>NC_032012.1:26158223-26196551 GCF_001865875.1 Lupinus angustifolius
ATCAACAATCCTGCAACCCTGTTCTTATTCCAAATTGTTAATATTTCTTGCTAATCAAAATACTTTAGAAGTGGTTATTTATACACTCTTTAATTTAGTTATTTTTTAGTTTTCAGATAGAAATAATGTACATCATTTCTAAAAATGTATACTCAATATTAAAAAATATAAATACATGTAAACAGACATATTCTGCATTAGAAAATAAGAATGCGGGTTGACAGGCACGAGACACGCTAGTCTATATAAATAGGAAATTTGATAAGTGATAAAGCATGTGATATCCAACCTACAAGATGGAACTAGAAACGTTAGTCTCTGCATTATTGCCTTTTCTCTTCCCAATTCTTCTTTGGTTCATTGTCAACAAAATCTCACCACCACCACCGCCACCACCGCCACCACCGCCACCACTATTCCCGAAGCATACCCAATACTTGGCTCCGTGTTCTCCATCAACGCCATCATCCACCGCCGTATTCAGTCAATATCGTTGAAACTGTTGTTGATACTGAACTCTCTGAACGCCTCATCCCAATTCTCTCACATGCTTCCAAAACTCAAACCACACTTCATGATTTCCAAGACATACTTCAGCGTTTTACCTTTGACAATATCTGCACAATCGCCTTTGGTATATATATATATATTATATGTTTTATATGCCTTCAATCATTTACTATGTGTTAGTCTTTTTTGTTTGAAATATATATAAAACACAGTTTAGACAAATCAAAATGTTTTTGTTCTAGATCCGTTCAATGGTTCAATTTACGAGAAACTCTAATTTATATGCTTAGGGGATATCTTGGTAACAAAAATGTTTTTCTACACTTCAAACGCAACATTTTACTTTGGATGTTGTGTAACGTTATAAAACTTTTAATACTTTACTTTTTTTTACATTTGACTGATGATGTATACATTTGTTTTATAGATTATGTGTGGTTAATGGTATGGTAAACATTACTGGTCCATTAAGGGATAAATATAAGGAGCAAGTTAATTTTATTAGAAAAATGCATACATCATTTCTCAGTCTATTCAATATGATCCTAGCTCCTCATAAAATATTTCTTTTCTCAGTCAACACTATTAGGCAGCGAAGGTTAATCTACCTAGAAAAGAATAAACTCAAAGCCTTTGGAGCCCTGAATTAGAATCTCATTCATGATGTAATAATATCATATGTGGGTAATAGTTAATAATTAAACACTCTATAGTGGGTAAAGCCTATCCGTCGGCATGACATACAAAATTTGTTTTTTTTGACCATTTTTCTCTACCTGTTTGTCTACCATGTCCACAGACATTTCTATGGAATAATGTGAGTGACCTATAGACATGATGTAATAAAAAAATTCAAATCAATTATAATTAACGTGATTTAATATCTTAAAAAAGTTGTAATGTTGTATGGTTTGTTCAATTTATGTAAAATATAAAAAAATTAAAAATATATTATCTTCAACTACTTTATTTAATTTTTATATATTTTATTGTATAAAATTTTCTTTTTTTATATTTCTTATCAATGCCCATTGGTCATCCACATACATGTTAACCCGTTTTAAAAAAGGTCAAACATGTCATTTTATTTGGTAAGACAATGCAGACATACCATTTGCGGGGACGAGCAAAATAGACTAAGCGATCTATTTTACTATCTCTAATAATATATAAGAGGCTAACTAATTAATCAAGTGTATCCCAACCTTACATAAATCAATTTTGAAGTTGATTCTTTTTGGTGTTTTTCTAAATAGGTTATGATCCTGAATATCTGGTTCCTTCTCTCCCCGAAACAACGTTCACCAAGGCCTTTGGCATCAGGATGAGTGTATGATGAAGTTAAGGACATGGTTTATACACATGCAGCATTATGCGAGAGCAAAGGAAGCAGCACAAGACAATGTTTTACCAGAAAGGGACAAGGGTAGCGTATCATGTTTATGCAGATGAAGAGAGTGGTAGCTGGAATCATGAGGCGGTTCAGGGTGGTGCCAACGGTGGCGGAAGGGGTGGAGCCGGAGTATAGTGAGGATTGAGAACCGCAACACCACCTAGACACATGAATAGTAAAATTATTGATACTTACAAATGATCTATAACTCATTTTTCTAAACCAGAAATATCAATACAAATTTACTACCATTATATTTTAATTCATGCAATAAACTGCATAACAATAAGGTTTATTATCTTATAATTTTGAAGTAAGTTGGTCATATGGTGAGTTACTTGTCTCTAACAGTAGGTCATTCCATATCTCAAGTCAATCACATATTGGTTTGGGATAGATATTGGAACACCGTTTGAGATAGTAATCTCTGTCTTAGTTACCTAGAAGGTTAGCATGAAGCCTTTTAGTTTGAGACACACCTTCATTTTATTAAAATTATAAGCCCTTTTTCTTTCACAGTTTCAAAATTTTCCCTTTCATAGTTTCCGTGCATCAATCAAAATGCAAAAAGGCGATAACAGTGTAAAAAAGAGATTTACCATTTGCTCAAGATATCATCTTTACATAACCCGTGTTGATTTCCCTTTCAAACTCTTCAAAATAAGACAGTCTGATCTGAAACGTAGCATAATTTACACAGAACAATCAAAATACGGTATGATCATCATTATCTTACAAATATCCTTTTATCATTTTTCCCTTTTTAAGTTTTAATGGTTTTTTAAAGGACACAAAATCACATTTACAATGCGTTCGTTTCGGTTTAATTTTGAAAATAAACGTTTTTTTATATTTTCAAAACAATTTGATTTGGCTTTTGGAAAATATTGATTATAGAAAATACTTTTTTTTGAGAATTTGGAAAAAAAAACAGTATATGCAAAAATGTTTTTTAAAAGAAGGAGAGAAGATCCATTACCTTATTAGTTTTGACATTATTACAGTATTACTTAATTTTGTTGGGTGGGAGGATACTTTAGCAAAAAATCTAACAAACTAATTTGCTATATTAAACTACACAATTCTCAACCATTGTCTTAAAGATGGTGGTTAAAAATCCCTAGGATCTTGCTAGCAAGTGTAGTAATGGCACTAAACTATTTAAATGAGATTGATGATTAACATATATCAAATTTGTGAAATATATTTTGCACAATGATACGAGGTTATGAATAATATTCCTCAAATTAAATTATCCAATGGTTGACACATCCTTATTTTCTCACATTAGACTCAAGCTCATCTTAATAAAGGGAGATTTTTCCACATAGGGTTTATTAGGGATGCAAGAACCAAATGATAAGTGATTCTCACAAAATGAAGTAAACTAAGAACTGCATAAGTGGGAGTAACATCTCCTTTAAACTAAAATCTTATGATATTAGTTTTGTATGAACATGTATATAATGTTTTTTACTTTTCTCATTTATTCATGATGATAGGTGTTCGAGTATTTCATGATATCACTAAGAGTTTGTTTGGGACTTGAATTTTGGAGGGGAATAAAGGGAAAGAGAAGACTTGAGAGTCATTTTAGAAGTGTATTTCATGATTCTCAAGCCTTTCTTTTCCCTTCTTTTCCCACCAAAATCCAACTCCCAAACAACCCTTAAGAGTTCAATTCACTTCTCAGTCAACTATTGTTGTTTACTTCATGGATAAAATAAAAAATTTAAAAACAAAAAGTAATAAAATGAAATATTCTGATTGGCTTGGGACATAGAGTGTCACATCATTTAGAACATGTGATCTCCATCCCTCATTATAATACCACTTGTTAGGATAACTAAGATTAATAACACCTGAATTTTTAACAATAGACTAACTAAGAACTATACATGAAATTCAACATCACTTCCTAACTGAATACCTAAAGACATTAGGTTTATGGACTAATCTAGTCATAATTATCACTTTATTCATTCTTTCCTAATACAAGCTAAACCTATCTCACCCACACTTGAATTTGTAACTGAATATGTGCCTCATTATGCATGAATAGCTTTATTTATTCTTTATAAGTCAAATTCTTTTAAAAGTGACTTGAGTGCAATAGTATCAGCATTGCCTGCCACCAGCTGCAAGAGCTTTACCAAGATGAGGTAAAAGGGAATACTACTTTAACACAGTTTCTCCATTTTCTTTGCTAAGCAATATCCAAATACGGTAGCTGCTGGCAGTGGCAGATGATGAAGTACACCTGTTGAGATCTTCACTTTTCTGCATCACATAGCATGAAGTTATAATATAAGCTTCAACCTTCAATATTAACCTACATTTGGATCATTTTCTCTCTCTCCCTCAAGTTTGAAGTCTCTCAAAAGTTCTCTTGTAAGCGATCCATAATATATAAGTCTTGCTAAATTTAGTGTATGGGAACAAAGTAAGATATTTTATAGCAATATTTACACGGATCTCTTTTCCTTTTCTCCACAGGTAACAAGACAACACAGAAAGAAAGCTCCATGGAAGGAAACTATGTGAACAGAAACAGTCATAGAGAGGATCATAGCTTTGGCTTTGAAGAGCATACATGGGGAACTTCATGGCCAGCCAGAAACTATGCTTGTAGCTTTTGCAAGAGAGAGTTCAGGTCTGCTCAAGCGTTGGGTGGACACATGAATGTTCACAGAAGGGATAGAGCAAGATTGAGATCTTCTATCTCTTCATGGGTTTCTGAGTGCCCTAAACCTAACCCTAGTACCACTAAGCCTAATAACTCATCATCTCCTTTATCTGATGAGCTTTTGAATTGCACACACCGCTCTTCACATTGTAGTCCTTATCTCACTTTGTCTTCTACCAGTGGAGATAAGAAACCAAGACTTGCATCATCTTCACAGCAGTTTCCTCCTTTGAGTCTCCAAAGCATGGAAATTAAGATGGCTAAGAACACAACAAGGGGTACTTTTGATGTTGAAGAATTGAAGGGTTGTGAAGAGGATGATGAAGGCAAGATTTTCAAGAATAGTAGTGAGCATAACATTACGTTGGATCTGGGTATAGGGTTACTAAAAGAAGAGGAGAAGTTAGATTTGGAACTTCGATTGGGGCATTAATTTCAAGGTAGGTAGGTGCAATTTAGCAGTGGGCATCAGAAGTCTGCAATTCCAAATCTGCTTAACATCTTTCTCAAGTAATTTATTAATCCATTCAAGCCACTTTGATTAGGTTTATATTTATATATTCTGCTTTTAATTTCAAGGACCTACCTTATCATTAATTTTGTTAGCTCTTGTAATTTGGTCACGTTAAAGTTGGGTAGTTACTCCTATCTTGTATAATTTGATTCCAACCATTGTATGGTTGATCCAATTTCGTGCTCAGAAAACCAACTTGATGTTATGGTCAACAGTGAAATGATAGAAGTTAAAAGCCATATGTTTAAAAAGGTGATGAATCTTGAAGATGCCAATTTTTTCATAATGTTGTATTGGTCTCTTGAATTTGCAGTCAAATTTTGCTCTCGGTCTTCACCTTCTTCACGCTTTAGCGTCTGAATCTTACAGTAATGAGTATAGTTCTTGTAATCTAGTTTGGTCGATGAGTATGGAGATTAAGATTTCCTATATACTTAAATTTCCTTGCTAATCTCTCTACACAGATGAGCATGTGTGACTCAGATAAAAATAAATCTTCATAATATATGTGTAGCTTCTTTGGTACATGCACCCGTAGTCATTATGTTTCTTGAGGATACTTTCTGCCATGTTCTTTCTTGGGAATACACTACCACATTTTTATTTTATCAGCGAAAGAACAATTTTTTCAAAGGGTGCAAAGGTACCCCAAATAGAGTTACATTGCAACATATAAATGGTAAGATTTAAATTCCAATGTGAAGAAGAAAACGTAGTTCCTTGATACTTGGCTCTAATCCAAGATCAAGATCTTAATTTGATTAAGTCTACTAGGTTAACAAAGTCTAAAGAAACATTCTTGAATATATATGATATTGCTCCTATAAATCGAGATAGACCAAATGATAGCAAACACATAGAAATTCATGCTTCTTGTCCTTTTTTGACAAAATGAAACCCTGTTTTGTAAGAAGTGGTTTCTTCAGTCCATAGGAATCACCATGTCCCATCCCAGCCATGAATAGCAATGTTGCCATAATTCATATGTGACTTAGCATTGGATTAGATATCACTGAGAGGACAAATATTTGTTGGTGTTTCATATTTGATTTATCGCAACCACATTGCCATTGCAATTATAACATATTTGCACTATTTTTTATATATTTGTAATCGTTGTAAATGCCGCATAATCACAACTTCAAAATCATTATACTTATAATAAAAAATTTAATGAGATTGATTGTGTTTTACGTATCAATAAACAAAATCATGTTAAGATAAATTAGCATAACATTTTTCCTTAACATTATAAACAATGAAGTAGTACTTGAATATACTTAGACTACAGTCACTTATATAATATACTGCACTAAACAACCAAGACTAATTGTTTCTTAGACAGCTGCTGCTTTTCTTATATCAGTTTTTTAATTATTATTTGCTGATAAAAAAAGTTTTTTGAATTATTATTTAATTTTCACAATTAAAAGGGATACTACATTTCTATATGATATTTTCACACCGTATGGAAATATGAATTAAATTCTTTCACATCTAATAATTATATCATTATACCAGCCTACAGTCTCTCTAAGGGTATCTCAGTAATCAAAAATGTTTTCCCCATCCACACTTGCAAAGAACTAAAATTTAAATATAAAATGATCTCATGTATCCACCAATTATTACTTTACAGGTACTTCTAGATATTCTTAATTGAATTTTATTGTTTCTTTTATAATTATAAATGAAAATGCTAAAATTGTTAGTTAAATACTAGTACTTTATTATATTATAATGTTTCATTAACGTTCTCTCTTTTATTTTAAAATTTGTATTTTTATATTAATTTTATGGTGACCAGTGAGACATTAATATAGAAATATAATGTTTCATTAGTATGATACTGAGCCAATAGCCAGCTTAGTTGATTGATAGAATTGTAAAACATAAAATGTAATGATACTAATTTTATATCTTAAAATCATGTAGTCATGTAATTTTATAATTTATATACCATATCCATGTTTCATTTGTACTTTTTAATCTATTAATGCTCTTTCTTGCATTTAGTACATTTTGATATAAGACCAAAAAAATATAGGAGCAAGAAACAATCATGTATACATTACGTAAGCATATTATAAATAGGAGTAGAATGAAAAGGAATACCCAGAAATGATGTCAGGATGAGGGACATTCAACATGTTATGAATATGATGTCTTTTTCAGAAAGAACTGTTAAACACAGAAGAAGGAAGATAGAGAAAGCAAAGGAGAAAGATTATGAGATCTAGATGAATCCTTTACTACACAAACTTTATAGATAGATTGAATCTCAACTCATTTTCTTTGTCCAATTTATTCAAAGTTGTAGTTT
The DNA here is from genome assembly GCF_001865875.1 of Lupinus angustifolius. Classification (NCBI taxonomy): domain Eukaryota; kingdom Viridiplantae; phylum Streptophyta; class Magnoliopsida; order Fabales; family Fabaceae; genus Lupinus; species Lupinus angustifolius. The sequence goes on from NC_032012.1 coordinate 26,165,650, forward strand.
TAGTGTGTCTGATGTGGGAGCCTTGTGTTCCCAACATTAGATTGCATGTTCCCTATGTCATGTGGCTCCATACCATGATGACCTTTCCTTAAAAACAAACTCCTAGTTTTTGAGAGTACCAACCAAAACAAGAAATGTTTCTTTCTCACTCTTCATTTGGTTGTGAATTTCAGTACCGGATGATTAATTTAATTTAATCTTATTCTAATTCTAATTCAATGAAATAAATCTTGAAAGTACAATATTCTTATTCTAATTATAATTCAATGAAATGAATCTTCAGAGTACATTTACTTCTAAGGTATCTTAACCATTAGTTTTATCATAATGTGTATCAAAATCATTGGATAAAGATTTTTGTTTGTTTGTTTGGTAAGGGTATTCATCACTCTTTTGGGTAAGAAATTAATTACTTTTAGAGTGTATGAATGTCCTTCCATAAATGTTACTCACGTGAATCGAATTATTAATCTTTAGGTCATCTTGGGAATCTAGCGGTGTCTTATAACACTAGACCAATACATTATTGATAAAACCATTTGATAAGATGAAATGATAGTTTAATCAATCAATATCAAACCTAATAAGTTTATAAATTCATAACTCACTAAAATAAATTTACTCACGAAACATCAACAAATAAGTTATTTTTAACCAAATTAAAAAAGTTATTTGTTGAATATCTTATAACAAACATAGTCTTAGGTTTGAAGAATTGAAGGTGGTGTAGTATATAGTGCAATGATGTCACTAAAGAACTAATGAGGAATGAAGGTGGGGGATGATGGACACATAAGTGTACAAAAAAATGTTGCTAAAGTGCAGTTCTAGTGAAAGAAGAAAGAATGGGATAAAGTAACCTAGTCGGCGCATGTCACTATCCTCTACCATTCATTCATCCCTTATTCACTTTTCCTTTACCCAAACTACATTTCCCATCAATTACTATCCCCCACTCTCCTCACACCAACATACAAAAACAACTACCTTTGTCCTCTAATTCTTTTAAATAATCAATCATATTCTTTGCTAACATAACTTGTGTTTTTCTCTAACTTAATTTACCCTTTAAATCCTATACATTAAGGTAAGTGCCCAGGAAACGAAAGAGAAGCAATTAGTAAAAAATGTATAAATAAGGTAATAATAAGTCTTGTACTTATTTATTATGGATGGGTGTTACTATCAAATAGTCTTGTGAGTTGTGACTGATATTTTAGTTTTACTTCTCCTTGTACTTATATGAATGCATTTGTCTTATCCAAAAACATTAAATGTGATTAAGTAGCACTAGCAGCACTCTTTTTCCATTTTGTAGCTTTGGTTCTATGTACTTCTGGTTCAGGTCTTTATGTTGGGCCTCATTGTGGGTTACTTAAAATAAGTCTCAAGTCCATCTAGGCTAATACAACTAGGAAGTAGAGTTCATAAAATGGACTACACAAGAGGTTTGGGTAAGCTTGCTTCGAGCCTACTTCGAGTTGGATAAAATGACTTCACTTATATTCGGGCTACTAAGATGATGTGTAAGTCTATCTTATATGGGTAGTGGTCTTTTTTTGGTATTCCCAAGTCTATAGAGGTAAGAAATTAATTCTTTTTGGATTCATGACTTTTCCTCCCAACAAATGTATTTCACATGAATTGAATCATCGACTTTGACAATCTAATGAAGCTTTACACTACTAGATCAACACATTGTTGGTAGCGAACAAACTTATTTGGGTTAGCCTAATATGATGTTTTTTTAAATAATTATATTTATTTTAGTGACTATAAACTGTAAAAAGAAAGTCTTCCTTAAAATTTTCCGTTTTATTCTTGTCTTTGTGGACTTTTGTTTCTTCTATCCTCAACAAAAAAAACAAATAAAAAGTGAGAGATAATATTGTTTACTATTAGAGAAAATATATAAAAAACGTACATGGTTGATTGATTGAAATGAACATAGAAGCCAATGGGACAATTTGAATGCTGACCATGACCATATTTGTTCTAATGTTCTTCTCCCTTTCATTGTCTCCCTGCGACCATTTGAAGAAATCACCTTGTTTACATCTTGAAATTTTGGTGGCCTTTAGTGAGACTTAAGGACTTGGATTATCATTGCCAAGAAAATGATAAAGTATGTTCGCAGTAGATGTAAATACTATAATGTGTTTGTGAAGAGGTGTACCCTCAATACTCAATCAGATATTCTTGTTAAAATAGTTGAGTTTTTGTTAGTCGGTTAGTTAATTTGATTATAGTAGTTAGTGTTTTCTTCCCTTTATATAGATGATTTAATGTAACTTTGGAATTCAATTCAATTCAATAACATTTTCTCATTCTTTCTTGTTCATCAATAATCTCTCTTATATATGCCTACTACCATTTCAACAATTCTTTGTTAGATATTAGGTGGCTGGCCCAGACACTAAGGCTTTGTTTGGAAGTGAAGTTTTGGAGGGGAAAAGATGGCTTTGGAAAGCCTTCCCTTTGTTTGGGAGTTGAATCAAGAAGAGATGAAGGTTTTGGAGCCAAAACTCTCAATGTATCTATTTTAAACTCCATAATTTGAGGTTTTTTGGATATAAAATGTCAAAATAGCTAAATATGTTTAATAATAATATATAATTATATATTATTGTCTATTTCCCATTGTTAATTACATTTTTAAGGAAAAATAAAATAAAAATTATTACATTATCATTAGTTTACCCTCTTCATCTAAATTTTATACTCCCAAATAATGGAGGAAATTTCCTTATTTTTCCCTTCCTAACCCTTTGATCCCTCTCCTTCCCTCCTAACTCCCAAACAAAACCTAAGAGATACATATAGATAATGAAAATACATCTTAACCTTCTACTTATTTATTCTTCCCTTTGAAAAAACTAATTCATTCTTTTTCTATATAATACTTCGCTCGTTCATACTTTGAATTCTCAACAATCCATCTCATATATGAGTCTATCACTTACTATCACTCTTCCTCAAGTATTGTGCCAAATTAAGTGGTAGTGTACTTTATACATGTATATTTCTTATCGGTAACAAAAATAATTTGTTAAAGAGGTATCAAAGATACAAGAGAGTTATAATAAGTTGCTAAGACTTAAAAAATCAGAAAAATATAAGATGATATGTCTAAGGAATAAAATTAATTCAAGACAATTTTAGGTTCATAGGGATTGACAATCTAGTCGGGATAGTACTTTATACTTTTATGCCATCAATTAAATGTGACGATTGATCTCTACATCACAAGAGAAGACTTTTGAACCAAAAGTCTAACGTAAATTCAAAACGTAGAGCTCTCGGCTCTAACACCACTTCATGAGTGTCACAGGGAGCAAATATCCGTAGCCTAGGTTTACTAGTATGCATTTATATGACATTTAACTTATATTTTGTGAACCACATACATAGCTCACACTAGGAATTTTCTTGAGGAATGCTGGAAACCAGGTAAGGAAAAAAAGACATCTGAAGTATTTTTTTTTTATCAGCAATAATTTATTAAAAAATAAACAGTTAGGAGAACAAGTGGTACTCCTATCCACAAAGACGTTATCTATTACAAGAAATGAACTAGATAGATTCCAAACTCATTCCAAAAAGGAGAAAAAAACCTACGAATCGAGCACTAAGAAGATTCCATGAATGAAGGTTAATAACGAACATTACCTCATCAAGATTAAAAGAAGACTGCTCAAAGATAATTTTGTTTCTAACTAACCACAAGGATCAAATAGTGACAAACCAAATGGTCATCCATTGTTGATGAGAATTTTTCACCTCCCCGAACAAGTGTCAATGAGATAGAAAATTGCTTCTGATACTACTAGGCAGAATAGAGTAGATGTCAAACAAGGAGTAAAGTTTCTACCATACACTGTAAGACAATGAACATGTGAAGAACGAATGAGCAATATATTCTTCTAACTCACCACAAAAGGCACATAGAATCGAGGGAAGAGATCCTATAATGCCATATCGTGAAATAAAAGGAAAAATTTAAGGAGCTTACCATCCTTATTCCTAATTAACTTTTTTTTATGAAACAAACCCCAAAGAATGCAAGCAAAAATGTTGATAAACATGGAGAATAAAACTAAAAAAGAAAAAAAAAGGACTATTTGGTAGGGAAATCCATGAGACTCGCGTTATTGTCTTGTATTTTCATGTCACTGTCCTTGTCTTATATACCATCCCTTCCTCTTGTAAGTTTCTAGCTAATTAATAATTAAGTCATAAAACTATTATCTAATTGAGTGAGGAGGCATTATGGTTGTTTTTTAATCACGCCACTAATCACGCATTATTACATATCAGCTTTGAAAAGAAAGTCAGAATATACCTTGTTGAGGTTAAAGCAAAACTAGCTAGAGTAATCTTTAGGTACTTACAATTATTATTTAATTAAAAAATATGTTGTATAAAGAATTTTGAAGGGAAGTTCAAATTGTTGTTGGATTTCTAATAATTAATAACTTATAACATGGAAGTAGCTACAAGTTATAGTTGTATTAAATTGATTTTTTATATTTGTTATTGAAATCTATGATTTGAACTAATGGTGATGTTTGTAAATCAAATATGTTTGGCCTGATTATACTTTGATGTATCTTGCTACTATAATTCAAAGCCCTCATTTCAATTGTTCTATCTTTTTATCAGGTGTTATTATTCAATTGTTACAATGTTTATTTGATAAGTTTGTTTACCACTTATTTGCATCTCATGTATATTGGGATGGGCATAGTGGTGAATCCAAATATTAAACCTATAATAGTTAGATTTAAGTTTTAATTCATGAGAGTAGTATTATGCTTTCCAGGATTATATTGACATGCCACAATACATATGTAATGAGTTCGTCGGGTTAAAAACTATAATTTATATTTAATTTAATAAAAACTAGGTATATGAGAAAAAAATACTATCTAATTAAGGTAATTCGTCTTCATGACTTAAATTATTAGTCGGGATTTATGTTTGTTAATATGATATCAAAACAACTTTTATCGTATCTTATTTTATCTCAAGCTTATTTCATCTAATCATATCATTTTTTTTGATTGAGAAAAGAAAATAATTTATTAAGAGAGGAAATAATTACATGAGAGAAAGAAGCTGAAAAAAGGAAAAACTAAAAGACATTACAACATAAGACAAAAAATGGAGTTTGCTATCCAATCCACAAAAGAGAACTGATCTTTACCCCTCTTCTCATTGATCCAAAGTCAAGAGGTAACCCTAGCAGCCTCAGAAAATTTCTCGACAGAGGGATGCACTGAATTAAATATAAAGTCATTCTTAGACCTCCAGATAGCCCAAATAGTAGCAAATCAAAAGATATTCCAATAATATCATATACTATATATTTTCTTTTATCTTTTAGCTTATCTTTTAAAATATGATTCATTTCCACCAAGTGTTTAGATTAATAAGTGACTAAGAGAGAGAGAGTTAAATAGGTATTTACCATCTACGTGGGATCACTATATTTAAGTCTAGTTAAATAGGTATTTACCAAGCGTTTAGATTAATTAGAGGAAGTTAAATAGATATTTTTCACCAATAAGACTCATATACTCCTGAATCACAAGTCACAGTAATTCCAAAAGTATAGACCTATAAGAAGAAGTATAAGTTTTTTTTTTCGATAAGCAAATATATTAAAGAAAAACATATGAAGTGTCAAGCCGATAACATATTACATGAGAGAGGAAAAGTACAAGTTATAAATGGCATTGTGTTCTTTCCTATTTATATGTGTTGGAGGAAGTTTCCTGCATGTTTCCATGCAAATGCATATAATTTCGTGTACTTTCGCATCTGCTTCATCATAGGTTCATAGATATATATATCAAAGTAAACCAAGTGTCATCTCAATGAGCAGGACCATGCTGTGTCATACCTAGTAAAAATCTATGTAGCATCCTTTTTAATAGTGGTGTGTAAATTGATTCATGAAGAGGCAAAAAATAATTTAACATCTGATTGCTTGGAAGAAGAAACTGAGAAGTTACCAGAGTTTAGTTTAATTTTTCAACCTTGATCAATGGCTTTTGCATTGCATCCTTTCGGATCATGTTGGGGCTGTAACACTTTGATGGATACATTTGTTTTGTTCCAATAGATAGGGTTGATTTCATTATGATGTCACAAGAAGTTTAGCATCGTGTTAAACAAGCTGGGAAACTCTACTTGTAATAAAAAGGTGTTCCGTGAATAATTATCAGTGTTATTAATATTATATTTATCATCAAAACCGGTTAGAGTACTGATATATTGGTAGATTTAATTGGTGGTTCACTAATTAAACTGCATATCAACAAAATTAGATATATATGTATAATATTAAATTTTTTGAAAAATCAATAAAAAAACCTATAACTTTTTTATTTTTATTAAAAAAATTATTTTAAATAAAAACTGGCCGTTATGACCGGTACGGTTTAATTGAAAATCGACGCTGTGACCGATACGATTCAATTGAAAATCGACTAGTATAACTGATTTTGGCCAGTTTTAACCGATATGATTGCATGAAAAAAAGGATGAGCTAACTTTATTGTCATCACCTTTGTAAAGAATTTAATTGGTCTTTCATTGTACATATATGTAGAAATTAAGAAGTATTCTTAACTGGCAATCAATACAGGTTTTGTTAAGAAAAACCTAGCAAGATGAAAAGCACAACAACTCAAATGGGAGACAAATCAATCATAAAAAAAGACTAGTTTAAGATTAAAATAAAATAAAAAATCATTGTCTACTATACAAATGAATCCACAGCCTGCTAACAGAATAATTCTGAAAGCAAACTTCTAAGACTTTTCCACTTTACAACACATTCACTTGACCATATATCTTTAGGTAATGCCTTTATTTGTCTCTTCCCTAAACCTTTTTTCCTTCCTATAATATCCTTCCCCTCTCATACCTTATACTTTACCATGGAATTGAGTTATCCATCACAAGAGTACTCTCCATGAGTTCAAGTGAAGAAACTGATGACATGGGAACTGGAAGATCCTATGAGTGTGTTTTTTGCAAGAGAGGCTTCACTACAGCACAAGCTTTAGGTGGACACATGAACATACACAGAAAAGATAGAGCCAATAATAACAAGGTCAAACCCAATTTCCTTCCTTCCAGTTCAAGCAAGGTTGTTGATGATAATAACTATTCAGATCTTGGTTTCTATTCACCAATTCCAAACCATCTTGTTGCAGAAGGGAATAATTATAATAATAATACTTATTACTATTCCACTATCACTCCTGATCTTGAGGTAGATACTACTGATAACAATTACCATCCATTTTACTTTCCTTCACACACATGTGGTACTAGTCCTTCTTCCAATCTAGGAAACCAAAAGGATCGTAGACACTTGTTTGGACAAGATTGGAGCCAGAATTTGAGCTTGTATACTAATTCAGACAAGATAGAAGACAACACTGAAGAGGGTGGTGGTCTTGATTTGGAGCTTAGACTTGGTTATCATCCATAGCAAGAAGCTAAGAATACATATCTATGGTTCTACTACCTACCAACTATATATAATAATTATATAAAAGCATGTCATGCTATGGTACGCAATTGTACAGAGAGATGTGGTTCACAAGTTGTAACTGGAAACAGTAATAAGGGATGTTTCAATAGCTTGAGGTGTTCCTCATGGAAGAAATTAAGGTGGTTTTACTCAAGGTTCTGATGAGGAAGGTACTCAACATATCCGTTTTCTCCTGAAAATATCTAGCCCTAAGTTCTAGTGTGTGTGTGTATATATATATATCTAGGGTTCTACTAGAAGTTCATAACTTAGTGAATGTTAATTTCTTTTGCTACTCTTTTAATTTATGTGTGTAGCTTATTACTGTTTATTGCAATGAAAATTAGGTTAAGTTTGCTATATATATATATGTCTTAAGTTTTTGTTTTCAACAAATGAAAATCATCCACCCATAACCGAGTCCATGGAGTATGAAGATCATATCCTTTCTGGTTCATGTTCTTCGCATTGTTTGAAGTATATGGGAAACCAAGGGAATGTTACAAAATAAAAATAAAAATGATGATACATACAAGAGAGAGTGATGCTCAAACAATAAAACAATCTATCTTATACATAGGCCGAATGAAGGAATCATATCATTAAAATAGATATATCCATTCAGAACTATTTAACTGAGAAGAAGTAAATATAATGCTTGAAGTATTGAATTATGAAGAATATGAACCAAGAACCGCTTATATTTGTTTAGTTATTTTTTTCCTAACAAGTTAGCTTTAAGGTGAAGGTAAGCTCAATTATAAATTAGCCAAGATGTTGGCCCACACAAGTATATCTGTGTACATAGAGTATCCAAAAGAGTTGGTATACTCACATGCAATAATTTGCTATCCACAGAAACAAACATTTTGTGTTTGATCTTTTCCTATTATTTGTTTTATTCTTCTAAATTTATGGTACTGAACTGCTAGCTGCTTAATCAGAAAGAAGAAGAAAAAAGATTTTAATGATAAAAAGGGTATGAGAGGTAGTTCTTATCAGAAGAAAATAATATTGAATAAGATGTTTAGATAAGTCACAATACTAAGATGTTTTGATATATTTTTTGATTGATCAGAAAATAAAGAACTAGAAGAAGAGGAGCAAGTTAGGAAAACAAGTACCCATGATATGATAACGCTGGAGGCAGGTGGGAATACACCTTTCACCTATAATCTTAGCATATCATCCACCATTGATTTGTATTACTTTTGTTTGTGAGTCAATAATTGTTAACAAATCAATAGTGGATGATTTACTGACATTGCAAAAAAAATACTTACACTATTAGTGTATACATATTTAATCATTTTTGATATATAAGAATATGATGATATATGTTCCCAGTATATATATATATATATATATATATATATCCTTCTATTATTAATGAAATACCTTATCTGTTCATTAATTGAACTACTTTCCAAGAATATGAAGAATGAAGATGTTAGAGAAGACAATTTTTAATGGGATAAATGTGTTCAAATACCAATACTATACTTTCCAATGTGAGCAAGTAAATGTAAATTTGTGAAGACAGCAATAAGCACCAGTGGTCTAGTGGTAGAATAGTACCCTGCCACGGTACAGACCCGGGTTCGATTCCCGGCTGGTGCACATTCTTTTTTGTTTTCAAATATATCCAATTTTACTTGAGAAAAACTCAACAACCTGAAAAAATTAAAGGGCTCTCCCACAGAATTGATGTTAGTGCTCGAGTAGTATATGTACCGAAGGAAATAGAACATGATACAAAAGACATTGCATAAAATACCAAACTTTCATCCACACTAATGTGACAATAATATGTAAAAGAATGTATAGAAATAATAAACATCTGTACAGTTTTAGACTTATTAGACTTCTCCATAACACCAATGCACTCAGAATTATTTAGTATACTAACCAAACACTTAGTCATGGGATTGTGATTATACATGTTTTTTCTGACTTTAACCAATACCTAATTACCATAAAAGAAGTACACTATTTGTGCAAAGAATATTGTATGGCTGAGGAATATTTACAACAACATCTTGAGTTGGTGTCAAAGGAGAACCAATAATAACCCTTTTTCACACTGTTAGAGTGTAACATTTAGAGTGCTTTTGTGACATTTAACGCTGTTATATTCTTCAATGTTTCTAACCTTTCAATGGAAAAGCTAGGGTAATTTGTCAACATTATTATGCCATTTCAGCATTCATAGAACCAGATTGCTAATTCCGAAATAGAGAGTTCTTTGTTGAAAGGCATTCATGGCATAATCAACTTTGATTTGAGCCAACTGTGTTTTGAACCGAATGCCGTACCCAATCCCAAACCCAGATCCTGGTTTACCTTTCCTCACTCCTGGATTTCCTGCAATGTTAAAACAAACTACTAAGAAATCACTACAATTTCATTTAGGAAAAAACCCTACACCAGAAGTAGAATACTCATATAGACATTATAGACAAATCTGAGTATAGGTAGTTATCTAATATTTCATTCTAAGTAGAGTAGTGGTACTATATGAAATTATGAGTGTGATTTTATTCTGTCCAAAAAAATATATTTAAGTTAAAAATTTAATAATTAAGTATTTCCCTGACCAATCACAATGGTGCCACATGGAGTGAGACACTTTTTGGGACGATCGGGCACTTGTAAGTAGCAACTAAATTTCTGAGTGGTTGAATGAAACTCACCAGGAACCCAATGATTACTCTTCATGTCAGATCCACAGTCCAGGAAAATAAGACCTGTAACTTTCTTGTTCTGCAAGTAGAGTAAGAATGGTGATCAACATCAATGATCGAGAAGAAAATCGAAAAGGAAGAAAACTAGTATAACATGTTCTCTGTAATACTGCACATGCAAAGTAATGGCTAGTGAGAATTATACCAGTGGAAATGTCAATTCACTTTTAGATACCACACATGATTGTCCAGAACCAACTGCACCTTCACCATAGCCTCGCACACTATTAGGACCACCAATTGCAAATGCTTGATGTGGAGCAATGGATCCTACAATTGAACCACATGTAAACCTGCCAGATAAGATGTGAAAATTTGTTGCTTGTGATGCAAGTAAAGAGTTCTGGTTTTATTGTGCTAATCCATAATCTCTTGATGAATAATGCATAAGAAGTAAATTTAGTTAACACCTTTTAAACCTAAGTCGTTTCTTTTTTGTTTTCAAATATATCCAATTTTACTTGAGAAAAACTCAACAACCTGAAAAAATTAAAGGGCTCTCCCACAGAATTGATGTTAGTGCTCGAGTAGTATATGTACCGAAGGAAATAGAACATGATACAAAAGACATTGCATAAAATACCAAACTTTCATCCACACTAATGTGACAATAATATGTAAAAGAATGTATAGAAATAATAAACATCTGTACAGTTTTAGACTTATTAGACTTCTCCATAACACCAATGCACTCAGAATTATTTAGTATACTAACCAAACACTTAGTCATGGGATTGTGATTATACATGTTTTTTCTGACTTTAACCAATACCTAATTACCATAAAAGAAGTACACTATTTGTGCAAAGAATATTGTATGGCTGAGGAATATTTACAACAACATCTTGAGTTGGTGTCAAAGGAGAACCAATAATAACCCTTTTTCACACTGTTAGAGTGTAACATTTAGAGTGCTTTTGTGACATTTAACGCTGTTATATTCTTCAATGTTTCTAACCTTTCAATGGAAAAGCTAGGGTAATTTGTCAACATTATTATGCCATTTCAGCATTCATAGAACCAGATTGCTAATTCCGAAATAGAGAGTTCTTTGTTGAAAGGCATTCATGGCATAATCAACTTTGATTTGAGCCAACTGTGTTTTGAACCGAATGCCGTACCCAATCCCAAACCCAGATCCTGGTTTACCTTTCCTCACTCCTGGATTTCCTGCAATGTTAAAACAAACTACTAAGAAATCACTACAATTTCATTTAGGAAAAAACCCTACACCAGAAGTAGAATACTCATATAGACATTATAGACAAATCTGAGTATAGGTAGTTATCTAATATTTCATTCTAAGTAGAGTAGTGGTACTATATGAAATTATGAGTGTGATTTTATTCTGTCCAAAAAAATATATTTAAGTTAAAAATTTAATAATTAAGTATTTCCCTGACCAATCACAATGGTGCCACATGGAGTGAGACACTTTTTGGGACGATCGGGCACTTGTAAGTAGCAACTAAATTTCTGAGTGGTTGAATGAAACTCACCAGGAACCCAATGATTACTCTTCATGTCAGATCCACAGTCCAGGAAAATAAGACCTGTAACTTTCTTGTTCTGCAAGTAGAGTAAGAATGGTGATCAACATCAATGATCGAGAAGAAAATCGAAAAGGAAGAAAACTAGTATAACATGTTCTCTGTAATACTGCACATGCAAAGTAATGGCTAGTGAGAATTATACCAGTGGAAATGTCAATTCACTTTTAGATACCACACATGATTGTCCAGAACCAACTGCACCTTCACCATAGCCTCGCACACTATTAGGACCACCAATTGCAAATGCTTGATGTGGAGCAATGGATCCTACAATTGAACCACATGTAAACCTGCCAGATAAGATGTGAAAATTTGTTGCTTGTGATGCAAGTAAAGAGTTCTGGTTTTATTGTGCTAATCCATAATCTCTTGATGAATAATGCATAAGAAGTAAATTTAGTTAACACCTTTTAAACCTAAGTCGTTGTCATTTTTATAGTGGCTAAATCAGTAATTTATGATACTGAATATGGAAGTAGAACTCACCAAGTGGAGAAAAATGCTGGTCCAAATTTGAACCCTTTTGAAGCAAACAATTTAAACCGGTTGAAGGTTAGCAAATTTGGTTGAAGTGGAATCCCTTGTTCCATTTGTAAACTGACCTGAATATATTCCAACTCATAGTTACAATAGAATGTGACATGCATATAAGAGATAGTTACAAGTATACATCTCTAATTTCAAAGTTTTGGATAACCAATGAAGAAAACTTACATGAGTAAAACAATGATCATTTGCTTCTTCAAACCGATTTTCTTGCTTAATCACAATCATGTTATCAAATGGATTTCCACTATATAGAATTTTAAGACACATAAAATGTCAAAATTAGTATTTAATTGAATGTCTAGGGACCGAATTGAAATAAATTTCATCAACCTGCAAGTTACTGGAAAACCATCTAGATCTCTGCTTATAGAGCGGCCATGATCATTAATAAAATGAATATGCTGCACAATTGATCATGCCAATTGATTATTTCTCTCATCCCAGCATAGATGACAAAAAAGTTCTAAATTAAAGTTAGTGGAACTTCAAATTTAGATGCACAAAACATATTGGCAAGAATTAATGATAGACAACATTAAATTCACCAACCTTAAAGTATACACTGGTTGTACTGCTCCAATTAGAGCTTGAAGGCTCATGCATATCCAACCCAATTGAAGATTTAGAAAGCCTTACACCTCTACTTTCTGAATGGGAAAAATTGTTCATGGGAATTCCATGAATCCCAATCTCAGGTGAAACTGAATGCTGTATAGGAAAAAGTTCAATGCCATATATGATAAGTTCCTTGCTTTTGTTTCTTTCTAGTGTGAAATTTTAATCAAGTTTTAGCCAAAGTGGAACGCAAACCTGAATGGTTAGAGATTGCTGACCAAGACATAGAGGTCTAGTTGTCCTATAAGCAATCAAGAGATTTGAATCATGCAGCCCCTTGTGACACAAGACATCAAGCATATCACTATTGACAAAAAAGTTTGGGTGCTTCAAGCATAGGCTGCAATAAATGAAATGGAATACTTGTTACAACTCATCATTCATTAAAATACAAGAATCTTATTTGATATGATGTACTTTAATACAAATCAAACCAAATTTTCTAGTACCTGCCACTAGCCAAAGAAAGAGGATTACTAGATATCCTGTTGGAATTTATGAAAGGCATTGTCAGAGAATAATTCAACATAGAATTCTCAGCTTAGTTTTTGAAGCATATATAAAGTGATCAGAGACCTGAGAGGGGAAAGCACATAGGAACTACATAGCTTTTGAATGAAATTAACTCCAATATCAAGCTTTGCTGCTTTGCACAAAATTCACACTCAATACTTGGTAAATGGTAATTATATGTAAATTTAACTAACTCCTATAAAAAAGTGAAAAGTATAGTGATAAATTTAGAGCATAATTGAAGCTTTTCATAATATTTAGTTTTGGGGGATGAACCTTTGCCAGCATGGATACTCTTATGAGCTCCCATATTTGAGGGGCATTAATGAAATTCAACAATTGAAGCCTGCATGAATGAAATGTGAATAGAAGTGGAAAAGATGAGTTTTGTATATTTGCTGCAACATGCATGCTGTCATCATCATTTCAATGATGGAAAAGGTGAAAGAAGGTTCAAAGCTTTATAGCTTTGACATTCTTTGTTTGGTAGAGATGCCAAGTTTGTCACCTCATACCTTTCTCATTCATGTTACTCGTGACTTTCATAACTGGTTTACGAGGTAACCATGTTCACTTTCAAACATACTAAAATAATATACAATACTGTTTATTTTATCAAAAATGTATTCTCAAGAAAAAAAAATATATATTATACTTATTCCTTTATTGATATGTTATGTATTTTCTATCTTGCCTTGTGACTCTATACAAGGACTACTTATTATTCTTCTTTCTTTTTATTCTTTTTGGTAGTAGACATAAGCATGGCACAAACAACTCAACCCAACAAGTTAAACCTTAACCTTAACCTTAACCTTGTCCTCATATTATTCCTCTTTTATACTTTTTGTTCAGCAAAAGTTGCTACCGAAACTTATCATATTATTATTTAGCTTCTACTTAATTTAGAGATTTTTAAAAGAAGTGTTCATAACAAGTAATAGAAGAAACATGTGGAGACTAATACGCTACAAAAGAAGAAAAGGTATATAAGTGCATTGGTGCAATAATGCTTCATAAAAACTATTAATGGCCCATGTGTTTAGGACTGTTTCTTAAGACCAAGCCATAGAAGGAAAATCTAGAAGAACCCAATACAGCAGTGAATTATAATTATAAAAACAGTTAAACATATCATACTCTTTTATTTTTAATGATATATTTAGAAATTTGGCTCCCAAGCTAACAGTATGAAAAGATTTCATTACTAGCTTGTCACAATTATATAATTATACTATTCTATTTATGTGAACCAAAAATATTATTTGGACAACTTTATATCAAAACTAGCTTGTTACCTCTCTTTTTTGTTATCACAAAATAGGAGTCTAAGTTTAGTGTTAATTTAACTTAAATTGTACAAATAACACACTGTTCTTATGTGAACAAATTTTTGTATGAGCTGAAAATATGGACTCACAGTGATTAAACTAAGCTTTATACTTCATTGTCGTACAGTATAATTTTGAAACCAGAACGCTTTCATTGTTTCTTTTGTTAGGCTAGAGAACGCTTTCCGAAGCATAAATAATGAGGAAATGTAAGAATATGGTTGACAATGGAAGAATATAAAAATTAATGGCGAAAAGAGACATATTTTGTCCTCGTTAATTTTATTTTTATTTTTCTTTTGAAAATAACAATTTTATGTTATATACTTAATTAGTTATAGAGATTATACTATTCAGTAGAGGGAATTTTGAAATGTTATTTTTTTTACCACCTTACATATAGATAAATGTTATTTATGCTACAGCGTTATATATTAGTATAGAAATTCATTATTATGATTGTTTATTCTAGTTAGTAACATAATTTAAGAGTCAATGCAAAAACAAAAGTACAAACAAACATAAAGATAAGTTGCATAGTTATTATATAACTATAGTGTCAAATAAATTTTATTGATTAAAATGTTATATATTCTATAGAATGTGAAAAAACTAAATGTTAGTGTTAGGTGAAAGAAGAAACATAAATATAATATAAGATACACAAAAATTGGATGTGCACCAAATAAATAGAAAGGTGTCGGTACAAGTGGCAGCGTCAGAAAGGGACAGAAGATGCAGCGTTCGGCGCACAAATAATGTATTTTTCGAGACCCTTTTTTATTAAATAATAAAGTCAATTTTAATACATGTAATAATAATATTCTCATTGAAGTTTTGCTGTATGTACATTTAATGAAAATTTCTCTATTAAGATTGTTTTTAATTTAATGACTGCTTACTTCAAAAAAGACCGTGTTAACAGAGGACAAATTCACTTCGAAAGTTTTAACGCATAAACTATAAGCCACTTAAACTTTAGAGGATTGCAAAAACACTCTTTATACCAAATAACCTTAAATTTAGGTTTGTGAAAACACTTCTAAACTTAAAAGATATACAAAAATACCGCATAAGTGTCCTGCTTCTTCTAAAATCAAATACATAAACTCTGAAAATTAAGTAGAGTTTTTATGAAAAAAATTGTACTGTCCCCAATGTATTTAGCATTTGAGGAATAGACATTTGTTACGTGAACAAATTTAAAGATTATTATTTCTCAACCTTCTATGTATAATTAAAACTATGATAGTCTCACCAGAATCATTTATACAATTTTACTTTAACAACAAAAGTTATAGTTATAGTTTCTCTTATGCAATCTCACTAAATACTTACTTCTAACCTTTGCCATGTAGCATATCAAGAATTTCAAAAAATATTTATTTCTTTGTTTTAATTGTAGTTCATTAAAGATCGCTATTCTATTCTTAATATTAGTATTGAGGTGAACCAAAATTAATGTCATTAAAACAAGATTAACATTTATATAGAACTTGTATGAAATAAAATTATTGTTAATGCTCTATTTGATTATTTGATATGATATTTAAATTGTTGTGATACTCAATTTAAATTTTATTGGTAGTCCTCAAATTGTTTATTAAAAAGTGTTATTTTTTATATTTTTGAGTACCCTCTTCTCATAAATTGGAAAAAAGCTATTCTTATGAATTATTTAATAAATATGAACGCAATAATAATATTAACCCATGCATTGAACGAGCTAAAATGGTACTAGCTATATATAAATCAAAATAAAGATACTTATAAAGATGTCAACTGTATATTAATTATATGTATATCTTGGAGGTTGAAACATAGTCCAAATTAGAAAAATGAATCTTGTATTACCTTAACAAAATAAATGTCCCATTACAACCCTACATATGTGCCTCCCATGTCCCCCATTCACATTTCTTATAGGACACTTCCCTTCTTTCTGTCCCTTGTTCCCAATGTCCCACCCACTTCTACCCCTAACCATAAATATCATTTCCCATCCTCATACACCATACCCCTCTTATTTTTTGCACCATTTCCTAGTGTACTCGTGTGCCTAAAAATATTTATTCACTTGTTTCAGTTTCTTATATAACATAAAACTACATACAACAACATAAGACCATGGATTCTGTTAGTGGAAATGGCACAGGCTCTAGCACTGGATCTCCATGTGGGGCATGCAAGTTCCTTAGAAGAAAGTGCGCACCAGATTGTATCTTTGCTCCTTACTTTTGTTCTGAACAAGGAGCTGATAGATTTGCAGCCATACATAAAGTGTTTGGTGCTAGCAATGTTTCAAAGTTACTCTTCAATATACCAGCTCATGATCGATGTGAGGCTGTGGTTACAATTGCTTATGAAGCACAAGCTCGTATTAGAGACCCTGTTTATGGTTGTGTCTCACATATTTTTGCCTTACAACAACAGGTACATACACTTATAAACTAAGCTCATCATCACAAATTCTAATCATCTTTTTACTTTTATGAAAATATCATTCTAGTCTCTTCAAAAACAGGTACATACACAAATATTTGTATTGTAATTGTATATGAAAGTTGTAAATCATACTTACATGAGCATGGTGTATAATGCAAGTGTAACTATACCTGGTGATAAAAAAATGGTTTTTCTTGCTTGATGTGTTGGTACCTTTGGCTTCTACCAAGAGCCAACCCAAGAATATTGTTTATTGACTATAAGTATATATGCAAAGTCAATTGTTTATACAAACCCCCTTTTTGCAACACTTGTTTTCCATACACCCCTATTTTAGAGAAGAAAGACATTTGTGTCAGCATGATTAAAGGAAAATGTTGATCTTATCACTTTTACAATCTATGGTTATAAAATGGGTATGATAAGTGGTGTTGGAAAAATTAATGGGAGAATATCATTACTCATATTTAAAGGGTTAGCTAGAACTTTGTGTAAACGGTGGTCTAACTAAAATCAATCATTGAGATAAACATTTTTTTGTTACTACCAAATATATGTTTTTAGCTTTTTGGTAAGTAACTAATTTCTTTCGAGGTTCGTGACTGTATCTCTCTATCCCAATAAGTATCACTTTCAGGAATCGAACCTTCAAACTTAGGAATTCCGTAGGGTTTTATACGATTAGACTAATTTAGTAGATAAACATTATTATTGTGAATTTAGTAACACAGTCATATCAACATATTTAATTGGTCATGGACCATGCTTATTAATTCTTCCCTTAACAGTTATGTTCCTTTTGGTTTTCAATGTAGGTGGCATGCTTGCAGGCACAACTGATGCAAGCAAAAGCACAACTGGCACATCAGAATCTGATAGAGAATCAATGGTCAGGGAATGTTGCTGCAAAACCATTCAATCCATTTTGTACCACTTCAATGATGAACCCTATATCTCCTCAAAGTTCACTTGAGTCATCAATTGATCATAGCAGCACCAGTGATGGAATGAGCATGCAAGATACACAAAGCATAGAAGATTCTTCATTCCAAGCTTGGGCTAAGAAAATATCATATAACAATGACTTTGGTGAGCTCCAAGATTTAGCACTCAGAATGATGCAAAGGAACTATAACTAGCTTCTCTATAAAGCTAGTATATGTCTTTGTTAACTTTAAAGATGTTCCCTTCAATTTCATGTTAAGGGATGCTTTTTGCCTAGTATTGTATATACTGAGTGTGCCAAGATCAAAACTTAATTGCCATAAATTATAAGCCTAAACCATGCATTAGGCTTTTCTGTTTGTGGGTTCAATCCAAAATAAATTAACTTTTTTTGCAGACTAGCTAGCAAAGTCACTATCTACCCTTTTCTCTGAATCAACTAATAAGTGATTAACTTTCCAGTGTGTGAATAAAGTAGTTTTATATGAACGGCAATAATGGAGACACACTTAAACTATAAAAAGAAGCCTACAAAATAAGGATTTTCATATCATTATGTATTCTATGCCTTTTTTTTTCAAAGATCAATAATGATGTCTGCCTTTGAATTATGTCCTTTGTCTCCTGCCTATAAAGTAGATTATTTTCTAAGAAATCAGAAGCTTAGTTGAACTTCTTTCAGATAACAATAATATTGGCACTAGAAAATAAAGCAGAAAAATCTTGTTGGAATTCCCATCAAGGTTAAATTGGATTTGTAACTTCTCTTAAAAGACAAGCATGTATTCATCTCATGTAGATATGTTCTCATCATATGTTAGAAAATAATTTCACTCATGCTTCTTGTGAGCTTTTTCCTTTTTATTTAAAGAAAAAATCAGGGTGAAGGGTGATTCTCTTCAATTCAAGATCATAGTAAATTATTAATTTTATCATAGTGGGTTTCTAACTCTTACTCAAAATAAATTTATCATTCTAACTTAAGTCATTAGAGCACCAATAAGATATTGGCCTAGTGGTAAGGCCTCATTAGATCCCACAAAAATTAAAAAGTTAAAAGAATCAATTTTTGTGAACAATACTTGTTGAGAGAAATAACTATGTACTCAAAAGATGATTAATTCTTTAGCTATGACCACAGAGTGAGGGGATACTTTTGGTGGTATAAAAAAAGGGTGATACCATAAATGTTATGCAACTCTAGCATGTCCATAGGATAAGATATATGAACCAACTTTTAAGGCACTCATCACTAATATATATAAGATGAATTGTTGAGAGAACATGCATGAGACTTAATCATGGAGTATGAGTCTATAATATTCTCTCTGTTTTATGTTGCAATAATTTGGAAACGAGTAACTCAAGTGAAAAGTGATTAAGTTGGGCCATTTCTCAGCATGTTTAGATCCAAATGCAACGTTCCCTTTGTTTTTGAGGACTTGGATCCTATCACTATAGTTAAGCTTAGGGTGAGTACTTAATGGACCCCACTTGACTTAGTAGGTTTACCTAACATTTGTGTGTGCTACTTAACCATACGCTAATGATTTTTGTATTCATACAAGTAGACAAGGTGTCTCCTCGGTTAATGCATATGCTACATCACAAGTTTTGTTTCAACCATTCTTATATTTTTATGGGTTTTATTTCGATTTTACTAAACAATATAATATTTATGTATTATTAGTATATAAAGATTTATACATGGATATTATATCGTCCTCAAGTGTAAAAGTAGTTAATACTGCTTGAAAATCTAACCATTTTGGCATTGCTTATTCTCCTTAGGTGAATCATGGGTCTGATGGATAATTGAAATAATTAATTTTACTTGGGAAATCAAATTGACAAAATAAAAAGGAGAGAAAAATATACATGATGTGATAGCTCTTCTCTTCGGCTATATATATTTTTGAAAGCTTTGTTTTTATTTGGTACATTGATATAGAGCCATTGAATTGACTAAATCAATAATGCATTTAGCTCAATATACTTATTGTGGGTGAGGGTGACACTACTGTGATAATCAAATAAATAAAATACTTGTGATGATAAACAGACAAAAAAAAAAGAGAAACTGTACTAAATGAAATTGATTCCTTATTGCACAGTGCTATTCATGTGATCATAAACCACAAATGTACTTGAACTTTATGTTGACTTAATCATGAATTGTCTAATTGGAATTTGGTTTAATTACATAATTGATCAAGTGGGTTATAAATAACTACAAAATAGTACTCTTTCTTGATTAATGAGATATAAAACTCAAACTCCCAACCATTTATCATCTCTTTTGCAAATTGAGTTTTATATTTGTTGGGTTTATTCAAGTGTGAAGTCTCACATTGGATATGTGGTGGGGGTGAAAGAGTTTATAAGAAGAAAAGCTCATGAACCTAATGCCCATGTAATAATGGAACTCCCCGATAGTCGGAGGCTCCCGGTAGCAGGTCGAACAATATTCTTGATTTTCAATTTGAGCAACTTGAGCTTTGCTTATTTAAAAGAATGACCCATCAAGCATGTAAGAAGTTATGACCCTGGCAAGAAAACTGAAACTAGCATAAAGATCTCCCATATCTGAGTGGGAGAAAGATTTAAGAAAGTGGGTTATATATTTATGGAAAGTATAAATAAGTGGTTTGGTAATATCATTTAAAAAAAAAGAAAAATAAATTTTATCTTACAGATTTCTATTTTAAATAAGTGGTTTAGGATAAATTAGTCTTCAATTTTATTTTATTTTAGTATTGAAGGATCTCCTTCACAACCTAGGGTGAACAAATAAATAAGAGTATTATAAGTTTAGTCAAGATGTATTAAAAAATGGGAAAGTAAAAAAAAGGAGAATCCAAAAATACTTTTGGCTTTGGACTACAATTGGGACATGCATGTCCTCCATTATGAACGAGATCCTTCGTCCCAAAAACTTCTCGTCCACATGTCTCAAGTTAATGATATCCTACTAAATCACATAAAAATATTATTTTATATTTTTCTTAATTTTTTTTGAAATATATGTCAAATTTCCATTAGATTGAGACACAAAAGAGTGGGACAGCTGATCCCCATTCCTCCATTATTTGCACCTGGAAAGGCATTTAAAATGGAAATAGTTTACAAATAATTTTAGATGAGTGATGATAAAATATTAAAATATGAACGTTAGAATAAAGGTTTGTGTCCCAAAAAAACTCGAATGGAACCAACATAAAGCAAATACAAGAAGTTTTACTGGTCTTTACTTTATTGATGAGTTGCTAGGTACATATAATATAATAAACAAATACATTTTAAAAATTTGGAGAAGTTTTACTGGTCTTTATTTTATTTAGGCCAAGATGGTTGTAGTAATATGGAGAATTCTTAAATTGGATAGCAAATTTTATACATGAAATGAAAAAATTATAGTCCTCCATCTTATAAAAATAATAGTAATTGATATATAACGAACAAAGTCTATCATATAATTGAATTTCTTAAAATAGAAATTTCATACTTATATTATGTATGAAAAAATTGTTGATATAAGCAAAAGTCCAATTTAGTAATTTACTCGAGAACGTATAGATCTTATTCTAGTGAGTAATTTATACATATTATATATAAATGTGAACTAAGTATTGTTTAGATATCGTAGTTAAGCATACTCAAATAACATATTTTTGCTTTTATTGTGTGTAATTAAATGTTTTAATTTTTGAAATGGTCCCGACGAAAAGCCTTAAGGCTATACTCTATAGATTTAGTCAAGATTTGAAGTCGACCACACGTGCAACTTTAAGTGTTTTGCATTATTTGGAGACCAATGATGTGGATTAGATTAGGACTTTGTCTCATGCCTTTCTTCATTTTTTTTCGTTTTACTTATGATTTTAAAATCTGTGCTTTTATAGTGTAAAAAATGTTAACTTAACGCATTATTCATCATTAATTTATATTACTGTTATTTTAGAGTTAATAGTGATTAATAAATTAATGAAGATGATTTGCTAACAGTATAAAAAACATTTACACTGTCAGTGTATGTATATTAAATCCATTAGGACAGAATTTAATTATCAGTTGCATATCAATATTTTGACATTACGTTAAATATTATTTACTTACACATATTTTTATTAAGTTCTCTATATATATATACATATATTTGTTTCCTAAAAATACATAAATTAGAAACCATTTTGTCCAAATTTTTATGTTCATGAATATGAATACTTATGGGAGATTAGCCCTGCACATAAACACATCTGATATAGAAGAACATGGGATCTAGCTAAGTCGATGAATAAGATCACAAGATATTAATTCCACCATGCATGTTTTCTTAACCAAGTTATGAAAATTGTAACAACAAAATGATTAAACATTCATCAGATAACACACTCTTCCTTCTCTTTATGCTTTCAAAGAGGGGTAATAACTGTTAACACAAAAATGTGATTCTCTTAAGAGAAGGTATAAGTGCACAATAAGTGGAAAGCTACAACATCTTGGCCCTCAATGAAACAAACACAACAATGATTGAATGTTTGCTTCAAAACTAATCCAATCCTTATTCTTAGGATTGGAATAAGTGTCCATAATTCTTATTTAGTTTACAAAAATTGCCCAACTTTTAATCTACTATGCTATTAGATACACCTTCCAAGTGCAAAAAACTAGTTATACAATGTACAGTTTTATTCCAATTAAATGGCATCTTTAGAGAATACATGTCTCTGTTATCTAAAAATACCTTCTTCACCACACCATGGCAAATCTTTAAGAACATCTCTCAAAGCATAATAATGGCTATCACATTTGTGGTCTGTGATCAAATTGCCTGAAAGAATTATCTTTTGGAAGTGCTCACCGGGTTCCCTCTTCAAAAGAGTGAAAAAATCCTTCCCAGTACCATTTTGTGATCCCCAATTCCTCTTCAGATAGTAAACAGACCCAGGTATAAATAACTCCTCAGGTACTGCAGGTTTAGCTCCCTCAACTTTCATGACAACTGAATCTTTCTTTGCTGCTTTGGGGGACAGAGAAGCTTCTGTAGCAACTGGCAACTCTTTACCAATGGGACCAGCTGTTCACACACACCGAAACGGTTTATGATAGAAAAGTTAGACGATAATAAACACATTTAAATAACACGAGTAACCATTAAACACCAACGAATGCAAGTTTAATGAACAATTTCTTCATATTTCAAATGCAATTTCAATAGTTCATACAATATTTACTAACAAATAACTGGGTTATTTATGTATAAAGAAATCAGATGCCAATGTCCGAACTGGTGAAAAATTTTGACCACCAGATTACATGTTCGATCCTCGTGAAGGGCCGCCTTGGAATTGAAATGGGGGCCACAGGCATAGGGATTAGTCTGGTTTTGGCAAGGGTACCTCGACATTAAAAAAATGCCAATGCTTAAACATCCTAATATCTTTATCATGCTTCTTAATTAGCGTATGGACCAAAAAAATTATATTGAGCATAAGAAAGAGGTTTGATTGGTTCTTCAACATTGTAATTAGATGCCCAAAATCTAATCAGTTATAGGACACCCACTGCCCTGGGTAGGCTAATTCATGTTTGACTAAGGTTTGAAATAGTGCCATAGTATAGAAAGAATCCAATGCAGTGTTTTGTAGAAATGTTAGGATGGGATGGAATAGAGAATACAAGTTCTATTCTATATTTGATGTATTTCATAAGTACATCAAAACAACAAATGAAATTAAAAATGAGACATTTTGGATCCATTATAATGGACGGAACCAAAAGAGAGCAAAACAGAACATCTCATCCTTTTTTTCTCCGTACACCAAACACTACCTAATTCCACCTTTTCAGATAAAATGAAATTTTAACCAGTGCAGCAAAGCTTACGAGTTAAACTTTTGTCTCCCCCGAAGTTTGCATAATCAGCCAGTTTGCGAGCCACATCTTGCACCAAATACACAACCTGCTTCGCATTTGTAACGAAATCTATGACACTTCTCCAGTCCTCTTTCTCAATTACACTCATCCTGAAAAACAATATAATTTGAATGAACCTTTTCTTAGCTAACTTTCAAATGCAAAAAAAAGAGTGACCATAACATAAATAATACAGTTTATATTGCAACTAGTTTAAAACTGCCTCGTAAATATTAGATATTTAAGCTTTGCAGCATTGTAGGAATTCTTTATGGGAATATTCAGTCAGTGCACATTTTTACCCTCTTATCTTGCTTAGTTAATACCAACACCCAAAAGGCTGAGTTTTCAATTCCACAAACAAAAGGAGGAATATAGTAACAGTTCTGAAACATATCAATATTTTTTTATAACAGGGCTGCAAATGATTCCTGATTGCTTTCCTGAATGTTTCTTATTCTCTTAAGAGACAGGGAGAGGGGAATGCTTAGTTCAAGACTAAACTAAATCTCACCAATCAGTTTGAAGAATTTCATTTCTGAGCCTTGCTATGGAAGCTACACTTAGTCTAGGTATAATATCATCCTGTAAATGTCAAAAAGCAAAAGTCATACGAGAATCAAAACCAATTATACTTCGGTGAAGAATCTGATAATCTCAAGACACCAGTATATATAATCACTTTCTTCTAGATCAAATATTGTCATACAGACACGATCAAATGCAATCACGCACCTGCATCACGACTGTTGTTACATAGCCAGAGCAGCTTTCAGCAAGTTCTCTGGATACACATGGTGGAGTTCCATACCCAACAGCAGATACAATGTCAGGGCTAAAACCCAGCTCCTTCGATGATTTTCTATGGATCATTATTGCTAATAAAGAAGCTATAGCACCTCCCAAAGAATGACCGACAAGTCTTAACCTAAATCCCTGTTAATGAGTTAGACATACCTCACACTATGAATAAGAAAAACAAGTCAGAAATGTAAACCAAAATTGATAAAGACAACATCATGCCACCTCATGTTTCTTCAAACATTTTCTTATGGTTTCCATCTCATGCCAAAGAAACCAACGAGCAGATTCAGCAGTGCCAAAGTGTGTCGAATAGCCCTCAAAGGTGACTTCATCACTTGATGAAAGAACATCAGTGATAAGGTCATATACAGTACGTGTTCCACGAATTCCCAAAATTACAAGCTTTCTACGGGTATCAACACCGACATAATACGCAGGCCTCATTATGCTGGAGTTTTTAACAAATTTTAACACACTATTTTCTCTAAGCATGCTGTTCCTAGCAAGCACTGCAGCATTATCCTTATAAGCACCTTTAGCCAACTCAAGGTGATAAATGAGATCTTGAACCTGAAATCCGATAAGATATCCTGATAAGAGTGAAGCATTTTGTGGATCACAATTAATTGGAGTGATATGCTAATAAGAATTGTATAAGATATCTATGTGTAACCAATATCATGTGAACATGTATGCTTCTGCATCTAAAATAGAGGTTACGAAGTTACTATTGATTCTGATGATATCCGAATGCCTTTCAAATCTTCAAATGCATGTGTAGAAGCTTGACGAAGATAGATCAGATACAAGCCAATGGTAAGGTCAGTCAAGCTCCAATCCTGGATTCCAATCTTGCTTTGTTGAATGCAGGCAATTATTTCCATAAGGGATCGACTGCTTGGTGGGGGTTTGTTTCCAATTACATCTCCTGCATAACATGGACCTTGTGTTAATATAAAGCAAACTGAAACATTGGATGATGATGTTTTTTTTAGCGCCAGAAACATACAAATATCCCAATTAATTTTATAGCATATGATGTGGTCAAGTCATCACATGAAACATATTATGAAGTTCACGGACCTGCTGGCAGAGCCCGCCTACAAAGTTGCAGAGCTGGTTCAAGTGCTTTTGTGAGCCAAGCCATCTCTAACTTCCACTTACTATCTGAGGGGTCTTCATCATCAGAACTGTATTTGGTAGTTCCATCATCATCATCTACCTTCTTCTTAACTTCAGATTTGAAAGAAATTTCTTGCTCATCTTTTAACTTACCATCTTCGACCTTATGTGCCCCTGATCTTCTCCATTGAAATCGATTAAAAACGCTATGCATATAGTTCCGACATGGCTCTTCTCTATTGAGAAAACTTTTGGTAGAATCTGAAAATTGAATAAAAAGAATAGACATGGAGCTTAATAGCAAGAAACTTGTATTAACATATATAACGGAACTTAGATGCTAGGCTACAGACACTTGGGACCCATTCTGATAAGACATTTGGTAATACCAGTTCTTCATTACTATCAGTAAGGTATTACTGAAATAACCTCAACCAGATTTACAACACAATATGTAGAACTGATACTTCAAAATGGTTGTCATACCGGTATCCAATATGTATTATACCAGTACCCGATAAGTTGGATGCTTCAATATTCATTTTAGATACTTTTTGCCTATATACCTTCCAAATATTTTATGAATTTTTTCTGTATCAAAGTATCTATATGATGTATTAGCAATCTATATATCAGATACAAATACTTCAATAGAAATTTCTTTAAGAAATAAGACGCGGGTATGCAACTTTTAAACAAAATATCTAAAATAATATTTACACATGTAAAAAATGTTACATGATTTACAATCACCCCTTCCTAATGTCACAAATTAAAAGACTTAAACAATTTTCATTCATCACTTCTCCCTCAAAAAGAAAATGTATATTCACATATACCCAAAACAATAGTAGGTGCTGTATAATACGCATATATACATTGAATACAAAATACAACACAGGTACACCCAACTAATCTTCCAGTATTAGTACATCATAGAAAGTGACAAAGCAAAATCCCTTTTAAATAATGGATTCATGATTTTAATTTGCATAACTCTCTATGTAATTATCTTCAATATAGCGCACTGGGTTGTAGAGTTGGAGAAGCATAGCATATAATATTATCATGTAAACAAAATTCAGATCAGTGATGTTCTGTTTCTGAGGATTTAGGGCATCAAATGCAGCATTAAAGTGAAGGTACGAGTATGAATGAATGAAATTAAAGGAAAGAAACGGAAAAGTAGAAGGGAAATGAAGTTACATATATTACGGAAGAGTCGCTTCATCATGTATTGGGTATTGATTTGAGATGAAGAATCGAAAAATGGATTTACCCAAATCAAAGAGCTGATACCTTCAAATAAATCAACCTCCCACTCTCAACTCTGATTTTTCTAAGCACCGTCAGTGCACGGCGTCGCGTGTTTATTTCAGTCTGAATTATTTAATGCCTAAAATGCTATTTTCATTATTAACTTCTCTCAATTTAGTCATTTTTGTTGTTTTTAATCTAATCAAATCAAGGGTGAATTTAGTTTACTATCTTTTTACTATTTATCAATTTTATCATTGTAAGTTAATTTAATCTTACACTTAATATATACATTTTTTTTCTTAATTGAAACCTACAAATAATACATATGACTAAATTAGCACTTTATTTGTTAGCAAATTAAATTGAAACTTCAAAATAAAATTAATCTTTTTAGTTATTTTTAATTTTGTTGTGAACACCGGAACAAATAATTTTATCATAATTATATTTTTTATATATGAATGAAAAATTGAGGTGGATTGGGGTTTACTAAGACTAAGGATGGCAATAAATATATGAACTTATGAGTAATACTTGTAACAAATCGAGTTTTGTTATATATTTTTGGACTCACGAGTAATGAGATGAAGATTTTAAAGTCTACTATTGGATAGAATTTGATAATAGACTATCCGGACTCACAATTCCTTTTTAAATATATACATATTTCGAGATAATTTATGCTAATCATATTTTTGATGTAATATTATGATTAATATTGGCAATTAGGGTTATTTTGCTTGCTCTGCTCATGCCCGTTTAAATTAGGGTGGGTATGACTATGCTCGTTATTAGATAGGGCGTGAAATATCATGCTCTGTCCATCCTACACATGAGCATAGTAGATCTGCTCACCACCCTAAATAAAATTAAAAGTACATACATAAATATATATATATATATATATATATATATATATATATATATACGAGAGACACAAAAAAAAAATAAACAATACATAACTTGCATACAAATATATAAATATATTTATCAAAATTAGCGTGTTGACAGCTACTATTGTGTCTGTCAACATACTTTCTTATCATTTATAATGTATAGTTTGTATGTCATGAATGTCAAATATAATATTTTGTGTTAATATTTGTAATATAAAGTTGAATTTATTTGATTGGTGTAAATTGAGCATTCATGTTCTATATTAAAAACTAATAGTCATATGTAAGAATAAAAAATAATTAACAAAATAATATGAATATATATTATGTGGAGATGAACATTGGGTTATATATGATTTTTTTTTGTAAAAAATAGAAAATAGCAAGGACAAAATAGGGAGAACCATAAATTACACCATGGTGGGTGATTATTTTGGGTTTTTCCTATAGATTAAATATAACTAAACTAACATTGTTGTTTGCTTTATTTTATTGTCTCTCATCATTTCAATTCTCAACTCAACCAGCTAGTTGATTATTCATTCCACTGTTAGTTGAGTAGAGTTGGATTTAAACTCTCACCATTGTCTATCTTTCCTTTCATTTTTTTGTTCCTCAAACAAACAAACACTAATAGAAGTGTGTGTCACTAACAAATAACTAACAGATAAAAAATAAAAAAAGATAATGTTCTACTTGGTTGTTGATTTCCACGCTCTCTCTTTGTCTTCTTGTTTCTGCTACTGTGCCCCCAAATGAAGGTATCTATTCTCTTTCTTTATCCTCACTTTCGCTGCTACCATAATCTTTTGTCATTCTTTTGATATTATTATTATTATATTCTTGTTGTTATTCTTCTGCTACTGTGCCCCCAAATGAACGCATGTTAAGTGTTTGATGAAGCGTTTGTGAGGGGTTCATGTGTTCTATTGTATAATTGTTTCCCTTACCTTCACTATTTGTGGATTCAATTTGTTCCACCATGCTCCCACGTGTTTTTGTATTGTCTGTTACTTCCATTATGAGTGAAAATTAAAAGAAACTAGTATGACAATGTATATTTTATGGGGTACAATTTCAACGGTTTAATTGGAAATTCTTGTATTAAGGTTATTGAAGTGGTGAGTTGGTATAAGAGATGTTGTTGTAATGTAGGTTATTATTGGCTCAGTTTTCATTTTTCTAGACAGTGCAATAAGGTTTTGACCACTTGGAATCTTTAGTATTATCTTGGATCAGTGAACTCTATAAGAAGATTGTAATGTCTGGTTTTAACAATGCTGTTTTTTTAACCGACCAGACAAATAAACTATTGGTGTTATTCATATCAATTTCTAAGGTTACCAAATTACTTAATTGAGTTAATTCTAATACTATATAATTGGAATTCTTCTTCGCAGAAACATCTGGGTTATCTTTAAGAGGATTTCGTGTACAAGAATTGGGGCAAATCACTTGCAAGAATTAATGTTCTTCGTTTCTCCTATGCACAACTCATGTTGAAAACATCCTCAATTCAGTCTTCGAAACATGATAACAACCTTTCCAATCGGATCCTCCAAAGATCCGTGTCATTTTATAAATTTCCAGGTACTTATCTGTTAACACAAATTCTCAAGAACCCAATTGGCAAGGTTGATGTATTTGGAGAAACATGTGTCTTAGTTCTGGAAGATCATGGTTGAAACTAAATTTCTTGTTATCAAAACCTTTTTAGTAACAATCTCATTGGTACAAAAATAACTAATTTAAAATAAACAAAATTCATTAACCTAATGGATAATGATTACTCCTAAAAAATCATATCCCAAGATTCTTCAATGAACTCTGAACTAGAAACTTGTATTCTATTAAATGAATAGTTCTTCTCAATATTTTAAAAAAAGAAACTCTATTTTCTAATTGTCCAATATAGTGTTTACAATTTGTGTACATTTGTAATTCTTCTTCACTCCCCTTCTTCAAGGATCAAGATTCAAGATTCAATAATCAATAATCAAGATTCAAGAATCAAGATTCAAGAATCAAGATTCAAGAATAAAGATTCAAGAATCAAGATTCAAGAATCAAGATTCAAGAATCAAGATTCAAGAATCAAGATTCAAGAATCAAGATTCAAGAATCAAGATTCAAGAATCAAGATTCAAGAATCAAGATTCAAGAATCAAGATTCAAGAATCAAGATTCAAGAATCAAGATTCAAGAATCAAGATTCAAGAATCAAGATTCAAGAATCAAGATTCAAGAATCAAGATTCAAGAATCAAGATTCAAGAATCAAGATTCAAGAATCAAGATTCAAGAATCAAGATTCAAGAATCAAGATTCAAGAATCAAGATTCAAGAATCAAGATTCAAGAATCAAGATTCAAGAATCAAGATTCAAGAATCAAGATTCAAGAATCAAGATTCAAGAATCAAGATTCAAGAATCAAGAATCAAGATTCAAGAACCAAGAATCAAGATTCAAGATTCAAGATTCAAGATTCAAGATTCAAGATTCAAGAATCAAGAATCAAGAACCAAGAATCAAGAACCAAGATTTAAGAATCAAGAACCAAGATTCAAGAACCAAGATTCAAGAATCAAGAATCAAGAATCAAGAATCAAGAATCAAGAATCAAGATTCAAGAATCAAGATTCAAGAATCAAGATTCAAGA
>NC_032012.1:26196651-26206974 GCF_001865875.1 Lupinus angustifolius
GATTCAAGAACCAAGAATCAAGATTCAAGTCAAGAATTGATTTAGTTATAATTAATTGCAATAAGTTCATTAAGTATGATAAAAAAAAACTAATTTTTAAATTGTTAAAGAAATAAATTGCTATAGAAATAAAACTTAGTTATTGCGAAATTTGTCATGAACAGTATTATTGTCTTTTGTTATTAGTTTTTTTAAACTTGTGATATTCTCTTTTGTTATTTTATTTCTAAAAACTCCTTACTCCTATAATTTTCTAATATATGTCTCTCTAAGAAAGATTAATTATTATTTTTAATTTTATAATTGGATGTAATGATCACATACATATTGTTTATGTGACATTTCTTGCTTAAAAATTTTAGATTCTCATTTTACTTTATGAATTTGACTTCTGTGAGGCTTAATTAACATGATGAATATATTCTAAATATTACAATGAATGTGTATGTGATTTAAAAAAAATATTAAAGTCATAATTAAGATGATGATTTTATTCTTTATATTATAATAAATGTATACACAATTTTAAGGAAGATTAAAGCTTTAATCAACTTAGAAGATTATTTTGTGTGTTATTATAATCGATGTTTGTGTGATTATAAGAAATATTAAAGTATTAATTAATGTGTTGAATTTATTATTGATATTAAAATCAATTTAGGTATGGTTTTAAGGAAGATTAAACCTTAATTATCATGATGATTATATTGTGTTATTAGAATCAATACATACATTTTAATTCTTGTTACTATTACAAATGTTTTAAATTTGAATTTCTATATTTGCATTTAATTTCATGTATATTTTTATGACCTCAACAAATTTAAATATTGTTACTATCTTTTAAATCTCTTACTTCTTATAGGTTATGTATGATTATAGTTGCATTTTTTAATACTGTTATTTTAAGTAGTATTATTGTTTTGGAAATTGTTTACGTACCTTTAATGTTTAATTCATACAAGTTTTTAGAAGATGAGTTTGATTTCATGTAATTATGCTATTCAAATATTTTTATAATGTTCGAAAACAAATATGGTTTTCTTGTTACAAGAGAATAAACTATTTTAAATCTCATTGATCTAAGAGGACGTAATAATTTTTATTTTTTATATTACTAATGTGTATATATAAATATCTGTAATCAATTGTATTATCACAAAAAACCTGAGATACATAAGTCAAAGTTGGTGTTTAAATTTGCAATGACAATACTTTCTAAGCCATAATAACAATTTCTAAAATCACAAGAACGTAATAATTGCTAATCAATTTTTTATAATTTTAATGCTATGAAGAAATTCATTATACTTCTCTCTCTTTTTCTTTTGAAAACTTCTTATCTGACTTTTCTCCAACATTGTTCTCCTCCACTATTTTAATTATGAAATAATCTTTTATGTCTCTTACTCCACCAATGATAATTATTAATAGCCGAGGGAACATAAACAAATATCTCAAATAATTAATAGAATATTTATTTTAATATAAGATTATAGGCTTTACACTACTTAAAAATAATTATGAATTTCATGTGTAGTTAATTTATACATTGGATTACTATTTTCCCTCAAGAAAAATAGTTATTATATAAATTACATGAAATATTTACATTGCTTTATTTGACACTAGAATCTAGGTTCGTAACTATTTCGAGTCTTTTATACCTTATTGAAATATCTTAAAATTTATGTATTTTCATGTTATAGACTATAGTAGAGTTATTTGTACATAAAATCTATTTTATGCTTAATGTATTCTTATTTTTTTAGTTAGTCGTGCTTTAATTTATAATATACAAATTTAGGTATAAAATATGACAATTTTTACAAAGGTATTTTAATAAAAATACGATATGCGCTTGTTGTTGGTATGCTACGTTTTTATTGTACATAAATAATAATTACATATATGCACAAGTGTTTTATATTTATATGATACTAGTGTGTACAGGCACTTCGCGTCTGCGACTGAATATTGTATGATATTATATATTCATTTTTTATATATTTCATTTTTTAGAATTAGAATGTATTTGTTGTGTTCGGTTTATTTTATATTATATTTCTTGTGTGTTTATGATAATGTTTAATTTAAGGTGAGATATGTGGTTAATTAATGTGTTGGTGGTTGTTTAAGATTATATGATTTTTTGTAAAAATTAAATAATGTTAAGGGCAAAACAGGAAGAGAAAATTACACCATGAATGAATTTATTTTAAGTTTTGGCTTTATACATCGTATAAAATAAACAATACATAACTTGCATACAAATATATAAATATATTTATCATAACTGGCGTGTTGACAGCTACTATCATGTCTGTCAACATACTTTCTTATCATTTATAATGTATAATTTGTATGTCATAAATATCAAATATAATATTTTGTGTTAAATATTTGTAATCTACAGTTGAATTTATTCGATTGGTGTAAATTGAACATTCATGTTCTACATAAAAACTAATAGTCATAATGTAAGAATAAAAAATAATTAACAAAATAATATGAATATATATTATGTGGAGAGGAACATTGGGTTATATATGATTTTTTTTTGTAAAAAAATAGAAAATAGCGAGGGCAAAATAGGAAGAACCATAAATTACACCATGGTGGTGGTTATTTTGGGTTTTCCCTTTATAAGTAGTATAGATAAGTAGTATAGATTAAATATTTGTAATCTACAGTTGAATTTATTTGATTAGTGTAAATTGAACATTCATGTTCTACATTAAAAACTAATAGTCATAATGTAAGAATAAAAAATAATTAACAAAATAATATGAATATATATTATGTGGAGAGAAACATTGGGTTATATATGATTTTTTTTTGTAAAAAATAGAAAATAGCGATGGCAAAATAGGGAGTACCATAAATTACACAATAGTGGGTGATTATTTTGGGTTTTCCCTTTATAAGTAGTATAGATAAACAATCATACACAAATGAAATAATATATATAAAATATAATACAAAATATACACAGTACGTATATAAAATATAAAATGAATAGTCCATATGAATATATATAGCATACAAATACAAATGTATCTATACTATATACAAGAGGAAAGATTTACCCAAGTTCAACTTCTATGTTCTGATGATGATTTATTACAACTGATATACTACCCTTAATCTAATTGATATATGTTAAATTATCATCTTTTTATATATATATATATATATATATATATATATATATATATCCTAAAGCCATAATGTCAGATATAGAAAGCTTTACAACAAGGTCTTCTTCTCAGATTTGTCATTGTATGTGTTTTGTTTTCTAGTGGATTGGATTGAGTGAGAAAGATGTGAAATGATTCTTCATAAAGTAGAAGAATTATTATGTTCAAGTGTTACATTGCAACTAAATAATGATGATTAGATGGAAAATGATTCTTCCTAGAATAGGAAAGATGGGAAACCACTATTCATATTTTTGGTTATTGCATATTGTAATGAATCTTATTCCTTGTTTTTTTGGACGGGTTTTTATTATGTTCAGGTTACCCGAAACTCGATGGGGTCGAGAATGATAGCATTGTTTTAATCCTACAGAGTTCATGTTCGAGTTTCAGTTTTCAATTTTGGGATTGGGTAATCACAAATTCTCTCTCGATGTGCCTCATTACCATTCCTATCTGGAGACTCTAAAACCTGAACATGCCAATTTTCATGATTCCCCAATTTGAGATTTTTCTAGACATAAACATATCAAAATATCTAAATACATTAGTAAAATTTTATAATTATATTATTGTCTATTTCTCATTATTAATTATATTTTTAAAACATTGTTTTTGCATTATCAATCTCTTCTATTACCTATATAATAAAAAAACTCTCTCATGACATGTGTCAATCTCTCAAGCCCTCATGACATGTATCAACCTCTCATCAAAACTAAAGGTCCCTCATGACATGTGTCAATCTCTCAATGACATGTGTCAATCTCTCAAGAACTCCCTCATGACATGTGTCAATCTCTCAAGCCATCATGACATGTGATTTACTTAAAAATAAAAGGAATATGATTACCTATACAATACTAAAATATAATGTTACTATAGCAATATTAAAATAATAATATGAATCATAACATATTGTTTGTAGCTATTTTAGAGTTAAATAATATTTATTTTTATACTAATCTTATTTTAGAATCAAATAATAATGAAATTATAAATTTATTGANTGATGATTTTTTTGATTAATAGGATACTACTAACTATATCGTGTTATGTATGTGTAAAAAACAATGTTGAGAAAGTCGAGCAAGATGTTAAACCAGTAGATGACCCATATTAAGTTTATCCAATTTAAACAGTTAAACCGTATGGTTTGACCGTATGATTTTATATATAATTAATAATTTTTAACAATATGAATGCACTGGTAACATACATGGTTTTAACCATGCGAATGCACGAACAACATACATATTCTTAATCATAAATGCACATATAATATATGTTCTTAATCATGTGACAAAAAATATCGTATCGTGCAAATGCACGGGTAACTTTCTAGTTTATGTGTGAATTCTCTATTTCCTTTTCACTCCTAAAGCCATAAGTCATAACTCATAAACATAGCATTA
The DNA here is from genome assembly GCF_001865875.1 of Lupinus angustifolius. NCBI lineage: Eukaryota > Viridiplantae > Streptophyta > Magnoliopsida > Fabales > Fabaceae > Lupinus > Lupinus angustifolius. The sequence goes on from NC_032012.1 coordinate 26,201,267, forward strand.
GAGTACTACTAATAAATTATCCACCGATTTTAAACAAATTTAATGTGTGTTGACAAAAGCAAAATAGGCCGTTGGGGCATGTGGGCACTATTAAAGGGACCTGAATTGGCCCATAATGGAGTGGGTTATGTTTTTACAACTTTAGAACAGAAAAAGACTATAACACCCCTTCCTGAATTCCCTTATTATATTTGAAATCTTCGCCCTAGATTCCCGAACTAAGAAAAACAATAACCAAATGGCTTTCGCTTCTTTCGTTGGCAGAGTTCTCTTCGCTTCCGTTTTCATCCTCTCTGCTTATCAAGAGTTAGTACTTTCTACACTCTCTCTCTCTCTTCTATTTTCTATTTTCGTTCCATTTTTCATTTATTTTTTTACTTTCTAAATTTATACTAACTTTGTTTCTATATATAGATTTTTGTTGTTGTTGACTTTCTATGATTGGATCTCTCAAAACATTTTTGTCTAACTAAAGTAATCGTGTAGATCTGTGTTCTGATCTGTTCGATCCTTTTACCTGTTTAGCTATCAAATGAACTATTCAAAGGAATTTGTGTTTTCCTTTGTAAAACTCAGAATTAACCGTTTTAGTATCTTAATCATAACATGCTATACAATCAAGTAGTTAATACACGATTACCTGCAACCACTGTACTAGTATAAGAACCGTGATTCGATTATTTGCAGTAATTATAGTTAAGTCCCGCATCGGATAAGTGTGTGGCCAAATCTCTTTATAATAGTTAGATCAAGTGCAGATTTCAGATTTTTTGATAGAGTTAGGTCTAGCAATTCTAATAATTCTAATAATTCTTTAATTCTTTTCATTTTTATGTGTTTGGGGCCTCTGATTCGTGGAATCATGGTAAATGGAACTTCCTTACCATTTAGTCCTAATAATACCAAGCTGCAAAATAGTATATCAATGTCATTATAATGAATATGTGTCATTTCTGTTATGTGTGATGCGACTTTGCAATTGTCTACTTTCCTACTATATTTGGATTTTACTTCCAATTATTGTGAGTATGCACCTTCATGTTTAGTTAATTGCAATATAAGGATTGTTCATCCTAGCCTTCGGCTTGGTTTGGTAAAGTTGATGGTGTTGCTTGCTTTTATTTACTGTTTTAAATTGAAGACTAGAAGCCAAAAATTCTTTCAACTTGACGTTTTAAATGTGCAAGCGCTCTTTTGTTAATTATGTCTTGACATTTTTTTATAATGTGTTCTGTTCTTGACTTTTATAGGTTCAATGAGTATGGTGTTGATGGGGGACCAGCAGCAAAAGCACTCAAACCAAAATTCGATGCCTTTGCATATCGTGTGCACTCTCAAGTTGGCTTTCAACTTCCTGAGATTGATGTTAGTCTCTCTCTCTCTCTCATTCAAGGAAATAAAGAATTATTAAAACACAACAAACCTTAGCAAAAATAAAATGCCTGATTAGAAGAAGAAAATTGGGACTGGTGGTTAATTTAACACTACTTTTTGTGAAAGTGGGAGCTGCGTAAGTTTACTGATGTTTTCCCAATTTTGGTTTTTCTGTTAAATGTCGGGCTGAGATTTGATTAATTGTTGATGGAACATCTACCTTGTATTAAATAATGCTTTTACCTTTGTTACCCACTTGTTTCAATATGACATATTGTCAAATATGGATTGAGTATTAACTAGTATAAAGTACTTGCCCACACTGAATTTTGGGTTCTCAGCATGCAAAAGGATTGTTATTAAATTGAGAAGAAAAATTAACAAATCTACAGCAGTTAAAAGATGGGAGGAAGGTTTTTTTGGGGGTAGGGGGGACGATATGAATATTACAATTGAAAATAATTGTTTTTCTTGCATAACAATCATGGTGCATAGAGCACATCCTTAGGTCCTCACATCAAATTGTACATAAATTAGTAGCTATAGATTGAGTTCACCTACCCTTTGCATGAATAATATATTTTCGTGTATGCTACAATATTCCCTCATATTGTGACGTCATGGACAGATTAAATTCTTAATTGCTGGGGCTATTGCTCTAAAGGGCATTGGAGGAGCTCTTTTCATACTCGGCAGCTCTTTTGGTGCTTTGCTTCTGGTTTGTAGATTTTCTCTTATGAATATATTGGATTGCATATTTGTCACAATTGCTCAGTCTTTTAAGTTATGGCTCTTTTACTTTCGCTGTAGCTCCTGCATCAGCTTATTGCTACTCCAATCCATTATGATTTCTACAATTATGACAGTGAAGACAAAGAGTTCACTCAACTTTTCATCAAATTTACACAGGTCAGAGCAGGAGTTCTCTTTTATTTTAAATTCAGTTTCATTTCTTTGTGCCCTAATTGAAGTTGTTGTTCCAAACTTACAATGCTATGTCATGTGTTGTTTCAACTGTTCATCAAATGTGATTTTTATCTGCAGAACATGGCTCTTTTTGGGGCACTGTTGTTTTTTATTGGGATGAAGAACTCCATTCCTAGAAGGCAACCCAAGAAGGCTCCGAAAACAAAAACCTACTAGGCGCACATTGAAGAACCCCTTTTGCTAGAAGCGTGTCTATCCGCCCTGATCTGGCTTCAGTGATCAATCTTCCCCTTTGAGTTTTGTAACTGTCTTCATTGCTCTCACATGGATTATATATTGTTGGCTGTTATTCTTTGTTTTTTTTTTATATATTATCTGTTAGCTCGACGTTAGAAACTACTTTTCAATTGGAAACTTGTATGCCAAGAAGGGAGGAGGAGCAGAGCATTTGAGCTCAAAAATCCAGGTGCCAATTCATTATGTTACAGTGATCTTGATTTAAGGTCCTCAAAGTCTCTATCATTTGTTATCACTGTTGAACTTTACTGGATAACTCCACTTTGTTCAATGTTCTGTGTTCCCTTAATGATATTTCCATTATTTTGTATCCGCATTTGAAACACCTACCTAGATTTCTCCTCTAGCGAGCAAAACTTGTTTGAATAGATAAACTCTATTGGATATGGTGCCCATCTTTTTTTCTTCAAAAAAATATTGAAATGATAAATCTGAAAACAATGGATAGATTTGGATTAGCTCTTTGTTAAAAGACCTCTATGGTTATTATGCTATACAACCTTAACGTAAGAAGTTGTCATGCAATGAACACCGATGATGGTATTACTTCCTTTGCTGCCTATGACAACTAAGCTATTTAGGGATTTGCCCTAGTTTGTTCTTCTACCTTTATGATCTTTTGCATAAACCAAAGGGAATTAGAGATGAGCATAGAAATAGAAGATTTAATATCCTATACTTTTATTATCCTAAACTTAAACGTGTATCTCACTAGGCACTCAAAAGGTATTTATTATCCTATACTTTTAAACGTGACAAAATACAGAATTAAACAAAAAAACAAATACCGAAAGAAATATCAAGAAAAAGATAACAATAAATAATGTGGTGTTAGAAATTGTTTTTTTCACTCTATTTTGTTCCATGGGGTCGTTGATCTCTTAATACTTTAACAATGTGTATAACCTTAAAACTTAAAAATTAAAAGAAGCCGAATGGAGGGATTACGTTTATTGCAGCAAGGTTGCTTACATAGCATCAAACACATTAGGATACACCAAAGCATCATATAATTTTGACTAGAAGAAAAATCCACTTACTCCAAGAATAAGTTTTTAAAACTTATTCCTCATCTTAACTCTCAATGCTAAGGAAATCTAATAATTTGAATTAGTGAGTAGATCTAAACTATTAGATATTCATAGAATTGATGGCTACCAAGTTTAAAAAACTTACCATCACTCTTTTGATTATTGATTTTTGAATAGAAATTGTCATAATAGTGGATATTTAAGTCGCATAACTAAACAAAATGATAATTATGCCTTGCACCTATCACTGCCCAACCACCACTTTAATCACCTTAGCATTCATTGTGCACCGCCATCACAGCTCATTTAACACCATGCTGCGCCCCACACACCCAGCCACAGTTACTGCAACTACCAAACTTGATGACGATAGCCCCATCTCCAGCATGATGACGGAAACTACACTGTCGATGAATAAAAAGATTTGCTCAAATTTTGGATAGAGGTCATTCACGTAGCAAGAGTGAAATTTTTTTTTTTTGCATTTGCATGGGTGGTTGGGTCGCAAGTTGTCACTGGGTTTGGCAGCAAAGCAATGATTTCATCTTCCGGGACAGCTACTGCATACACATTAAGTGTCCATAGGGTAAACAGAAAGGTGCTCTTCATGGCTTGGTTCCATATTAATGAAGGATAGTTGGGCTTATCAAAGTGGAGAGCTATGGAAGGGTAGTAATGTGATTAGGGGCAACCAATAAGGTGTTGATCTAGTGGTGTAAAACTTTGCTAGATCTTCAACATAACCAAAATGTTAAGAGTTCGATTCCTATAAACGACATTTGTTTGGAGGAACAACCATGCATCCCGAAAGGGATTAGTTCCTTACCCAAATGGATAAAGGGATATATTTAATATTACAAAAAAAATGTGATTAGGGCAGGGCGTAGAAGCGTGGTTTCATGGCTTTGCTTCTTAGTGTAAATATAAACAAATGTAATCACAAATAAAACTGCTAGTCCAATGAAAACATACAATATAATTAAATGTGATTTTCTCCCCCAACCATTTTTTCGAATGTTCACTATATGGTATTGCTAGAAGTAGTTAAATGTGGGCAGTTGGGTTGGCTGTGGATGTCAATAGGATCAGGTTATGAGATTTATTGCTAAAAGTTGAAAAACATATAAGTAGATGAACCATATATTTAATGTCTTAAGATTTGGTCAATAGTATCAAATTCACCTATGCTTAACACATAAAGAAAACGTTATAGCCTATGAATAAAGATCTAAACAGGTGTGATATTCAATTGAGGGGTAGAGTGGCAAGAATAATTAGCGTTACATACTAATGCACAATTGATATGTCTAATTAAGATTTTTATTATGCCAACAATTTTACTAATACGAAAACAAAGGGTGCTGCTCTAACTGTCTAACCCAATGGAAACAACGTACACAAAAAGAAGCAATACAAGGCAATGGAACCATACACCATTTCATTTTCTCTCCTTTCAAAGTTTTGGTAAGTTTCAGAACTAATAGTGTTTGCAAAAACAGCAAAGTGTGTATCTTTCAGAACAGAAGCATTGAATGCATTTTCAGGTGTAAAGAGTCCAAGGTAACCACCATAAGAATCATGAGGGATGATAGTTTCTACTGGTGCAATGAAGAAGGTTATTCCATCAGAAGGTTGGTGTTCATGTTAGTACTTTTAAAACTTTTAGAGAAACTTTACATTGAGCATTTAATGGTTCATAAGAACCCTTTATTTAGGATCTTGACATTTATGACATTTACATGTTATAATATAAGGTTAGAGAATACCTGCTTCCATTGCTATTTCTTTATAGTGTTCTTCCCTGATACTTTCTCTGATTGTCTTTTGTTTTCACCTCTCCTCCTTCCTTTATGAGTCTCTTGATGATTAGAAACTCAGTTTCCTTCCTTCCTCGCTATAACAATGCACTGGATTTTCTTTTATGCAAAACCAAGATCTTTCTCTTATTCTTGCTTTTTGTTTCTCTCTTTCAGAATAGAGATGTATTCCTTATGTGCTTTTTGGAATTGCCACACACTATCCCATTTTATGCATCAGTTTGGGAAAGTTAACATATAGGAAACTTCCCATGAAGTGAGA
>NC_032012.1:26207074-26207324 GCF_001865875.1 Lupinus angustifolius
GGTGACTTAATCGATTAACTCAACTGTTTTTCTGTGATATCAGTTTTTCTGTTACAAATGGTTTCTGTTTAATCATGTTACACTGTTAATCGATTAATGTGGTAACTTAATCGATTTAGAGGTCTGTTTTATGTTATAACTATTTTCTGTTTTAACTACTTAACTGATTGTAACAGTTTGAAGTGTCAAAACTGTTTAGTATAAATTTAGGCAAGTTGCAAAAACACATAGCATTGCATACTATTGTTTA
>NC_032012.1:26207424-26207837 GCF_001865875.1 Lupinus angustifolius
GCATATTTTCGTGATTTACTTTGTGTTTTGCAGAGACAAATGCATGTGTGAGGAAGAGAGATTAACATGTCTTATTGAAGTTGATTCATTTTTATTTGCATGTTGTTTGTCATATGCTTAATCTCATCCTTTTCTTTTTCACATGTTCATGCATTCTTGATAGAGATTCTTAGAGAGATATTTTGTGTTTAATGTTTTTTATTAACTCACATATGCTTGATGACTTGAGTGAATTGTGAGTGGGTTAGTCCTAAGGTTTTTCATTGTTATAATTTGAGCATTATTGTGCTTGGTAAACCTTGCTTTTGTAATCTCTTTTTGTGGATTGGATTGATTCTTCACTAAGACTAGGAGGTCTTGAATTGAGAACGAGAATCTTGGCTGGGGCTAGTTCGCGAGAAATGTTTTCTCAG
>NC_032012.1:26207937-26208230 GCF_001865875.1 Lupinus angustifolius
AATCTCCCAAGATCAGAAGGGGAGGCATGGATGTACTTTGCAGTGGACCATAAACGAACCAGAATAAAAATCCATATGTGCAAGCTGTTCTCTCTTAATCTTCTTTACATTTCTTATTGTTTTAATGCGAGTTAGAAGCTGATATTTTGCATGCGTATACTCTGCCACGTACTTGTTAGTATTGCAAAGATATCTACTGTATCTTTGCTTATCTATTAATAAATAACTGTGCAATTAGCTACTCTAATCATTCTGCTTATGTTGTGTGTTAATCGATTAAGCCCACTGGTTAA
>NC_032012.1:26208330-26208587 GCF_001865875.1 Lupinus angustifolius
TAATAGAATACAGGTAGAAGAATCAATTACATGATCACAATTAAATCAAATCAAATATATTCTTTTTCATTAATTTTAATACAAATAAGAATATTATTATCTTCATTTTAGTTTGAGGTTGATTATTTTTTTATAAAATGGATTTGATGTTTTAATATTCTGAATTCCTATAATCATAAATAATGATTAAAATTAATTTTAATATCAATAAATTTAGCTAACATTATGCCTTATTTTTTACGCATTGCATAGGTAAG
>NC_032012.1:26208687-26208948 GCF_001865875.1 Lupinus angustifolius
TATACATTTATTTATTTGATGAGTATAAAATTAATTATTATATTTAGTAATTTAATTATTAATTTTCAGTAATTCTATCTTTTTATCTGGACCAAAAAATTTGAACTATTCTAGTTCTTTACTACATAAAAATAGAATTATTTAAATGTCTCTTTAGTAAATACAATTGTAACAATGTTTTAAGTTTCCATTATTAAAGTAATTGTGTAATATGCTCAATAAATCACATACATTATGGAATTAATGTGTTATATCATCATC
>NC_032012.1:26209048-26209357 GCF_001865875.1 Lupinus angustifolius
AAAAATTTGATTTTTTCTATTTCTTTATGCCATTAAAAATAGAATTATTTAATTATTTCTTCATCAATAAAATTATAGTTGTGCATTAAGTTTCCAATTTTAAAGTAACTGTGTGAGAGTGCAAAGTGTCAAGGATAACACTAGCATTTCTTTGCCTATGTTTTGATGAATACAAGGTTCTGTTAAAGCTTGAAGATGGCTCAACAATCAACATGCCTTATGCTCAATTGGTCATATCTTGACTAGGACATAATTTGAGTCTATATTCTAAGTAGTTTGGGATGTGTGCCGTAGTAAGTGAGTATAGGT
>NC_032012.1:26209457-26209943 GCF_001865875.1 Lupinus angustifolius
TTAGGCATAATATAATTGCTAGAACATGTATATATGTTGTGCATAACATATGAGAAGTTTACCTTTTGAAATATGTGCATTACTGTTTCAATTAATCGATTAACGTGGCAACTTAATCGATTAACTCAACTGCTTTTCTATTAAATCAGTGTTTTCTATTTAAACTGTTTTTTGTGTCATTCTATTGCATGGTTAATCGATTAACGGGAAGTCTTAATCAATTAACTGGTCTGTTATTTGTTATAATTGATTTCTAGTTCAACTGTTTAATTGTTTGCAACGAATGTAACCACCTAAACACCATGCTATAAATAAGAGGCAACATTTAGAAAACCATAGCATTGCATTATATTGTATAGGGCTATTTAGAGAGCATATTGCATATTGTTTTATTGATTTTGCAAGAGAGATTGCATGTGTGAGAGGAGAGATATTATGCTGTTCTGATTTATGTGAATTGCTTACTGTTTTGCATAATTCTATGTT
>NC_032012.1:26210043-26212500 GCF_001865875.1 Lupinus angustifolius
TAATTTAATTAATTAATTGTCAATAATTCTATTTTTTTATCTGATCCAAAAATTTTGAACTATTCTAGTTCTCTACAACATAAAAAAATAGAATTATTTAAATGTTTATTTAGTAAATACAATTGTAACTATGTATTAAGTTTCCAATTTAGTTATGAGAATGATGAAGTAAAAATGAAATAAAAAAGTAAAATCATACCTGGGTTGGTGAAGATGATAGATTTATGGACCAAAAATTGGAAAAAAAATAGTTATGAGTATGATGAAGTAAAAATAAAAGACCAGAATATCATACTTCTGAGCTGCTTTAACATTTGAAATGGAAGAAGTAAAAAATGAAAAGAATAGAAAATAACACCTTTGAGTTCATTTAGATTGAGGAAGAATATTTGTTGAACAAAATTTGGAAAACAATGAGAAATAGTGTATAATTTGAGTAAAGAGATTGTGAAGAAGAAGAAGACTACTTTTTAGAATTTGAAAGTCATTTGTCAAAAATATCAAAAGGAAGAGTGCCTACTTTAGTTGGATATATCCAAATATTATTGAATAACTTGGAAGGTGATTTAGTCTCCTTAATATGATAATGATTTAATGTTGAACACGTGGTTAGAAATGTCCAATATCAAAGTAGTTGAGGAGCTTTAGACATAACATGATATAGTTAGGAGTATCATATTTATTAAAAAAATCATCAATAAATTTATAATATCGTTATTATTTGATTCTAAAATAAGATTAATATAGAAATACATATTATTATTATTATTTGACTCTAAAATAACTACAAACAATATGTTATCATTCCTACTATTACTATTTTAATATTGCTATAATAACATTATATTGTAAAATTATAGTCAAATACTAAACTGTAAATAAAATACATTTATAATGAACATGAACTAAAATTAAGGAATCATAAATAATTAAAACAAAATATAAATAAAATATTTTTTATAATGCATATAACTTTTTATATCTTATGATTGTTTTTAATAGAATACAGGTAGAAGAATCAATTATATGATCACAATTAAATCAAATCAAAGATATTATTTTTCAGTAATTTTAATACAAATAAGAATGTTGTTATCTTAATTTTAGATTGAGGATGATTATTTTTTTATAATATGGATTTGATGTTTTAATACTCTGAATTCCTATAATCATAAATAATGATTAAAATTAATTTTAATATCAATAATTTTAGCCAATATTATGCCTTATTTTTTACACATTGCATAGGTAAGCATATCCCTTATATTTTTAAATATTTATTCTCATCTTTTTAAAATTTTAAAATTTCATCCTTATGCATTATAGGAAACCCGTCTAATAGATTTTTCAACAGTTTCTAAAAGTAAAATTGTCAAAATTAATTAAACTAAAAAATAAGATAGAATTTGAAAAATCCAACAATGTAGGAAATAAAGATATAGGTATAGATATTGATTAAGGAAAAACAAATTTATAATTTTGTACAATTGTTGTTCTATAATGGTCAATGGTATATTATTCATCCCATATATACAAATCATAATTGTATAGATTGCTTGCCAACTAATCGTATACATTTATTTATTTGATGAGTATAAAATTAATTATTATATTTAAAAATTTAATTTAATTATTAATTGTCAATAATTCTATATTTTTTTATCTGGACCAAAACATTTGAACTATTCTAGTTCTTTACGACATAAAAATAGAATTATTTAAATGTCTCTTTAGTCAATACAGTTGTAACTATGTATTAAGTTTCCAGTGTTAAAGTAATTGTGTAATATGCTCAATAAATCACATACATTATGGAATTAATGTGTTATATCACCATCTTAATATATTTTACCATTTAACTTGATTGATTAATTGTGTATAATATCATTTTTGTAACTGCTCCAAAAAATTTTGAATATTTCTATTTCTTTATGCCATTAAAAATAGAATTATTTATTTATTTCTACATCAATATAATTATAGTTGTGCATTAAGTTTCCAGTTTTAAAGTAACTGTGTAATATGCTCAATTAATTACACATGTTATGGTATTCAATGAATCAAGAAAAATTATAGGTTAATAGATATTACTCAATTAATATTCCATAAATTTATTAATTATAATTCGAAAAATTTAAATTCCATTTTTGTAACTTGTCCATAAATTCAAACAAAATAGACATTCATAATATTATTGCAACATCTAATCATTGTATTTAAAGTGAGTTTTCTCTTATGCAAATGCTGAAACAATAACATGACATATCCATGTTTTATGTGAGGAAAATAAACACATTTTGGGAAGAAAAAAAATTAACATACATCATGTGATAAAAATGAAGTTATTGTTATAGAAGGCAAAAAAACAATTATTATGCAAAAAATAATATGATTTATAAATTATATCTAACAACAAAGAAAAAATTGAAATAGTATAAAAATAAAATCATACTTCTG
>NC_032012.1:26212600-26215648 GCF_001865875.1 Lupinus angustifolius
CCTTTTGAACCACGTGTTTTAATATGTTGGTTAATCGATTAACGTGGTGACTTAATCGATTAACTCAATTGTTTTTCTGTTATATCAGTGTTTCTGTTACAACTACTTTCTGTTTCAATTATGTTGCACTGGTTAATCGATTAACGGGTTACCTTAATCGATTAGCAGGTTTGTTTTGGGTTATAACTGATTTCTGTTTTAATTGCTTAACTGATTGCAACGAATTCAACTGTCAAAACTGCCTAGTATAAGTTGAGGAAACTTCCAGAAAAATGTAGCATTTCATTCCATTGTATAGGATTGATTTCGAGAGCATATTTCGTTTTTGCATTCCGTTTTTGCAAGAGAGAATTGCATGTGTGAGGAAGAGAGATTAACATGCCTTATTGATTCTTTGATTTGCATATTATTTTTCATATGCTTAGTCTCATCCCTATGTTGCTCACATGTTCATGCATTATTTGTAAAGATTCTTAGAGAGATATATTGATTAGTGTTTTTGATTAACTCACATGCATATGATGGCTTGAGTGAATTGTGAGTGGGTTAGTCTTAAGTTCTTTTATTGTAATATTTCAAGCATTATTGTGCTTATAATACCTTGCTTTTGTAATCTGTTTTTTGTGTGTATTGGATTGGTCTCTTGGTGTCTTACCACCACAGAGATAGGGATTCTTCACCAAGACTAGGAGGTCTGGATTTGAGAACAAGAATCTTGGATGGGGCTGTATTGCAAGAAAGGTTTTCTCAGGCGATAGGTAGAGTCAAACCAAGGGTTAGGTGTTGTAGATTTCAAGAAAGAAGCATCCTGTGTTTTGTAAATTGAATTGGTGTATATGATTATACTTGTATTCAATATTGTGAAGAAGAAAATCGCCAAAGATCATAAGGGGAAGCCTGGATGTAGTTTGCAGTGGACCGCAAATGAACCAGGATAAAAATCCATTTTTGCACGTTGTTCTCTCCTTAAATCTTCTTTACATTTCTTGTTGTTTTAATACGAGTTAATTGCTTATATTTTGCATAATTATACCCTGCCATATACTTGTTAATATTGCTTAAAAATATATGTTTTATCTCTGCTCATTTGATTTTAAATAACTGTGCAATTTGATGCTCTAATCATTTTGTTTTGTGTGTGTGTTAATCGATTAAGACTAGTTGTTAATCGATTAACTGGGCTGTTTCCAGAACTGGGTTTTGGTGTGATAAGCGATGATTGATAACTGCTACACCTATTCAACCCCCCCCCCATTTTAGGTGTGTTTAGGCCACTAATACCTAACATTTTGGAGTCGGAAAAAATTGAGTGTTCATACAGAGATCATAATCTTATTTTATTTTTTATTGTTATTGTCATTTTAAAGATTCAAAATTCGAATTTGACTTTACCTCTTAATTTAAAAATCCCAACGAGGTACTTTTGGGGTTCGGGACAACTGAGAAAATATCCTTTTTACTATAAAAATAGCTCAGTAATTTTTTTAAATCCAAAAAGTTATATTAATACTCCTAGTTCAGTAAAATAATCATTTTGACCTTATTAAAATAAAACAAAACTTAGTGGGGAGAAATTATGTTGAAATAATATCTAACCACTAATGATTTAATTAGTGATATTAAAATATATTTTTTTTTATTTGTAGAGAGAACCAAAATTTGGAAGGGAAATATGATATTATCTCCTCTCTCAATTTTAAAAAAAAAAAAATATATTTCCTTTATTGTTATTTTCAACCAAATCTGGTAAAATAACCTTTTTTCATATTGATTATATATTTTAATTTTCCTATCATATAAAAAAAATATTTTGTCAAATATTGTATTTATTTGGTTTTTTGAGCTAAACAAAATTGGGTGTTAACATTTGTCCTTTTTACTTGTTGCTTACCAGATAGAAAACAAACTGAGGTTTGAAAGATATCATGGTATGTAACTAGTAAATAAATGAAGACAAATCTTGTCAAAGCTGAGAGAACCTTCATGTTCGAAATTTGGATAAAGGATACCATAGATTTGGTGAAGCAGTTTGAGAGTATGCTCAAGGTGGACCATCAATTTGGTGAAATAGTTCGAAAATCTGTTAAAGGCGTGCCATCAATTTGGTGAAATAGTTCGAGAATCTACTGAAGGTGTACCATCAATTTGGTGAAGTAGATCTAGAATCTACTGAATGTGGACCATCAGCTTGGAGAAGCAGATCAAGAATATACTATAGGTAGACCATTAATATGGTGAAGCAGTTCAAGAATCTAGTAAATTTGAACCACCAATTTGATAAAGCAATTCGAGAATCTGCTCAAGGTGGATCATCGATTTGGTATAGTAGTTCGAGAATCTACTGAAAGTGAAACACCAATTCGGTGAAGCAATCCAAGAATCTCTGAAGGTGAACCATCGATTTAGTCAAGCAGTTCAAGAATCTGCTAAAAAGTATGATTTAAAGCATGTTAGGCATCGGGTCCTATAAATCATAAATATCACATCAAGATACAAGACCTAGAAAGATTAAATTGAACATTGATGTACACGACCTAGAAAGCTTAGACTGCATGTCAAGGTCCAGGACCCGGAAAGTTTGATTTGCATGTTGAGGTATATGATCCAAAAAGTTTAAGTTCTACGTCGAGGTACATAACACAAAAAATTCAAGTTTGTCATGATATTATGTATGAGTGGTGAGTGCAATAGAATGAAAGGCAAACTCTTGCACCAATATTTTGGTGCGCTCACATCTTTATTTTGATATACCAATTTGCCTTTTATGAACTCGACTGAAATGTGACCCTTTTTAACATTTTTGACCAGGACAATTTGTTGATGACTTGATGAAAGTGTATTTATTCCTTTTCCTTCAATGGGAATAAGTTAACTGACATTAGAGTTTAGGAAAAATAATAATAATATAGTATACGAATCTTAAAGTAAAAGTAAAATACATGTTATAGGTTTTGGAAAAGTTTCTTATAAAAAACATTTGTTGTTGACATTAGAATTTTAACATCATTATCATGTATTAATATCTTCCATCTTTTTTTACTTTGTACA
>NC_032012.1:26215748-26222918 GCF_001865875.1 Lupinus angustifolius
AGCCACACCATGAATTAAAAAAGGATGTTGGATATTTACTTAACTAAGGATAAAAGAGTAATGTAAATAAGCCATAGAAATAGAGGATATTTAATTTGATTAACACATACAAGTTTTAAAAATTATTATGACTTTGTTATTCTTTGATTCTTGCATGTGTTAGGATAATAATCATGGATGCATATATTCATCTATTATTGAAGTGGTTGATATATTTTTTTGCATGACCTTCCCAAATAGTACAACCAATGACATCAACGTTGCTTAATTTTTAAAAATTAACTTAGAAAAATTAGAAACATTTATATAAATAAATAAAACAACATTATTGATAACAATATAGAAAAACACCTAAGATCCTTCATGTTGAAGCTGACTTTTTTTAAGTTTGTCTTAGTCTCGGAGAATATTAGTTCATCAACAACTCCGATAATATTTATTTGAGTTAATAAAAAAGTATTATCAATGTTGCATATAATTAAAGTAATTTTTGACTTAAAAGGTTTTGACTGAACTAAAATGAAAGAAGTATTTTGATCTAACCTACAAACAAATCAGTGCGAAAATTCTCAGCTAGTATGTCCTCAAAGTTTTTGAAACAATATTCACATACTGGAATATCAGGAATGTCTTTCTCTTTAAGTGTTGTACCAGTAATAAAATATCATTATGCACAATATTAAAATTGTCCATAACATAAGTCTCAAGCTCTTTCAATTTATGACTCCACTCATTGAATTCATCTTTCCTAACATTAACTTGTATCTTACTATCCTACAATACATAAAACAATATAATATTATAAATGAAAATTGTATGAATTAAATGTGTTATTTGAAATTATATAAATTGCAACCTCATTGTCCACCAATATCATTTCTAGATACGCTAGTTTTGGTGGCATTTGAACATACCAAAGATCAAAATTTTAACAACAATCTTCCATAGTTGCTTAGAGTCATTTAAATCTTTTACCATGTCAAAAGGGCATGATTTTGTCACTAACCGGTGGAAAAAAAGGGTGTTGCACCTGAACATAACATAATAGCTACAACTAATTCAGTTAAAGTTCTATTCTTTCTTTCAGCTTTACCATTCATTTCAGGTGAATATGGTGCAGTTGTTTCATGAATAATGCGATTTAATTTATAAAAATCATTAAACATGTTAGAGTTATACTCAGTGCCTCTATCGCTTCTGAGTTTCTTTATTTTCTTGTTGAGTTGATTTTCAATTTCAGTTACATATAACTTAAACATGTCAAAAGTTTCACTTTTATTTTTCATAAGATATACATAAGTAAAATCATAACAATCATCAATAAAAGTGATAAAATAATGTTTATCATTTCTAGTTAACGTTCCATCTAATTCACATATATCTGAGTGTCTGAAATCTAAAGGCTCAGATTCTCGCATAACTGATTTATGTGATTTTTTTGAAATTTTTGCTTGACTGCATGATTCACAAATTTCAAAATCATTTTTAGATAACTTTCGAATTAAACCTAAGCTACTCAAATTTGAAATTGCACGTTTATTAATATGACAAAGTCTAGAATGCCAAATATTAAAATGGCACAACATGTAAACAGAATCAGAAATTTTATTAATAAAAACATCAACATTTAATTTAAACATGTCATCAGTGGCGTACCCTTTCCCAACAAATACCTCATTCTTAGTAAGAGTATACAAGTCTGATCCTATGGTCTGGGTGAAACCAGCCTTATTAAGAAGAAAACCAGAAACTAGATTCTTCCTCATATTTGGAGTGTGCATCACATCTTTAAGAATCAGAGTCTTCCCATATGTGAATTTCAGCTCCACATCACCAGTTCCAGCAACAATAGTGGTGTGGGTTTCACCCAACAACACCTTCTTATCATCAGCATCCGTGTATGTTTTGAACATAGCACGGTCATAGCAGACATGGCGGGATGCGCCAGTATCTACCCACCACCCATCAGTTCCTCCAACCATAATTACCTCAGATAATACAGCCACAAATGGTTCATCGGCCATGTTGGCCTGTGGAGGACGATCCATGGGATTATTTCTGCACTTGCGTGCCATATGACCTGGCTTCCCAACAAAACTAAGAAATCTCTGTCTTTATGTTCTGGTTAACTATCTTTATTTTCTATTTCACTATATATTTGGTTTACTCCATTTCTAACACAAATTTAACAAAAGGGTCTACTATTTTATGAACAGTAGAAATTTAAGGTTAGTTTGGGGGACTGAAGCAGCAGGTGATTAGTATTTAAAAAATATATAAAGTTTAAGATAAGGAAGACTTAATAGAATGATCAAATTTATAAATAAGGAAATTTTAATGTTTGATTATGATGAAATTAAAGTTAGTGGCTCTTATTTATAAAAGATGTAAAGTTTAAGATGGTTCTATACAATTTTCTCTACTAAAAAAGAAAACATAATTATGTGAGTTATCTGTTGACTAATCATGAATTCCATAGAAACTTATTACTCCTTCCTAATTATAGGTTTAGGGGCTTGTAATGGTTCCTTCTTTAATATAATTCCGGGTGTGTTTACACCTTTGTTTTAAAAAAAAATTACGATTTATTTGCACGTTTAAATAACATATATTTAAATACTTAGCTATTATATTAAAATAATTAACTAAAAATAATTATTTATGAGGGGTCACAATTGTTTTACCATTTAAAGAATTCAAATTTAAATACACAATTATTTTATTACAAAGAATTAAGAAGAATTAAAGATTGACAAGTGATCACAATTTTTTAACGATACCAATAGCTATTATATTACGACAAATATTTTAAAATATATAATTAGAAAGAATCGTAATGATTATTACCAATAAATCATTAACTTCGATTAAATTGATTCATTAATTGATCGATATGTTTTTAGTAATGCACACCATTAAGAATTTTTTTTACACTATTTAAAAATGTAAATGTAAACCTTCAACAATAATAATAGGTATTACATTAAAATAATTAAAAGGATATTCCAAGGAATCCCATTGAAGAAGAACATCATTCAATTGTGTATAATTTCATGCAGAACTTAGAACTACAAAGTACATGAAAATACATGCAGAACTTAGAACTTAGGACTCCCATTGAAGAAGAATATGTAAAATGATTATTGTTGTCAAAATACATGCAGAACTTAGAACTACAAAGACTACAAAAACGACGTTCAAGCCCTACTAAAGCATACATCTAAGTTCCTTGGTTCAAATTGATTATTCAGATTTATCATTAACTTCCCCAGTTGTTGGGCGAAGGTTCCAAAGGAGTATCACTAAACCTCTAAACAAAGATTATATCTTGAATAATTAGATTAAATTTAATAAGTTATTTAGGATTATAACTTTCATATATTTTATATCTTTTCTAAATAATGGGGTTCAAGCCTATCTGACACATAGATTCAAGTTCTCTATTTAAGTGGTAATCATCCATATTATGAGCATGAATAAAAAAGTACTTTCTTTTATAATTCTTAGTTTCTTTAGAATAGTAATTTTATTGCTCTGCTAGGGTTTATAATCCTAACCAGGGGAGGAGCTATGAAGGGACAGGAGGGGGCAGCTGCTCCCCTGGATTTATTTATTTATTTATTTAATACTTTTTTTTACTATTTTCCTATGGGAATATATTTGTTGTCTCACAAAGTGTGTTGCTTCATGTATTATTTGACCTAAAAAATACTTAAATATTAAACTTTTAAATTATGAAATGTGACACATAGAGTATTACACACTTTTTGGAGCAGATGTACTCCCTTTACCTATACCTGACTAACGTCTTTATGAACATACTTGAAGTTCACATATTTCTTTAATTTGTAGCTTAATAAATAAATATAGTGCAACTTGTATGGTTCTTTTAAAAAATATATATAATTGATCAAGTTCTCTTATACATTTAGATGTTGATGTTGGTTATAACAATATGACTTCATGTGAGTTCATAATGATTTTACACTTGATGAAAGATATTACGTATGTATTAAAATATATTCTAAAGATACTTATAAGTCATTTAATATTTGACAATATATATATTTTTGTCCAAAATTTCTATCCAACGAGTTTCAATGAGCAATGAAGATTAGTTTAAAATCTCAATGTCAACATTTTATTTTTGGTATCGCTAGCCAATCAAGTTTGACAAAATTTCTATCATATGTCGTTAGTCATATCTTGCATTATCAAGTAATTCGTCTTATTTTATCTATTGTGGTTTTTACCATATGTCGTTAGTCATATATTGCATTATCAAATAATTCATCTTATTTTATCCTTTAGACAACATATTGATTTATATTTTAAAGGAAATAGTTAAAATTTTATCTTTGGCCTCCCCGTATATATCTTTCTTATTCAATTAATTTTAATTATAAATTGTAATTAAATATCATCGTCCCTCCTAAAATTTTGATCAAGATCTGCCACTGATCCTAACATTGGTGCTTTCATTGCTATCTTCATGCCTCCCAAATCAACTTCCACTTCTTCTTCCACTCATTCCAACATGGAGGAAACCTCCAACATTGCGGTCCTCTCACAACTCGCTTCTCTGGAACGACGCCTTTCTGACAGACGGGAGATAATGCAAGCTTCTATAGAGACTCGCTTGGAAAACGTGTTGACCGAACTATGGAGAAACTGACCAACCTGAGCACTACAAACACTCAGTATCTACAATAGATGTCAATTCATGGATCTCAACCACGATCCCCAGCACCCATGTACGAACCGATATATTTTCCACTACCATGTATAATTAAACCCCCCAAGTTACATCTCCAACAATTTGATGGTTCAAACCCTCAAGATTTGTTATTTCAAGCTGAACTATATTTCAATCTATACCAAGTGGCACCCATCCAACAGGTAGAATTGGTTGTTTTTTCAATGAAAGGAGATGTTTTAAGTTGGTATAAGTGGAAGTTTAATACTAATCAACTCACCACTTGGGAGTCATTCACAAAAGCTTTGCCCATTCGTTTTGGACAATCTACTTTTTCTAACCCTTAGGCGGACTTGTTTAAATTACGACAAACTAGTACCGTTACAGAATACCAAACCTGATTTGAACATCTTTCAAATCAAATGGTTGGACTGCCACCCGAAATGGTATTGAATTATTTCTTAACGAGGCTAAACCTTGAAATTGCAAGGGAGTTAGAAATACAACAACCTTTCTCAGTTACTCATGCAATTGGACTATCAAAATTAGTTGAGAGTAAACGCCTTACTGCAGCACAAACGCAAGCAAGGAGAGCTCAAAGACTATGCTACAATTGTGATGAAAAGTACATTACAGGACATCATTTTAAAACACAACAATTTCTACTATTATTAATTGAAGATCCTAATGATACTTATCACAACATGGAATCTTTGGACAACACTACCAACCTGAATTATGAACAGCAGATCACAAACAATAATGAGGTGATTCACGTCCACCTTTCTGACCAAGCTCTTCAAGGAAACCCATCTCTCAAAACTCTTAAGTTTCAGGGAGCTATTTACGGTCACAAGGTAACCGTCTTAGTCGATACAGGAAGTTCACATAATGTTAGGCAACCACGTGTCACCCAATTTCTACAACTTCCTATTTCACCAACACCAAAGTTTCCCGTCATTGTGGGGAATGGTGAATGAATCTACTGTACAGGTTTGTGTAAAGAGACTCCTATCAACTTGCAACAAAAACTATTTACTAGTCCATTTTACTTATTACCTATTAAAGGGGAAAATATAGAATTGGGAATAGAATGGTTAAGCACACTGGGACCAGTGACTTCAGACTTCTCAGTTTCATCTATGACCTTCAATCATGACCACAAGTCTATCACCCTCACTGGCCAACATTTAAACACTCCAACCCTAGCCTCTTTCCAATAACTCCACCGCTTATCCAACATGGATGCTATAACAGATATTTTCTACGTTACTATTACCCGGAAAGCCATTATGCACACCATAACCTCCCCAAATCCAAACCCCAAATGCCCAACACAGGACCTTCACCCAGACATACAAGCCTTATTATAAGACTTTGACATTGTATTTACCAACCCAACATGCCTACCACCACCCATACCTCATGACCAAAAAATTATCCTTTTACCCAACCAACCCCCAGTCAATGTCAAACCATATCGTTACGCACAATCACAAAAAGAGGCCATGGAAATCTCATTGGCTGACATGTTACATCAAGGCATTTTCATCCCTAGTGTTGTTGGTACGAAAAAAATATGGGTCCTGACAATTTTGTGTAGATTATTAGAACCTAATTGCAATTAGAGTAAAAAAAATATTTCCAATCCCAACAATTGATGAGCTTTTATATGAATTAGCAGGTGTTAGTATATTTTCGAAAATTGACTTACAATCAGGGTATCACCATATCCGTCTTGACCTGGAAGATACCCATAAAACAACTTTCAGAACAATAGATGGTCATTATGAATTCCTAATGATGCCGTTTGGGCTCACAAATGACCCATCAACCTTTCAATCAACCATGAATGACCTATTAAGGCCCTACATTCGAATTTTTGTTCTGTTTTTTATGAAATTATGGTCTATAATCCATGTTTTAGTGAACACTTAAAGCATTCACATGTGATCTAAAGCTTATTATCTAAATCATAGTTCTTCACAAAAAATCTAAGTGTTCTTTTAGGGTTTATTGTGTTGATTACTTGTGTAACACCGCGAATTTTACGATTTTGAATTATAAGATTTTACTAATATTTTCATTAATTATATATATTCGAAAATGAATTTCTGGGAATTATCGGTAAGGAATTAAACAAAACTATAGTTGAGTTTTATTCTTGAAATTTTATTTCCGATTTTCGGGTAAATTTTGGTAATTTTTGGAGACAGTCGGTTCTGGACCACTGTCGGGGCCGAATCCGCCCGGTACGACTCAAAAAGTGTCGTTTTGAGTTCCGTAACTCGGAATCGAATTCCGATCGCGTCGTTGGATTCGTAATTTAATTTCGAGTCAAAATAGACCCTGATTACACTCATACCTATTTTCTAAATATTTTTCACTCGGAATGCCGAAATCCGAAATTCTAATCGGATATTAGGATCGGGCGATTTAAAATACCCGATCGAGTATTGGCCGATAATACTCGG
>NC_032012.1:26223018-26223618 GCF_001865875.1 Lupinus angustifolius
GACCGAAAGTCCGCCCGGGCGAGCAAAAACCCGTTTGGGCAAAAAAAAAAAAAAATTTCCAGGATTTCGCCTGGGCGAGCAAAAACTCGACTCGCCGAGAAAAAAAAAAAAAATTTCCAGGAATTCGCCTGGGCGACCGAAAGTCCGCCCGGGCGAGCAAAAACTCGACTCGCCAAAAAAAAAAAATTCCATAATTTTTACGAGTTTTTGGAACCCTCTCGCTTGGGCGAGAGAGGTCTCGTTTAGGCGATAATACTTTCGACTAGGCGAGGAAAGTTTCAGTCTAATTGAGATTTAAAGATGAATTGTCGCTTGGGCGACTTGTCCTCGCTTGAGCGAGAGATGCCCAGTTTTAAAATGGTATTGTTGATTGAATTTTCGCTTGAGCGAAGGGTCCTCGTTTGGGCGAGAGACAATAATTGTGTTTGACTATTTGGATTGATTGGTTGAGTATGTAATAACCCTAGTATGGGTATGTGATAAAACTATTTTGGTATAACGCCGTAATTGAAATAAAAAGTAAAGTATTGAAGGTGTTGGAATTAAATAGTCAAACTCGGAAATTAATTTTAAAGAAAGTATTCCGAGAAGGATGTATGA
>NC_032012.1:26223718-26233417 GCF_001865875.1 Lupinus angustifolius
GGACGACTTCAGTTTGTTCCTGTCTTTGTTTAGTGTCTGTTGGCGATGATTAGTATTTCCGCCCTTTCTTTTTGCATTTTGTATATGTTAGTGGCGATGTAGTTTCCGCCTTTGTTGATTTAGTTTGTATGAACTAAAGATGACTTAACCATTTATATGAATTGTGTTATTCAGGAAATTGTGAATCAGGTTGAGTTATCATTCGATAATGATAAGTTGATTTTCCGCATTTGAGTTACTTAAAGTGATGTCCCGGAAAAGGAAGGTTTTAAAAGGAAACAATTTTATACATCCCCATTTCAAAAAAAAAAAATTACCCATTTTTCCGCAATGTTTTTTAGAAGTATTTTTCGGGGCGTTACAACTTGGGCCATATTTTATCTAATAAGGGTGTACAACCCGATCCAGAAAAGATAAAGGCCATAGTAGATTGGCCTACACCTTAGGCAATCATGGCCCTACGCGGAATTTTGGGCCTAACCGGTTTTATCGGAGTTTCATTAAAAAATATGTCACACACGTCTCTCACTTCACATATATACTAAAAGTAGGAAATTTTACATGGTCTCTAAGTGTCGAGTCGACTTTTACACAAATGAAAAAAATCATGTCATCTGCACTAGAGCTGGCTCTACCAGAATTCTCGAAGACTTTTGACGTTGAAACATATGCATCTGCAATTGCTATAGGTGTAGTACTATCCCAAGAAGGGTACCCAATCACCACCTTTAGAAAAAAATTGTCACCACGGATGCAAGCATCGTCTGCATATGTCAGAGAAATGTATGTAGTCACAAAGTTAATAAATAAATAGAGACAATATCTTATTGGACATTATTTCTGCATTTGTACAGATCAACAGAGACTAAAACATTTAATGACCCAGACATTCCAAACCACTGAACAACAAAAATGAGCTACAAAACTACAAGGATTCGAGTATGAAATTTTTACCAACTCGGGAAAGAAAACAGGGTTGGCGACGCTTTGTCCAAGTGCTTCTCTGACGAGGATAAGTTGCTAGCCATCATATCTTCGCCTGTACCTCGGCTATTGCAACAACTCACAACTTTATACACCTTAGAGGAAGGCAACTAGTTGACAAATGAGGTATTAGAGTCAAACAAACACAACAATCCATTCCATTTTGATAATTTTTTACTCTACTACAAAGGCAGACTATTCATACCTAACATTGACGAGTTACGAGCTGTCTTCATGAATGAGTTTCACTCTACACCAGTTGTTGGTCACTCCGGGTTAAAACCCACCATAACACGTCTTACAGCCTCCTTCCATTGGCCTAGAATGTACAAAGAAACCAAGAGCTTTATTAGTCATTGCCTAGTATGTCAACAAAATAAATATCTATCAGTCTCAAAATAGGGTTTACTACAACCATTGTCAACTCCAACAAGCTTGGGAAGATATTTTAATGGACTTTATTACACACTTACCATCATCTGGTGGACATACAATTATCTAGGTAAAAGTGGACCGTATAACTAAGTTTGCTCATTTCATCGCCATGCCAACAAACTTCACGACATCACATCTCGCATGCAGTTCATAATAGACATTTATAGGTTGCACGACACACCTCGTTCCATTGTATCTGACCGTGACCCAGTGTTGATGAGCAACTTTTGGAAGGAGTTCTTCAAACTGCATGGAACAAAACTTTGTTTAGTTCGGCATACCACCCAGAATCATATGGCCAAACATAAGTAGTAAATTGATGTTTAGAAGGGTACTTACGTTGTTTTACAATAGAACAACAAAAAGGATGGTTCCGCTATCTACACTTGGCAAAGTTTTTGTATAACACCAACAAACACTCAACAACTAGAATGACTCCATTTTTTGCCTTATATGGTCGTAAACCACCAACAATCCGAGACTACAACTCGAGAAGGGCTACAAACAAATCCCTAGACGAACTCCTACAAGAACGAAAAAACTTATTAATATCATTAAAGGAATTTTTTTAAAGGAAAACAACGAATGAAGAGCTACATGGATAAACATTGAAAAGAACGTACCTTTGAAGTGGACGCATGGGCTTGGTTAAAGCTACAAGCCTATCGTCAAACCATAGTGGCATAGAGAGGATCTCAGAAACTATCCAAACGATAATTTTGGACCATTTCAGGTGATCATGTGTATTGTAAGTGTCGCATACGAGTTGGACTTACCACCATCTTCACAAAGACATAATGTTTTTACGTGTCACTATTAAAAAAATTTATCGGCACAACATAAACAATAACCACTGTTGAAGATTTATCTACCATGACCGAGAATAATGTGGCTACAACAACTAAGGACAACCCCACAGAAGACATAAATGATATGAGAGGGAGAAGTAATTTACAAGCTCCAGTAGAACCCCTTGGGTTTCCCACTAAAATTAATTCCAGAATACTAAGACTACAAGAAAAATAGGAAGGGCCACTCTCTGCTCAGACACCATAGTTAAAAAATAAAGAAGTAAATGAAAGGAATGATAAACAACAACGTTTAATTTATTCAGATGGGCCCACACAGAACTCAAACTCAACCACACGGATTCCAAATACTACTAAATTGCATACAAAATCTGAACGATTGATTGCCTTCCCAAATTCTTAATACCACTCACAACCATTAGATGAATTAGCCATTGGAAATCCCCAAATTGATGTTTAACACGACTTACAAAAAAACCAAGGAGAGACATGTGTCACAACAACATTGGACCGCTTGGGTCAACAGGGTCTGCATATTGTCTCAACAAAGACGTGTGGCACCACCCAGCATGAGGAATATCTGCACCACACAGTAAAAGCAGGCAACCACACTCTATCCAAGCTATTGAAAGCCTGAACTGATCCAACGATACAACCCCAAATCTCGTTTCTTCTACCTGCAAACCCACATGATGTGCCACCCAACATCAACATGCCTCCACCGTCGATTCTCTGTCCAGATCTAGAGGACATTTTAATGATCCCGCCCAATAACTCAAAAGAAGGAGAACACACCAACAAGTCAAATGAGGAGCAAATCGTTGGACCTAAAGGTGGGAGGCCCACTACTAAAAATGTAGACCTACCAGGAAGGACCTACCAGGAAGGGCCTACAAGTCTACAACAAAAAACTTATAATAGACAAATCCTAAATCCTATGTCCCCAAAATTGTTAATAGAGAAATCAGTAGTTTATGTTGATGCAATAAGTGACGAGAGAACTCTTGGATATAATATTGTTGGAACTTAGTTTTTGGAAGCCATTAGTGGGAACTTTTGGGGTATGAAATCTAAAAAACTTCCAAGTCCCACATAGTTTGTTGGAAGCCATTAGTTTCTTGCCCTAAGTTGAATGCACTTTATTCAACTTTTTATTTCTCCCTCATATTTTTAGTCGATGAATTTTCGGCAAATTTTCCCCCATTTCTTTTCGTGGCACTTAGAATTGGCACATACAACCAAATTGTGGGAATTTTGAGAACTAACACTGATAGTCAGATTGAGGGAAAAGTATTAACACGGGTAGTCATATTGTGGTCATTTCAAGAACTGACGCTGGTAGTCAGATTGTGGGAAAAGAATTGGCATGGGTAGCCATATTGTGGGCATTTCGAGAATTGACATTAGTAGTCATATTGTGGTGGGTGTATTCATGATTGGTTCTTACAATATAGTAAGAATCCGACAATAGAGATCTAAACTGTTTTATCGTATGGACAATGTCATTGATAGTCTGCTTGCACATTTTAGGCAATGCCACAAAACATCTTATTGAGAGCGACCTGGTCGTGACTTAGCCAGTAGGTATTATTTTGTACTATTTAGAATTATTGCAAGTTGTGGTAACAAGAATTTTAAGATGTTTCAAACTGCAATGGAATTCGTAGATAATATTAATGGACCGAACAACTTTGACCTTAACAAACCATTTGAGTTTGATGGGAATAACTTCAAATGGTGGCAACATAAGATGGAAGTTTTCCTCACTGTGAGAAAAGTTGTCCATGTTCTGAAAACTAATGTCATAGTGGTGCCAGAAAAATCTGAAGAAAAAGAGGATAAGGATAAACTAGCTATTAATATAGCTATCTGCATTGAAAATGATTATCGATGTAAGAATTTAATTCTCAATGGCTTGTCTAATTATCTCTATGATTACTACAGCCCATACAAGTCTGACAAATTAATTTTGTATGCACTTGAAAAAGAGAGAAATATGATACTGAGGAAGCTCATATAAGAAAAACGATGTTATCAACTAACTCAGTATCAGATGACTGATAATAGATCAGTAGAGTTTCAGTCCTATGAGATACATAAAATTTCTCAAGAATCATTTCTAATGGTATGCCCAATGAGAGTTAAACTCACAGCCTATGAATGTGTATTCATTGGGTATGCAAAAACAACAATTGTACATGTTTTATGTCCTTAACGCAAAAGTGACCATTGAGTCTAACGATGTTGACTTAAATGAAAATAAATTCCTTTTTAAATTGAGGAATATTGGGGCACACCAACTAATCACATACATGTGATTAGAGATAATGATAAAAAATGAAAAGTTTGAAATAAAACCTAGAATAAGTAAGAGATAAATAACTGCTAGAGAGTATAGACCTGATTATATGGTCTATATATTAGAGGACAATCCATCAACTCTCCAAGAAGTTTTGACTTCTTTGGATGTTGATTTATGGCAAGATGCCATATATGATGAGATGGACTATCTAGTGTCTAACAAGAAACAAACTACTTTAGCTCAACCCTCTATGGAAGTTGAGATGATAGCACTAGCAACATGTAGTGAAGAAGTAAGTTGGCTAAGAAGCTTGCTTATAGAGATTCCCCTAAGGGAAAAATAGATACCAACTGTGTTGATCCATTGTGATAGTACCGTGGCTATTGCAAAAATTGAGAATTGCTTTTATAACAGTAAGAAATGACAAATATGCCATAAGTACAACATAATTAGAGAGTTACTCTCTATAGGAGCTATTAGAGTGGATCAAATACGCATTGAGAATAACTTATTGTATCCTTTGACGAAAGGACTAGCTGGAAAGAAAGTTCATAATACTTCTAAGAGTATGAGGCAATTGCCCTTAGAATGATGATAACTTATTATGGTAATCTGACCTAACTGACTAGAGATCCCAAGAAATAGGTTCAATGGGTAATAACAAGTTGTGAAGTGATATGAAAATGAACATTCTATAAAATTATGAGAAGCATGATTCCTGCGGTATATGTAAAGATGCATTAAACTCTTAATGAGATCAATACTCCAATTGGAGTGGAGTACCAAGGCTATAGGAGTACTCTTGATAGACTCACCTATGTGAATGTGGAAGTGGGGGTTGCTTCCTATGAAATTTAGGGGCATAAATTTCTAGAGCATTCACTATATTGGGATACATGTGCATGACCCTTAACACACGGGCTTTACAAAATACACCTTTGAAAAAGTTGTGTGTGGTTTAATGCTAGAGGTAGAGTTCAAGACTATATGTCACTCTAATAAAATCTATATCTTACTCACTATACAAAGGTTCAAGTCACATGACACCTTTGTTTATGAACAATCTTATTGAGATCATAAAAATTCTCGTAAATCATTTTTTAATTTCAAGTGGGGGATTGTTGGAACTTGGTTTGTTGGAAGCCATTAGTGGGAACTTTTGGGTGTGAAATCTAAAAAACTCTCAAGTCGCACATAGAAGAGTTTTTAAAAAACAACTTTAAGTCCAACATAGGAGTGATGAGGAACTTGGAAAAAATATCATGTTATAAATAGAAGCCTCATCCCTTCATATTTTCTTGCCCCGAGTTGAATACGCTTTTATTCAATGTTTTCTTTCTCCCTCATATTTTCTGCCGACACATTTCTGACAAACTTCTTCCCCTTCTTTCCATGGCACTAAGAATTGCACATGCAACCAAATTGTGGGAATTTTGAGAACTAACACCAGTAGTCAGACTGAGGGAAAAGAGTTGGCACAGGTAGCCATATTTTGGGCATTTCGAGAACTGACATTGTTAGTCAGATTGTGGGAAAAGAATTGGCACAAGTAACGATATTATGGACATTTCGAGAAGTGGTATTGGCAACCATGTTATGGTGGGTGTATTCGAGATCGGTTCTTATAATGTAGTAAGAATCCGATAACAGAAATTTATGATGTTTTTATCCTGTGGATGACATGGTTGATAGTCTGCTTGCAGATTTTGGGTAGTGCCACAAAATGTTTTAAAGATAGAGACCTGATCGTGACTCAACCAATAAGTATTATTTCATACTATTTAGAATTGTTACAAACTACGATAAGAATAGATATGCTCAAAATCAAAAATAAATAACAGTGGTTAAGTATTTCTTGTGTGTAGGTGTTAGAAGCTTAGAGCAGTAATTAACTGGATTACATCCAATTAAAAAATATTATTTAATTAAAAAAAAGATGTTTTGAAAGTATACATAAATATTTTCATTTTTATATTAATTCTTAAAATTTGTTGCCTACATAATTTTTTGAGATAGAAGATGTTTGTAGAATAAGATTAACCACATGATCCATTAATAGTCATATTGGTGAAGAACAAGATTCCTCTATCGAGTTGAATTATTCGTCAATAAATTTTAGTTAATAAAAGAACAAGATTGCTTAATAATTTTAACTTTCAAAATATATATAACCAGATATGTATAAACATCAAGTTATTATTCTCCTAAGTGGCTCGAGTTAATTATGGACGAAATATGTTGTAATTCTATTTTCGATTTTGACCTCTGAAAGCTTAATAACCAAATATTTTTGTAACAAACATAAACATACTTTGATGAATTTACATTTAAAAATTAAGTTAAAGTCCACTGAAATAAAGGTAATTCAGCTCAAATGCCCACTTGAGAATTTTGTGATATTTTTTCTTGACTCGACTATATTATGATCATAGTTACAAAAGTTATTATAAGCTTCAAGCAACTATTAGCTAGGATCTTTTTGGTGTGTTTCACTATGTTCACCATTTATATGTTCTGTGCATAATAATTAGGGTTTAATATCTATGTGTATTTAGTGTAAAGATTTATACATAATGAATATATCATTTATCATTCATTTGTATTACTTTCTTTGAAGAGTCACAATTTCTTTACCAGTGGTTGGTTCTAAACCGACAAATAGGTGTAAAAATTACCACCTCTGTGTCGCAACAAGTATACAAAAGGAATTTTTATCGTCTACACAGAGAATTGCTTAAACTGTATAGTGTTTCAACTTTTTGTGGTTCTCAACTCGATAATGTTTTGGGTTGTTTATCGTATGACACAAACACTTCGAATATAATCTATAAAATAATTAAGATAGTCGAGGTTGAAGTTCACACTCACTTTCAGTTTCCACTTTGATTCATTATTTCATACCATTTAGAATAATTAGTCCATATAAACGCCTCAATATGAGTAACTACTGATGTAACATCGTGATTTTCTGTGCGTGTTTTATTAATTATTTAATTGACAAGTGGTTAATTTTAGAAATTAATCGGTATTGATTTAGGCTAAACCTCAGTTTAGTTTTAGTCTCTTATTGTGATTTCCTAATTTATGGTAAACGTTCATAATTTTCTGAGAGGGAAAGTCTTCGGGCCGCTTTCGGGCCAAAATTCACCTTAAATTCGGCCCAATTATGATTTTTGAGATATATAACTCGGAATCGAATTCTGATTGCACCATTGGCTTCAAAATATTATTCGAGTCAAAATAGACACCAAGTTTGTCCATAACTCATCTCTGGATATTTTTCACTCCGAAATTCAAGTTTCGGCGTTCTAAACGTAACCCTAAGACGAGAGATTTTTAATCTCCGGCCAAGTTTTAACCGAAAATACTCGAGCATGATTTTAATCACAATATTTCATTGCATTAGTCACATCACCCATTCATGAGTCAAGCTTGCTTGATGAATAAGCAAAAGTATAATCACTTACATAATCCCCTAAATCACTCATCAAATCTTTACACCACCAAGATTTTGGGGAACCACTTGATCTCCCCCCAAATCTGTTTCCCCCTCTATAAAAGTAACCCCTTGGCCTTGAGGGAGAACAATTTTTTCCCTCACTTTCTCACTTTGCATTCTAAGAGATTTCAAGGTATTTCTCTTCTTGTTTTCTCAATCTCTCACACATACATCATTAGATAGTTATCATCTTTTAGTATGTTGTTCTTGACTATATGAGATCTTGATTTAAAATGTAACTTTTGATATGTTGTTCTTGACTATGTGATCAACACTATCAACCCATGTGGTTGCTTTAAAATGAAATGTGTTGAGATGACCATAGAGTTTTATTGAATCAACTTAAGTTAGCTTACTTTAAAGTGGTAAGTTTAACTTAAGAGATCTTGATTTAAAATGTCAATTTTTGATATGTTGTTCTTGATTATGTGATCAACACTATCAACCCTTTTGGTTTCTTTAGAATGACATGTGTTGAGATGACCACAGAGTTTTGTTGAATCTACTTTAGTTAGCTTATTTTAAAGTGGTAAGTTTAACATAAAATATCTTGATTTTAAAATATTGTTTTTATGAATGAGATCAACACTATCAACCCTTGTGGTTGCTTTATAATGAAATGTGTTGAAATGACCATGGCGTTTTATTGTTCAAAAGTATTGAATCCACTTGAGTTAGCTTACTTTAAAATGGTAAGTTTAACTTAAGAGATCTTGATTTAAAGTGTTGACTTTGGAAAAGTAACTTACCTTAAAGTTGTGAATATGACTTAAAAAGTCTTCATGAAAGTATTAATTTGTGTTCAAGTTAAAAGTACAAGCTTTGTTAAAGTCTTATTTTAAAAAAGATTATAAACAAGACTATCGATGATAAAGGATGGTTCAAGAATATGTAATCTTGAAAAAGATGGATGAAAGTGATTGATTCTATGATATGTTAAAATATGTCTTTACCTAAGGGTTATCATGCAAGAATTTTAACTCACAAACCTACTGATTTGTTCTTGTGTTTATTTCCAAAGCTTCTGATTTTGGGCAGCATACTCGTTTCGCACTTATCACCAAGGGAACCACTCACACGACATTCTAAGGTGAGGGAGAATACATCGTGACACAATGGTGTCAGAATATGACATTTGAACCTCCTAAACTACCTCAAAAGTTTGGAGCTGTCTTGAGTATTAAGAAATCTCGTACTTAATCAATTGTGTGTCTGTTAGGATTAAGTATGGATGATCTCTTAAGTCATATCGCTTAAGTTATATCTATGTGTGGAGTAATGTTATAGTGATCCATGGATGAACATTACTCGAATAACTGTAACTAGGAAGAATCGACTATCCCTTGAGATATTCAATTTTGCGTATTCTAAAACACCATGTCTGATGGTCATAATCGATTACCATGGTTGATAATTGATTATCGATATCAAAAATCAGAACATTGTATCTAGGAGTAATCGATTAACCTTTTTACATAATCGATTATCGATATCAAAAATGCGAAACTTGTAGCTACTTTAATTAGGAATAATCGATTAACATGTTACATAGTCTATTATCAATATTCTAAAATATCTCTGTCCACGGACATAATCAGCTAATGTAACTAGGAATGATCGATTAACCTTTGCCAAAATCAATTATCAGTGTTATATATAAGACTAAGCTG
>NC_032012.1:26233517-26259022 GCF_001865875.1 Lupinus angustifolius
TAAAAACTATGACAGATTTTTCTGCAAAATTCAAGAGTTAATAGCAGCGGAAAAGTTATGCAGAAAATATCAAGTAAATTTAAGGAGTTAAGGGAGAAGAGAGTACACATAGATTTTATACTAGTTCAACTTCTTGTCCACTGAAGGCTACGTCTAGTACTCTTGCAACACACGAGATTTCTTCACTAGATATTAAGAGTACCAATTACAATTTCTCACCCTGAGATTTCCTTGTACCTTACTCACTCTCTAATACCTATATCATTCTTTGGAAAACACCCTTTCCAAGTGACTCTATCCTTTTTCTTGTCACACCCTTGTGAAGGAAAGTAATTCAATACTTTGAATGAAGCAAATGTTAAGTATGGCAAGGATTTCCTTTACAAGATTTGAAACTATAAACTCTAGCAATCCAATAACTTTTTGTATACTTTAGTACTAATGCTCAGAAGGTTTGAATGACTTTGAAACAACACTTAAGGCAACTTCAGAAAATATATTCTGAATGTTAAGAACAAGTTGCAAGAAGTGCAAAGCAAGTATTTCAAAAAAGTTTAGATTGTGTATGTGACTTATATGTTGTGAATTATGAGTTTCAATACCTTTATATGGACTTTCCAATCAGCCATAACACCTCTACGGAAAGGTAGGAATTGATTGGAATGAAACTATTTTGTTTAGGTTGAAAGTTGTGTAGTTTGAATATGAAAACTGGTGCAACGACTCTCAGTAATCGATTACCCAAACATTCTGTCTAACTGAGTAATTGATTTTCACATGCTGTAATCAATTACTCACATGTTGTAATCGATTACCCAATTGTCCTGTCCAACAGAGTAATTGTTTATCCTGTTGTGTAATCGGTTACTCAAAATGTGTTATCGATTACTCTGGTCAATTTTTGTTGGATAACTAGTTTCTCACTCATGTAACCTATTACTTAGTTATGGTAACTTGTTACTTAGTCACATTAATATGTTACTTAGATCTAGTAACTAGTTACATAGTATTTTGAAAATTGTTTTCATTTATACTTGTGCTTATCATTTTTCTTTTAAAATACTTTTGAGCATTACTACTAATTGTATATTTAGAGTATAAGGATATAAGTAAATATAGACTTGGATTCTAAATTCTTGAAGCTTTATCTTCATAAGTATTCTTCCTTTTCTTATTTTATGTGATGTTGGTGTCATCATCAAAACCGTGCCAAGGTCAGGAGCAAGATCTTCTTCACAATTTCCCCCTTTTTGATGATGACAAACCAATATCTTATTGACAATATAGTTTTATGAGAGTAACCTACTTTGTGATATTCTTCACTTGTCTTGAGTATGCTCCCCCTATTTTGTATGCTCCCCCTTTGATTTGGAGTTATGTGCCTAAAATAATTTTAAACAGAAAATACACTCTCCCAACTTTTCTTCCCCTTTTAACTTCATCAAAAAGAAGAATAGCCAAGATTCCAACACAATATATATAGAGCATACAATATGTATATAGCAAACATAAAATTAATCATAAAGGTAACATATCATAGTAGTAAATTAAAAAATGTTCGTACAAAGGTCAAACATAATCAGAAAAACAACGAAAACAAAAATTTGTCCACATCATGCAACATTACAAACAAAATTCCTAGACAACAAATGTTCTAAGACTCAGGCTCCATGCTATCGTATCAAGGTCCATGCTATTGATCTTATAAGAAAGACGTTGAAGCTCGAAATGGACTTGTTGATTATGAGCGTCAAGAGCATCAATCTGATTAGATATGTAGCCTCGAAGAGAGAATAACTCATCCATGATCATCTTATTGGTAGGTATGGGAACAAATGAAGAAGACTCAACATCAAACTCAGAATATTGATGTTGAGGAAGATTAGTAGAGATATTTGCATTTGGATCAGTAGGTGCAGCCTATCTATCACTTCGATGCTTATAGAGTCTTTCCATGGGATCGCGAAAGAAGCCCATTTTGTGGATCACATCCACATCGATCTTACTATCGCGTGCATCAAGTGTGACTTTGGATTCACTAGTAGTGGATACACGAAAATGCTCAAGTATGTTGGTTATGAAGATTGTATAAGGCAAAGGGCTGTGAGTATCTTGAACAGACCACATATGTCTCATTACTGTGTTAGCCCAATTGATTGAAAGGTTATGATTAAGAGCATATATCAATTGCATTTCCATGTTATTGATTTGAGAATGATTTGATTATTTTGGAAGAATGACATAACTCAAAAAGTAATGAAGCAAACGACCTTCGAGATTGAGATTTCCTAAAGCAAGGATATCTCTACTCTTTACAGTTCCACCTAAAGTCAGTTGCTTACGTATTTCTATTTCCCTTTTAGAGGATCTACACATAGAGTAGTAGCACTCTTTTCTATCATAATTATCTCATTCACATGCAAGATCGAAATCTTTTATGCTATCTTGAGAAGGTATGTTACAACATATTGAACTGAAGGTCTTCACATCTAAGACAATTTCTTTTCCTTTCACATAGAATGTTAGATGATTTTTCCTAAAGTTCAAGTTGCACTAAAATACTTTAACAAGTTCAGGATAATAGGCATTTGATTTCTCACAAAAATCAAAAAGATCTTGTTGCCTTATAAGTGTAAGGAAATGAAAATCTTCAAACTCAAAGTTACTAATATTACCATACTTAGGAGCAAAGATGGAGCGTCCAATAAAATGTTGTGAGAAAACTTAGCCTCAGAAGATGAAGCTCCTTGCTTCCTTTGAGACATACTGGTATGTTGCTTCTTAGCTCTTGATGATGAAGCCATTGATTGAGTTTTTGAAAAAGTTAGGTTTTGAGGTTTGAGAGATTTGAGGATTTTTGGTTAAGGCCACTAAACATGAAATCTATGAATAGAAGTATTTAGAATTGAAAATGTGATATGAAACGAGTCAAAAATCATAAAAATTGGATCAAAAATGAAGATTTTAGAGAAACTCTAGGGTAGACATGAAAATGAGGGTTTGAGGAGGAAGAAAAAGTGTTTGAAAAATGAGGAGGGAAACTTAAATACTGGTCAGAGTAATCGGTTACTCAAAGTGAGTAATTGGTTACTCAACATAGAAAAATCCCAGATTTCAAACATACTTCTTAGGTAATCGATTACACGGGAGGGTAATCGGTTACTGAAGATTCCTGCACATTGCCGTAATCGGTTACTGAACCCAAAATTTCGAATTTTCAAGCGCACTGGTGTCTGGTAATCGGTTACTAATCATATGTAATCGATTACATACCCAAGAATTTGAAAATTTTGAATAGAATTAAGTAATTTTAAGTACTAGTAGGCATAATATAAGTACAATGAAGCAAACATATAATAATGAATAAGAATTTAAGACAAGCATGCTTCACCGAGTATGCCTAATTCACGTCTAATTTTATAGAAAGGTTCTTTTGCCAAGGTTTTAGTGAATATATCTGCTAGTTGGTCATGAGTATCAACAAATTCTACAGATACATCTTTCTTTTGGACATAGTCCCTAAGGAAGTGATGTCTTATATCTATGTGTTTGGTTTTAGAATGCATTATTGGATTCTTTGTGAGATCTAAAACACTAGTATTGTCACATTTTAGGAGAATGCATCCTAAGTCTAAGCCATAATCTCGTTACTGTTGTTTAAGCCACAACACTTGGTCACAACAACTACCTGTTGCTATGTATTCTGCCTCAGCAGTACTTAGGACAACACAGACTTGTTTCTTGTATGACCATGAGACCAGTGCATTTCCTAATATATGACAAGTACCACTTGTACTTTTTCTCTCAGTTTTACATCAAGCAAAATCTGAATATCCAACCAAATCACATATACTTCCTTTTAGATACCATAATCCAACATAAGTTGTGTCTTTTAGATATTTATGATTCTTTTGATAACAACTAAATGTGACTCTTTTGGTTTTGATTGATACCGAGCATACTAAACATTATATAAGGTCTACCAGTAGTTAAATACAACATGGAACCAATCAAACCTCGATACTTTGATATATCAATGCATTTTCCATCTTCATTTGTATCAATGTATGCACTAGAACCCACAGGAGTGGCAATGGGCTTGCAGTCATCCATTTCAAATCTTTCCAGCAAGTCTCTGCAGTATTTGGATTGACTCACAAAAATACCAGCCTCGATTTGTTTGATTCATAATCCAAGGAAGTAATTTAACTTATGAAGCACGGATTCGTCAAACACCCTCACGTGTCGGTTTCCGACACGTATCCGACACGGATACGCTCAGATTCGCGAAGGATACGTATCCATAGAGTATCCAAAAAATAAAAAAATAAAATAAATAAATATTAAGACACGTATCCGATTCGTTTTCAATAAAATATAGGATATATGGATTCGTTTTCAATAAAATATAGGATATATAGATTCGTTTCCAATAAAACAGGATAAAATAGATTCTTTTCCAATAAAACAGGATAAGATAGATCCGTTTTCATTAAAATATGATAGGATAAGATATATTTGTTATGGAGGGCAATGATTTTAGGATAGATTCGTTTTCATTAAAATAGGATAAGATAGATTTGTTATGAATGACAATGATTTTAGGACAACTCGTTTTCCTTAAAATAGGATAAGATAGATTTGTTATGGAGGGCATGATTTTAAATTTCCATTATATTTTTTACTTTGGATATTTTGATTTACACTTATAATTTTATCATATTTTATGTGTTTTTATTATTTTATACGCGTATCCCTGAATGTATCGTATCCTGTATTTTGGAAAAAATGCGTATTGATGTATCGGATACGTATCGTATCCGACACACGTATCAGTATCCGTGCTTCATAGTTTCAAACTCCCCTTGCATCACTTTTCCAAAATCACTATACAAAATCTCATTAGTAGAACAAAAAATAATATCATCTACATATATTTCAACGAGAAGAGTATGATAATTTATTTTCTTAATAAAGAGTATAGTGTCGACCTTTCCTTTGGTAAAACCTTTCAAGTAGAAAGTTTGTTAAAAGATCGAACCAAGCACGAGGAGCTTGCTTTAAGCCATAGAGAGCATTCTTTAGTTTATACGCATGAGAATGATGTTTGTAGTTTTCAAAACCTGGAGGTTGTTCTATAAATATTTCTTCTTGTATATAACCATTTAGAAAAACACTTTTTACGTCTAATTGATATAACTGAAAATTTAAAGAGCAAGCATATGCAAGTAACAATCGAATAACTTCCAGTCTAGCAACAACAACGAAGGTTTCATCAAAATCTATTCCTTCTTCCTGATTGTATCCTTGTGCTACCAGACTAGATTTATTACTAACAATAATTCTATTTTCATCTGATTTATTACGGAATACCCAACGAGTTCCTACAACATGCCTATTATGTGGTCTAGGAACAAGCTCACAAACTTCATTTCTCTCAATTTGGTTCAACTCTTCCTGCATAGCAAGAATCCAGTGTTCATCCTC
The DNA here is from genome assembly GCF_001865875.1 of Lupinus angustifolius. Lineage (NCBI taxonomy): Eukaryota > Viridiplantae > Streptophyta > Magnoliopsida > Fabales > Fabaceae > Lupinus > Lupinus angustifolius. Next base: position 26,239,005 of record NC_032012.1, read on the forward strand.
GATTGCATCATCAATCTTGGAAGGTTCTATTTGAGAAACGAAAGCCAAGTTTAAACAAGCATCATTTAGCTTTAAACGAGTAGTAACACTCTTAATAATATCGCCAATGATGTTGTCAATAGGATGGTCTCGATGAGTTCTCCATTCTTTGGGTAAATCAGAATGAATATACTCTTCTTGAGAAGATAGAGTATCATCCATTTTCAAATGCTTAGTATTGGTAAAAGAATCCTCTTTTAAAGGGGAACTTGGAAAGTCCTATTCATCAAGAGTTAATCCATCGTTTATTATAGGATTGGTTTCATCAAAAGACACATGAACAAATTCTTCCATGGCTAGAGTTCTTTTATTGAAAATTCTATAAGTTTTACTCGTAAGAGAGTAGCCTAGGAAGAGTCATTCATCAGCTTTTGCAACAAACTTACCTAAGTTATCTTTACCATTATTTAAAACAAAACATTTACAACCAAATACATGCAAATAAGAAATGTTTGGTTTTCTACCTTTAAAGAGTTCATAGGGGGTTTTCTTGAGAATTGGTCTTATAAGAACTTTATTTGAAACATAAAATGTCATACTAACTGCATCAGCACAACATTATTTTGGGAGATTTGTTTCATTCAACATTGTACGAGCAAGTCCTTCTGAGGACCGATTCTTTCTCTCTAAAACACCATTTTGTTGTGGTGTTCTAGAAGCATAAAAATTATGATTGATACCCAAATCATCATAGAATTCTTCAAAAGAAGCATTTTGAAATTCTCCCCCATGATCACTTCTTATAGCAGCGATTTTTAGAGATTTTTCATTTTGAACTCTTTTAGCATATTTGCTAAAGGCGTTGAATGCCTCATTCTTATGAACTAAGAATAGAGTCCAAGTATATCTTGAGAAATCGTCTATTATAACAAGAGCATAGTAGTTACCGCCATAACTCTTGGTCTTTGAGGGGCCAAATAAGTCATTGTGTAGTAATTGTAATGGTCTATCGGAAGAAACCATATGCTTTTGTTTGAAAGAAGTCTCTGTTTGTTTACCCATTTGACAAGCACTACATAGTTTATTCAAATGATCCATATGAATATGAGCAATTCTCCTATGCCAAAGTCATGCATCATTATTATTATTATTAGGAACTAAAAATTTTATTGATAAAGAAGAATCTATGTCAATTATACATATATTATTTATACTCTTACCAATTAGTTTAGAGTTATTAGAATCCTTACTTTCGATGATGCATTTATCAAGGTAGAATGCCACATGAAATCCTTTGTCGCATAGTTGACTTATGCTCAACAAGTTGTTCTTGAGTCATTCGACATATAATACTCCTTCTATAGTTATTGAAGGTGGCTTATCGATTCTACCAACTCCAAATATTTTTCCTTTGTTGTTATCACCATATGTGACATCGATTACCCAAACATTTTGTCCAACTAAGTAATTGATTTTCACAGGCTATAATCGATTACTCACAAGTTGTAATCGATTACCCAATTATTCTGTCCAACAGAGTAATTATTTACCGTGTTATATAATCGGTTACTCAAAAGGTGTAATCGATTACCCTGATCAATTTTTGTTAGATAACTTATTTCTCACTCATGTAACTCTTTACTTAGTTCTAGTAACCAACAAAATTGTAATCGATTATCTAACAAAAGTTGTAATCGATTACCCAATTGTTCTTTCCAATAGAGTAATTGTTTATCGTGTTGTATAATCGGTTACTCAAAAGGTGTAATCGATTACCCTGATCAATTTTTGTTAGATAACTTGTTTCTCACTCATGTAACTTGTTACTTAGTTCTAGTAACCTGTTACTTATATGTAGTAACCGGTTACATAGTATTTTTAAAAAAAATCATTTATGCTTGTGTTTATCAAAAAAATTTAAAATACTTTTGAGAATTACTACTAATTTTATATTTAGAGTATAAGGATAGAAGTACCTAAAGACTTAGATTCTAAATTCTTGAAACTTTGCCTTCATTGTCTTCATAAGTATTCTTCCTTTCTTCTTTTATGTAATGTTGGTGACTTCATCAAAATTGTGACGAAAAGTATGGGAATGCGAGTAATACAAGATAAAATATTTTAAAAAGGACTAATGTCCCAAAGATGAAACAAAGACCTATTACTAGAGCATAAGTAAACGTTATCTACTAGTAGTATAGGCTGTTGGTGGTAATGAGATTACTTAGGCCCCCCTGACAAAGTCGTCGACTATTATGTCATTAAGGGCGAGGTGCAAAAGGTTATGTTTACCAAGCAACAAGATCGTCTGACCGTAAGTGGCTTGGCCATTGGCCCGTTCAGGGTGATTCAACAATGGTTCGTAGTGGTGAGTATATTATTCCTCTTTCATGTTATGACATAAGATCGGGTCCCACAAGAAGCATTCCTTTGGAAGATGTCTTAGGATGGGCCGATCATGTAAAAATAAATAATGATTAAAAGATTTAATCAGCTAACCTCGGTTAGTGTGCATACTCATTATGAGCAATGAAGTAGTGGAGAGGAAAGTTACGGGAGACGAATGAGCCCCGAGATGTTGAGAGGGACGATGATGGCGGTGATGCTTAAGCAAAAGCCTTGAGGGAGAGTCTAGGTGAGATGAATCCCCTGTATTCCTAGATGAGGTATTCTGTTGAATTGAACAGTTCTCACAGTGCAAACTAGACAATATCTGACAACCCCTTTTTGAAATTAGGATCGATGAGAGGGATGCCCAGAAAGTGTTTGATACGACACTATCCTGAAATGGACAGTTCCATTGAACATATTGATCATATATCCTTGCGAGGAATAAGTTGGTGCATTCAAATCGGCTTGTTATAGTACCTGTACTCGTAGTTATTTCTGAATAATTTATTGGGAGAATGTTAGTGTAAGGATGGATGAACTAAACATAACATTCATATATTGAACTCGTGAATATTGACGCCCATATCCTAAGTTACAAACATCATTCATCATCTGTATTTATGTATGTGATATGATAGTATGTATATTATGTGTGTTATGTCTGGATGTGATATTCTATATAATTCGACGTCATCGATAAAAATATTCATTAATTGTCTTACTCTCTTTCTTTCTGCTTGTATTTCGGTACACGCCCTTGTCCAGATGGAGAAATCGGCACAGATTCAGATCTACTGATTCTCGATGTCCCAAAAGGGAGCATGGAGAATCGATGGCGGCCGCTATACCTACCAGGCCCTTGTGGCCTGGAGCTAGAGATGGTGCACGATAGCACCACTATGCGCTTTCCATCTGACCATGCAGTCATGGAGACTTCTTTCACTCTACCAGGCCAGAGACTGGTACCTACTGTGTCATCCACCTAGTCTTCGACTCCTTGTGGACCAGATGTTGCAGGACTGTCAATGAGGTAAAGGAGTTGGAATGATGTGATCCGTTCTACACTATCAAGGAGAGCCGCTCGACATACAATGCTAGAACCACAAGCTTATGCTAGGACATTAATTAGGTTGCGGGGTTCTGCCTATGATACCATGGAGGAGATAGAATCTGAAGATGACGATTGTGTGAAGTTGGTCCGCATAGAGGACTCTATCGAGGTGATAGATCTCTCTTTAGACTCCAAGCTGGAAGAGGACCCGAGTGAGGGTTCTAATGCCATGTTAGGGCTGGAGTTAGCCGTTAGGAGCTATTTCATTTTCCTTTATGATTTTTGGGGTTAGGGTATCTATGTAGGATACTTTTGTAGTGCTGAATAATTCAGCCTATTTTGTATAGCTTCAGTTGGGCGATGATTAGATTTTGCATTGTATTATGTACTGATATTTTACTTGACAAAAGAACACCTCATTATACGGGTTATAGGGTCAAGTCCAATTATTAATGAAGAAGTATTCATGAAAGTATTGCATCATTTTCAGTTACCGTTAGGTAACCGTCATTGATTTTCCGCAGTTTATGTTACTAAGAATGTGATGTCTCGAAAAAGAAATGAATATAAGTAAAACAATTTGTAATGATATATTCAAAAAAAAATTCTCATTTTAATCACAATATTCATAAAGTAATCTTCGAGAAGTTACAACTAATGTCTTAGTCAATTGGTCACTTATACAAGAAAGATCTATGTCTAGTGACTTTGATACATAAAAATAAAAAAATATGACTTACAAACTCATTTCCCTATATCTAGTGAATCATGCATATAAGTTCAGTAAAAAATACAACACCTCTATGTCAATGTCTTGGTCTATACTAGCACTTATCCTAAGTAGATCTATGTCTATTAACCATGATGATAAAATTTAGTTTTATGAATCTTCAAACACATATTTATGTATGATAATACATGTTATTCAGTTTGAGAGTTATGAAATCACAATATTATTAGTTCAATGTCTAGATACCAAAAAGTGGCAAGCATACAATGACAAATAAAAAAGTCTATGTCTAGCAAATGCAATATTTGTTAAGTAATGTAACTTCAAAATATGCAAAAGTACTTAAGCAAATATTCTAAGTTCATGTAAAAGTTTGATCAATACTAAAGCATTATGTAAGACAAGACTAAAAATAGAAACAAACTTTATGGAATATTATTGAATCAAAAGTGGTTACATCAAGTTTGTGCCACATTCAACCCCAACTAAAGGATGCTTAGCTACTCATATCCATTAAATGTAAGAATGATAGGGATAATACACTCATGGGGTGGTAGAATTACACACAATCAAGTAATGATTATCACCTATGATTCCTACACTTAGCTTCAATGAACTAAGTGCTAAACTCTCTAAAATCTAGCTTAGAAGAGGATTATAATTCAAAGAAGTAAAAGTGTATACAAATGAAGTGGTCTAGAGTCCTATAAATACTTGTTTAAGGCTAGTTTTTGCGCTCATCGCATCGTTGTTGCGCTGGGTGTGGGATCCAACTGGTTGGGCGCAAGTGTTGGATGCACTAGGTTGCACTGAGAGTGGCTTGTTGCGCTAGGCGCACCGCCCACTGTGCTAAGTGTGGAGGATGCACTGAGCACATTCCATGAAGTGAGCAATGTTGAATTCCTCGAATTTAGACGCTCAACACATTATTTGCATTGAGCGTGGCTTTTCTTGCGTTGAGTGTGGCTTTTCTTGTGTTGAGCATGGATCTGGCATTGAGCGTAGCTATCAAATAAGCTCAAATTTGCTGAGCATGGTCTATGCGCTGAGCGTAGCCAAGTCTTGCCATAAACTTAGAATTTTCTGCTCTTTTGTCCAATTTAAGCCTACAAAACCACTTGGGGATAACATGTAGCCAATAAAATGATTATTTAATCATATATAAGAACTTTTCCAATAATTTAAGTTGAATAAGCTGTAAAATGTCATAAAATTAGGTATTAATTATAGATCAATTTGGCACTTAATAGTTGGATCTTGTCGTGGTCATACTTACAAGTGGTAAGAAACATCTTCTGTAACACTTCCACTGAGAGTCACGCATAATTCTGAAAGAAGTTTTTCAATAATTTGGATAGTTCACATTTGGTCCCACTTGAATTGCAGGATTGTAGTGGTTTTCAACAACAATCAAGCATGTTTGGAGGAGCTTATGGACGACATCAAACTCAAATCATGAATTTGGATTAGAGAAAGACATAAATCTGTGAATAGGTCTTGGTTCGAATGGATTTCTAATCCAATACTAAATTGGGAGTGCTATTGTTTATGTAACTTTGTCAGCATATTGATTTTCTTCTCCTTGAATTTTGTTGGATGGAGTTTATAAGAGAGGTACCTATGTTTTCCTCTCTTATTTAGTGCTTTGTATATCATTGTTTCTAATGTACCCTTTTTTATTTTTTTATTAATAAAAGTTTTACCTATAAAAAATGAACTTCTTATTTTGAAATTATCACATATTAAATTGAATGTATGTTTTCTATTCTATTCTTTATATGAAATTCATTAGGCATTTTGTAGACTGTAGCATGTGTTTATAGATCTTTAGGAGTTGTATTTATCATATTGATCTAGTAAAGAACAAAAACAATTAAATAAAAACAAAAGGAGTAAAACACAACCGTTCTCCTTAATTAACCCATGTTAAGACATCAGTCAGAAAGAAATACGTGAGGTTTCCAAATAAAGAAAAATCTAGTATTTGTGCTCAACTTATTGTGAATAAATTTCATACCAATATGATTTTCATTATTCTGGAAATATTTCGCTAGCCATAAAACATGCCACCAATATAAATAGTTTTGCAATTTGGTATTCACTAGATTTCTTTACAATTTTTTTGGTACTACCACTACCACTACAAGAAAAGATCCTTTTAGCCACAGTTAAAACCATTGCTCTTGTACAATAAAACCGTTTCATAATACGGTAGCCACAATTATATGTACCCTAGCAAAAGCTGGCGTTGCAAAAAATTACCACGGTAAATTTAAGATATTGCCACACCTTTATGAAGTGTGGCAACATTTGTCTGACCATGATTACAACCGTGGCTAATTTATACCAGTATTTTTAACCACCATCTAATTTATACCACTTTTAACCAAATTCCAAATCTTTTTTCAGTTGTTTTAACATATATTCCTCTCTTGGTCCTGTTTAACAATAATTAGATTCTATAATATAATGATAAATTTTTAAATGAAATTAAATATTTACAAACTAATAATAATAGTAATAAAAATGTCATACCATTAGCAAAAACAAGCCTTGTACTTCCAAATGTTTAACATTCATAATTTGTAAAGAAATTAAGATAAATCAAAATACTAAATTGATAAAATTTCATGAGTATCTAAGCAAGTGTAACTAAGAGGGTGTGATATCTCAAGTGAAAGTGGGTAAGTCACTACAAAATTTGTCCACTGGAAACTTCACGATAGTTGTTAAACATCCATCATTATTTACTTTTACCTCCAGCTTCCTTGTTTCCAGCAAGGATTATGTTTCAACATTTATCTTTATTTCAAGCTTTCCTTTTCTTTTATGGTGGGCCTTATTGTCTAAGCCCAATCCTTTTTCTGTTTTGTTAGTTATAGAATTTCCCTTTAAGTTAGTTCAGTTAGGTAATTCAGTTAGTTTTGTTTCTATAAATAGTTAGTTTTTCTTTCTTTGTAATCAATCAACTAAATAATAAAGATTCAAGAGGTTATTCATTGAAAACTTCATCTTCTCTTCTCCTCCTACTCAGGAGCACGATTCCATTCACATGGTATCAGGCCATGGAGATGATGCAATACCATGGTATTATCTTGAATACAACACTCAATCAAAGAGTCCATAGCAAAATCAATTTTATGGCTGGACTCTACAGCAGAAGCTTGGAAAGATTTGGAAGAAAGATTTTCTCAAGGAGACATGTTCAGGATGACAGAATTGTAGGAAGAGTTTCACCATCTCAGCTAGGGTAGTCTCTCTGTTTCAGAATTTTACACTCAGTTGAAAACCATATGGGACAAAATAGAAGTGTTTAGACCTATTAGAAGTTGTCCATGCCTTGAAATCTGCACACATAGCATCATTCAAGATATAAAACGATAGATTATGTCATTACTTTTCTCAAAGGGTTAAATGAGCAATATGCTCATGTTTGTTCCCAAATTATGCTCATCTAACTCCTACCTTCCATAGGAAAAGCCTTCTCAATGCTCATACAGAAAGAAAGACTGCAACACAGCCCCATCCCCACCAATCTTGAACCACAAAGAATTGTCTTGTCTTCTAATACCAAACAAGAATACCAATCCAAAGGTGCCAATTCTTCGAATAATGGAAATTTTAGAACTAGAGGGGGTTTTGGCTATAGAGGAAGAGGTGGTAGATCAAGAACAAGGAATCCAAATAACAAATTCCGCACTTTTTGTGAGAGAACAAACCATACTGTTGAGACATGTTTTCTTAAACATGGTTATCCCCCTGGTTACTCAAATACCAACAAATAAGCTAGAATGGCCAACCACACTGCCTATTTCCTTCTAGATAATGAAGAAGACTCTACTGCAAACATACAACCAGGACCTCAAGTAAGTGATCAAAACATACTATTCACAGAAGAACAAGGGAATCTTGGATCTCCTCAATCAATCTAAAGCTCAACAGGATCACGCTGCAAATTCAGTAACTAACACAGCCTTGGGAAAACCAGGTAATTCTAATTTTCAGTGGCTCCTTGATACTAGAGCCACAGACCATATCTCTTGCCAAATGAGCAGCTTTAATGATTTCCACTCTATGACACTAGTGCTTATCACTCTGCCCAATGGAGACAAGGTCACTACATGCATAACTTGAATTGTTCTACTAAATCAGTTTATTACACTTACTAATGTTGTCTTTGTCCCTGAATTTCATGTTAACCTCATCTTTGTAAATAAACTAACTAAACACCTAGGCTGCCATTTGACCTTTTCTGAAAAACAGTGTTTGGTTTTGCAGACCCATACCAAGAGGATGATTGGTTCAGCTAGAATTCAACAAGGCCTATATTTGTTCAACTATCAACCTACTGCTCCAAGTTCTTTTGCTCTTTCTCACTTTTCTACTACTATTAGTAATAAGTCATTATGGCATTTGCGCCTTGGGCATGTTTCTTATTCTATATTGGCAATTTTAAGCAAACAGTTTTCTTTCATTCACAATAATAAAGATGAAAATTTATTGTCTTGTGATGTTTGCCACCTAGCTAGACATAAACATTTACCTTTTCCCAACAACCATAATAAGAGTATAAGAGCTTTTCAATTACTTCATGCTGATATATGGGGACCATACTCTACACCATCCCTTTTAGGCCATAAATATTTCTTGACCTTAGTTGATGACTTCACAAGGTTCACAGGGACAATAATGATGAGTTCCAAAGCAGAAAACAGAAAACACTTGATCTATTTTGTGTCTCACATTGAGACTCAATTCAACTCCAAACTCCAATATTTGAGAAGTGATAATGAAGTTGAGTTCTTGATGAATGACTTCCTTGCCTCTAAAGGAATCATACATCAAAGAACATGTATTGAAACCCCTCAACAAAATGGAGTTGTTGAGAGGAAACACCAACACATAATCAATGTTGCAAGAGCCTTTTTCTTTCAATCTCATATCCCTACTACATTCTAGAAATTCATTATTCAGCATGTTGTTCACATAAAAAATATGTTGCCTACTCCTCTCCTTCATAACCTCTCACCATACCAAAAATTGTACAATCGTACAGCCTCAATTGATCATTTAAGGATCTTTGGGTGCCTATCCTACTCCACTAACCTACAAGCTAATAGAACCAAATTCAGTCCTAGGAGCAGAAAATTTGTCTTCCTTGGTTTCAAAGAAGGCACTAAAGGTTACATCCTTTATGATCTCACCTAACACAACTTTTATATTTCAAGGCATGTTCATTTTTTTGAACATGTTTTCCCCTTCACTCAAATTCCCTCCTCTGAAACACAACCTATAAGAAAAATCAACCCTACATCATTCTCAACACCCGACTCACCCAACTTACCTCCTATCAACCTACCCCCTACTCCTTTACCAACTGACCAACCTATACTTAACCAACTTCCTCTCAACCCCTCAACACTAGACACTCTCTTAGGATTAAAAGACCCCCAACACATCTTAGAGACTGCCATTACAACTTAACTCTCTCTACACCCAACACTCACTCACCCAATGTCAAACAATTTATCTACCAACAATTTATCTACCAATTACAAACACTTTTGTCTTAATGTCTCCATCAACCAAGAACCAAACTCCTATAAGCAGGCTTCTTCTATCCCTTGCTAGCAACAAGCTATGCAGCAAGAACTCCAAGCCCTTGACCTTAACAACACTTGGACATTAATGCCTCTCCCACCTGATAAGTCCTTCATAGGATGCAAATGGTTATATAAGATCAAATACAATGTTAATGGTACTCTTGAGATATATAAAGCTAGGCTTGTAGCCAAAGGTTACACTCAATTAGAAGGGGTAGATTTCTTTGAAACGTTTTCTCCTGTGCTGAAAATCACCACAGTTAGAGTTGTCATTGCCTTAGCTACTTCCAATTCTTGATTTTTAGAACAACTTGACATAAACAATGCCTTCCTCTATGGTGATTTACATGAGGAAGTTTATAAGCAGCCACCACCAGGCCTATTACCTCCCAAATCCTCCCTTGTTTGCAAATTACATAAGTCAATCTATGGCCTAAAACAAGCTAGTCGTGAATGGCATACTACCTTATCCTCTAAACTCTTGTCTCTAGGATACATTCACTTTCAAGGTGACCAAGCTTTATTTACAAAAATTTCCACTAATTCTTTTACTGTTATTCTCATTTATGTGGATGATTTGATTCTTACAGGCAATAACATCACTGAAATACAACATGTCAAGCATGTTCTGGACCAGGCCTACAAAATTAAGGACCTAGGTCCCCTCAGATTTTTCCTTGGCCTCGAAATTGCTAGATCAAAATTAGGCATTCACCTTAACCAGAGGAAATACACCTTATCCCTCCTAGAAGATGCAGGGTGCCTAGTTGCTAAACCTATTAAAACTCATTTTGACTCTTCAACCAGATTGCAGGTAAACCAAGGACAACCCCTTGTTGACCTTTCATCTTATAGGCGCCTTGTAGGAAGGCTTATCTACCTCACAATATCTAGACCTAACATAGCTTACCATATGCAACAATTAAGCCTTTTTATGACAAAACCTCTAGATTCCTATTACAAGGCTGCCATAAGAGTTCTTCATTACCTTAAAACTTCCCCTGCATAGGGCCTATTCTTCTCTACTAACTCATCTCTAACTCTTAAAGCTTTTGTAGATTCAAATTGGGCATCATGCTTGGATTCAAGGAAATCAATTACAGGTTTTTGCATCTTCCTGGACTCTTCAATAATTTCTTGGAAAACCAAGAAGCAAAATATAGTTCACAGATCTTCAATAGAGGCAGAATACAGAGCCTTAGGAAGCTTAGTGTGTGAGCTTCAATGGCTGCAGTATTTATTCAAGGATCTTCATCTCCCATCATCTTCTCCAACATCAGTTACTGTGACAATCGTTCTGCAATTTATTTGGCTCACAATCTTGTCTTCCACGAACACACAAAACACATAGAAATTGATTGCCACATTCTTCGAGAGAAGATTCAAAAAATGCTTACTTCATCTTCTTCCCATTTCCTCTACATACCAACTCGCAGACATATTCACCAAACCGCTGGCAACAAAATTGTTCATTTCTTCCATTAACAAGTTAGGACTTTGCAATCTCCACAATCCAACTTGAGGGGAGGTGTTAAACCTCCATCATTATTTACCTTCACCTCCATCTTCCTTGTTTCCAGCAAGGATTATGTTTCAACATCTATCTTTATTTCAAGCTTTTTTTTTCTTCTGTTGGGCCTTATTGTCTAAGCCCAATCCTTTTTTCGGTTTTGTTAGTTATAGCCTTTTCCCTTTTAGTTAGTTCAGTTAGGTAATTCAGTAAGTTTTGTTTCTATAAATAGTTAGCTTTTCTTTCTTTGTAAACAACCAACTAGATAATAAAGATTCAAGAGGTTATTCATTGAAAACTTCATCTTCTCTTCTTCTCCTATTTAGGAGCATGATTCCATTTACAAGAGTAGCCAATCGATTCTGAGTATGTGCAAGTTGCTCTTTGGTCTCTTCATATCCTGCCAACTTTAATTCCAACGCTTGCACATATTTCTTCAATTCTTCAACATATTGACTCAAGTCACTAAAATTCACAAAACAAGTAAAAACAATTATGAGCCACTAGAACTCATAAGCATCTCTTTTATATGGCATTGTATCAATTAATGTCTTGTATTGGTGAATCTAATAATAAATATAGATTTAATTACAGACCAAGTAATATAACATGAAGGGTGGAGTTATCACAACAAGATTTCATATCCACCAATGAACCCACAAAGAGTGTTGAGGAGAACCAAATGTGTAGAAAAAGTAACAAGAAAGATCAGTAATTGAAAATAACAGAGCATCCTCGGATATAATTTGATGCATATGCCCATTGCGAAAGAATCAGTTTTTGAACCCAAAAAAACATCAGATATTATTATTGCTATTATTGAAAGATAAAGAATAAAGCAAGATTTATAAAACTGATATCAAAAACATATGATGATAACAACAAGAGATATATAATAGACATGGATTGAGAATAATATGTAAAATAAAAAGAGATATATAGGAAATTAAGAACGTTAGAAAACAACATAATGAAGAATCTATGACTAACCAGTGATAGATGAAGAGAATGGGAGCTAGACCTTCTTGTCTCAGCTTCTCTGTTATACGTCTTTATATATATGATAGAAAAATGAGAGTGAATTAGAAGTAAATAGAAATTAAGAGCATAAAGTTGTAAAGTGGAAGATAAAGATAAAAAATTGAATTGGAACATAAGGAAATAGCAGAAAGCAGTGTAAGAATATAAATCAACATAAAAGCACATGAAGTGAAGAGAAGCAAAGGAGAATACTGCTTCATTTAGCCAATAGAAATTAGGAGGAAGATATAATAAGAAATTAAATTATTGAAGTGGAGGGCGTGGGGCATATGAAGTGAAAATAGTATATTTTAATCACTATCATAACAGTAAATCAGATTACTATAACACAAACTTATTTACCTGCCCAAAAGCACAAATTTATTTACATGCTCAATTATGATGGTGATATGCCTAATTTAATCAACCACTTACCAATGCCTAAAAGAAAAAAAGCCAAAAAGCTAATTATTTTCCATCATTCATAAGTACAAGTTAAAGAATCTCTAAATCATCAACAACAATATACACTCATAAATCAATCCTAAACAATGAAAGAAAAAATTAATTATAACAACCAAATTTGCTCAAGACCATTGATAAATTAACAAATACAAGATAGTTAAGATATACAAAATGAGACTTGCAAAAATTAGAAACAAAATTATAAAATTGAAATGAAGAATCTACATAATTGGATATCCATTTACCTATAAATGAGCGATGATGAGGTTGAAGAGTAGATGATTGTTAACAATTGAACTACCCAACTATGATGCAAAGAAGCCTTTTGGAGAATCCAATGCTTTGCTAATGCTTGGATTTCCATTTAGGGGTTCTGATCTTGATTGTAGTTCTGAAAGTTTTAGTTGGAGCATTTTTTAGAATCCAAAGTTTGAGAATGGCTCGGGACATTTTTTAATGCACATCTAACTCCTCTACAAGTACAACAACCATGCCAATTTCTTTTTAATTTTTTCTCTAATCATACTTTATATATCAAATTTGTTACCTCATTGCTCAGGTTCAACTTTGAGTTCACTTGTGGTTTTAGTCTTTGTTTCTTTTGGGTGGAGAATAAAAAAATTGAAAAATGATATCATATTTTGAGATACTTGTCTTAACATCTCACATTATGTCATTGTCTTTTTAATTTTATATTTTTACACATTTCTTTAGCTTCTAAAGAAAACATACAACTGAAGCTTTTGAACTTTACCATGTTTTAATTTCTATTTTTCACACAATAATTTTGTCCTAACAACCAATAAATAGTAGATTCTGAACGTAACACATACAAGACATAAGAGAGTGTAAATAAGGTTATTAATCTTACTCACAAGTATTCAAAATTGCATATTTGAAACGAATGAAGTTTATCCGAGGAGTAGCGTTGATGAGTAGTGTAAATAAGGTTATTAATCTTGTTGATGAGTAATGTTGGGGTACTGGTATGAAATTAGGGATTGAGAGGGATAAAATTAGAGATATGAAAATTAGAAACAAAATGATAAAATTGAAAAAAAACTGCAGCATGAGATTTATATTTACCTTGAAGGATCTAATGTTTACGAGGCGAAGAACAACATGAAGGACCACACCATTTCCATCATTGTGTAAAACAGTGTTGGAAAATCCTAAAACCTAAAACATTAACATTCTCCTCTTTTAGCACCAACTTTGCCATAAAAGCTGAAATACACACAAACACAATAAAATAATTACAATACTAACTAATCTTGATTTTCATTCTATCATTCTAAAAGATGAAGATTATGGGTTACTACTACAACATTTAATCATTTGTCCAAGAGATTTTGATAGGGAAATAGGCCTAAGGTTACACTCGAGGTATGCAACATAATGTGAGTTAAGAAATTAACCGGATGTCATGAATACTTTAAGCCAATGTTAAGAAACCCGAGCTGGGCATCAACTCGGAAGAGGTCCCGTACAAGTTCTAACCGGTTTAACCAGTTAGACCGTCCGGTCCAACCGGATGATGTCATAATATCATATGTAATTATATATACTATATAATTAATTAAAATAATATAATAAGTAATAGCAACTAATCAATATCATGTTTTGCATAATGTATACACATATAAATAAAAACAAAAATGCATCAAACAAGTTTAAATCTTATATAATTAGAATTAAAAATAAAAATGTAACTATCTCATATAAAGATTAAATATTTAAATCCATCTAAGTATCATTTAAAACATTTTAAAAGAGTAAGTAGAACATCTAATTTACACAAACTAAAAAACTACAACAACAAACTAATAAATCAGTCCTAATTTTGCAATGCACCAATAAAGTAATAATTTTGATACAAAAGCTGAACATTATGTGGTGGAGTAATAATTCAATCAAATAACTTAATAAAAACCATAAACTAAAGACTAAAAAAATAAACTCCTCTGCCACTAATAAATCTCACAAAACCAGAAAACATACTATGTGACAGAAGACAGTGGCGATGAGCGATGGTGCAATACTGAACCTGCATGTTGTTTGAAACTCACCTGTTGTTGTTGGGTGTATTTTATGGTAGCCACTTGTTTCTATATTAGGTAATCAGGTTTTAGGTTTTAGCTTTTACTTTTTTTAAATTTTGATTTTTTGATTTTTTCTTTTTTTAAGTGATAGTTGGCCCGCCCGGTCTAACTCACTAGGTTGTTCCGGGTTAACCCGGTCCAACCCGGGTGGACCGGATTACAAACGGCCCAAAATGTCTCAGTAGGGTGGACGACTTATTTATCAAGACGTGGCCATTCTTGCCAGCGTGTGACGGTCCGACCGTTCGGTTCGGTCCGGTCCGATCCTAATAACACTGCTTTAAGCAGTTCTCATTGAATTATAAGCCTCGTTTTCTTTCTAATAAATAGAACTAATAACCACCCATATCTATGTTTCATAGAGACTAGTTGAATAAGCTCCATATAAACCAAATTTTGTCTAACTGGTGAGAGCTTATTTTTCGAAGTTCTTTTTCCAATTTCTGCTTAGTGATTTTTTTATCACATTGTCATTGATTCTTATCTAAATAACATACACAAACTAATATAGCTAAGAAAAGAGAGGTATATAATGTAGTGTTTTAGTTTTGTTTAGAAGATATTGGTGGTGATGAAACAATAAATTAGGAAAATAGCTAGTAGAAGTAGAGAAACTAAGAAATACAAAATCACAAATAAACAGGTCTTACAATCATTGATTGAGGAATTATAATAACATCAATAAATGATACAACCCACACAAATCCAATCAAAAGCAAAATGTCTAGAGTCACTCATTAATTCAGAGATTTCATACTATGGAATTGTATTGGATTTGTCGTTGAAAGCCAAGATTCAATAATTCAAAATTCACAACTTAGGAATAAACATGTCCATCATGATAAGTTCATGCAAATGACTCATTGAAAAATTTCTCATATAAATAATACTTGACAACAATATGCTTAATAACAACATTAGTCATAACTTCTGCTAAAAACCTGATTTAAAAAGTTTGGCATCCAATTAATTGATACTCATACAAATATATTAGATATTCCATACTGCTACATACACTAAAAAAATACTACCATTTATTCAAATTTCAGAATAATCTAATTCTCACAACCTATATATACATCATACATTCAAAATGCGACATATACAAGATAAAATATAATGAAAATATATTTATTTATCTTACTCACAAGGATTAAACCACTACTTCTCGGTGATCAATGTTACTTGCTTTGGATTACCGGTACAAGATTAGGGATTGAGAGATGCATAATTAGACATGCAATTATTAGAAATAAGATAAAATTGAAAAGAAAAAGCTGCAAAATTGGATATATTGAAGAATTAGTTTAAGAGATGGGGCAATATTAACTATAAAGGGGGGAAATAAACCGTATAAAAGGGAAAAATAAATAGTGTAAGGTAAATGAACACAAAGAACTAAATATCAATAAAAAATAAATTCAAAATCAAACAGAATATAAAAGAATCAAAATGAATATAAAAAAAATAAAAAAAAATTAGAGTAATATCAACAAGAAAGGAAAAACAATTACGAATAGAATCAGCGATTACATTTAACGTTTACGAGAAGGAGAAATTAGAATGAATTGTATATTTAAAATTTATTGCATTTTTATTACCTTGAATGAATAGAATGAATGGAGGATTTGAGTGAAGGAATATATAAAACGTTAAAAAGAGAATGAATAGAGGATTTTAGTGAAGGAAGAATACAAAAGTTCTTACTTGACAACCGTGAATGGGGGATTTGAAGGTATTTGAGTGATGGATTTGTATGAGGAATTTAGATGAAGCTGGAAGTGGATTTGTATGAATGTGAAGAATTTTTTATTTTGGAAAAATATGAGGAATTTGTATGGTCGTGTGATTAATTTTGAGACTTTGTTTGCACAGGCCCAATAAGAGTAGTAAGTGTTTGAACTTGACAATTAACTTTGCCATAGTATTAGTAGTGTGTTAATTTATGGTGGTTAACTTAATTATTTTTATTGTAGTGTACTGAGGGTATCCTCTCACCTTTTGGGTAAGGAACTAATCCCTTTTAGAGTATGTGACTGCCTTCACAACAAGTGTCACTCTCAATAATCGAACACTTAACCTTTTGGTTATCCTTGAGATCTAGCAAGACCTTACATCATTAGATCAACGACTTATTGGTAGATTCCTCTAGAGTGTGGCAAATAAAGGGTTTAGTAAGATGTGGTGCAGACATATTCGGATTTGGGAAGGATGTCTTCAACCCCAAATCTAGATAAATTGAGTTTTCCCATTAAATACAGTTTGGATTGTGATGAATACTCAATATTCTAATTATATTTTATCTTAATAGTTATGAGTAGTGGTCACTAACTAATCTAGGACCCAGGGTTAAGGGGTGCAAGTTGCAATAAATGTAATATTACTAAATTTGACTAGACTGGCCTGACTGGTCTAACCTACAATGGACATCAAACTGGCTCAAGTTGCTCAATTGAACAGCTGTAAACTAAAAGTGGTATGGATCAGTTTGACTTGACTATTTTGCTCATAAAATAGGTAACTCGACCTATCAAACAGTCTCGTTGGCTTAATAAACCATTTTTTAAAATAATATCAACATGACGTCTTGTGAGGAAAAAATTATTGCTTTCAATTTATTTGTGGTTATGTTTGTCATTATTTGAACTTCATTTATTATGTTTTAGCTTACATTGAAACAAAACATAATTTGTTTAAATTAGGTTTAAAATTATTTAACCGCTTTTGTTGTAGTCAAATTGTAAAAACACTGTTATTTGACAATATTTTTAACTTATTTGTGACATTGTATTATCGCTAAATATTTTTTATTTGTTTTTATTTAAGTATTTGTGTAATAACAATATTTTTAAAATTGTAATATAAACTTATTAAATAATTGTAGGTAATTTATGAAACTTTGATGAGTTTTTAAGGTAAATCAATTTAACTACTCTAACTACGACTTTCTAATCTCATTATTGACTTAATAATTGGTCGAGTTGATGACTCATTCAAATATAATAACATTAATTAAGTGATATAAAATTTTATATAACCACTAAAAAATATTGATACCATTTTATATTATTAAGGGATGCAACAAATACTAACTATAAATATATTATGAGGAGGAAAATAATTTGAGAATGCCTTCGTCATTGGTGGTTAGCAACAAAGATAGTGGTGACAATAATGGTTGACAAGATTGATATCTTTTGTAAGATCTAAAGATAATGATAAACATATAAAATATATTATTGTAAAATCTTACCAAACCTTAAGAAAAATATATCAATTATAACCACACGTAGACATAAAAATTGTATCTGCTATTTTCCCAATCAATATTTATTGTATTTAGATGAAATTAAATAATTTCACCAAAAACGAGGACTAAATTAAAATTAAATATTATATTTTAAAAATTAAAAATAAGTTACTAGCTACATAAGTGAGGGAAATGTATGTCACTTTGAAAAACAAAAAAAAACATTATTTTTTAATTAATAATAAGAGAATAAAGTATCTCATGATATAAGAAGATAATTTATCTTATTCAGTCTTTAAAATCCTGATATGTATCATATTAAATTATTTTATATAAAAATATTTTAAAATTTAAAAAATAATACATGTCATATTTTTACTGACGCGATGAGATAAGTTATATCCTGATGTAAGAATATATTTTATTCTTTAATAATAATCAGTAGTTAAATTTTCTTTAGTAAAGTCATTACCTTTAAAAATAAAGAAAAAACTCAATGGATTGCAAAGCCCTGTCACTAAATGCAGAGTGGATTAGATTGAAATAGTTTTAAGTTTTCTCCTCCTTCCTCTAGTGTCCTTTTCCTTTCTCAAAACCTTCCTTCTGCACTTGCATCATGGTTTCTTTCTGTCCAATCCTCTTTCCTTTTTCTATGTTTCAGATTTGGTCTAGTGAGCCATAAGAATTGCCACATTATTGCTTCTTCCTCTCCAATCCTCCTTCCTTTTGCTATGCTCCAAATTTGGTTTAATGAACAAGATTCATAATACCATTCTTCTTCCTGTTGAACACTCCTTCCATTTGCTGATTGTTGATGCTTTCACGATTTCATGGTTTTACTCGACGTTTTCATGAGTGTCGTGACATCATGATTACAGTTAACTCGTGACTCACTAGTTCTGTTAGAAATGCAAGATTATACGATTCTCAAGGTAAATCATGATCTTGTCAATGGTGGTGGCAATCAATAACGATGATGTTGGTGTTGTTGTACCATTAATTTTCATTTTTTATATTGTCCTTAACATTATTTAATTTTTACAAAAAAACTATGTAATCCTAAGCAACTACCACCAATACATTAATTAACCACATATCTCACCGTAAATTAAACATTATCATAAACACACACAAAATATAATATATAAAAATTAAATATATAGTATCACAATATTCGTTGGCCGGCACGAAGTGCCTCTAGACACTAGTAATATTAAATGCAATTAATAAATATATGTAACATTTGCAATGAATTGGAACAGAATTCTAATTTTAAAATGATAAATATATGAGACCTTCCTATAAATATGCAATGTCCTGCATAGGTTTTCTATTCCTACAAAGCAAAAAGGACGAAACCTCACCATTCAAATCATAAAAAATAATTCCTTTTCTTTTTTCTCAAGAGGAGAAAAGAAAATACCAAAAGCCTACGAAACACCTCCTACGAATACCAAAGGAAAACCCACACGCTAAACTTGCTGTTATTTTTTTCTAATAGGAGTCCAATTTATTCGATATCATATCTTTCTGTAAACAAGCCAAAACTACGTTTGAAACTAATGGAAATATAAAATGTTATTTATACATTTCCAATTCACCAATTATAATTTTTAAAAGAAAAATATGATAAACTATTAATTATGCAAAACATTATTAATAATTAATGCTTCGAGTAATGATGCAATGAGTATATGAAACTTTACAATTTAATATTTAATATTCATTTTCATTGATTTTCTTATTAATTTAATATATTTTTATTTTAGGCATTAATTTTTGCATTAACTATTAAAAATGAGTATGGCTTAAAAATAAATATAATGAATTTCATTAAAAATATACTTTAATTTTGAAATTTTATTAGTAAAATTCTTTCCTAGCATCAATTTTTTTGTACCAAAAAAAACAATGATA
>NC_032012.1:26259122-26270177 GCF_001865875.1 Lupinus angustifolius
ATATATATATATATAAATAAGCAAACAGCTAATGGTTTAAATTTCTTCACCCCGGTACTTCTGTGAGCTCTTTGTTGCTCTATTTCTTTCTCTACCTTTCTCACTTTGTCACTCGTTGCACACACATGTTATTTTAAATTTTGTGAGAGTCTTAAATGGTTTATATAAGAAATTATTTAATTAGGGCCTTAATATTATGTTATTTACATGTAAAAAAAAAAAGAAATACATGATTCTATATTTGATAAAGGAATGAATTTGGATTTGGATCAAATTAAAATCATTTACCAACCCATAAATATTCAAATTTAATGGATGAGTTTCAATTCACCCAATTCATTCATGAATCAATTTTAATGTATTGGATAAATATCCAATTCATTTAATTTTGTAAATGGAACTAAAAAAAATGTTGAATAAAATCATTCTTTTAATAGTCATTATTTCAATAAATCATTTTTTAAAATAAATTTTAAATTACTTTTTTTATTAAAAAAGTTCCATTTTATTAGTTAAAAAGTGTTTTTTTTTTAACTTTTAGAAAAATTAATTTTTTACGATAGATATCTTTTAAGACAAGGTCATAAGGGAAATGATAAAGTTGTTCTACCTACATATTGCAACATCCTTTTGCATCAACTTTTTTTTATGATCATCAAGTTCTTAAGACACCAGCAAGGAATAGTTAATATTGATATTATGAAGAGTGTGTTGGAAAATAATGGATGCTCTAAACATAGAGCTTACATATATTATGGAATCAGATCAAATAAATAAAATATGGTTGTTATAAAAATTAGGTTATATATGTTATGTGTTTAAGAATTTTTTTAATATAACGAAATCTAAATGTTTTTTGATTGATCTCAATTTAATAAAGAAAAAATCAAAGTGAGAGTCAAAACAAGAAAGTGAGAGTTGAGATAGAGAATGTAATTGAAAAGCAAGGAACATCATTTGTGAATGTTTGTTTTTTGGATGGATTAGATATTCATCTAAATGTATATGTTCACATATATTCATTGGATATAATGGATGAATTGAAATCCATCAATTATTAAAGTTATTCATTGGATTATATCCACTTAAATCCATTAACTCTAATATATGGATTTAGATGAATTTATTTTCTTGGATTTGGATGGGTTGTGGATAATTTTGTCATCTCTATCTGATTCCATTTTAGTTTCATTTTTGTTTATGCTGTACTTTATGGTTGACTTTGTTCTCATCTTGTCACAGTCTCTTTATATGTTCCTTGATGGTTACAAACTCAATTTCATTCCTTTTGTTCTTCTCTTTCTATGCAGTACCACACCTTCCTTAATTAGTTATTAATGTTACTCTAACTCACTTTGTATTTATATGCATGAGAGTGCAATCAATGAGGTGACTTTTATGATGCTTAAGTGTTGTATTTATAAAAGGATGCATTAGAAATTATTCGAGAAATTCACTTCTTCACTATGGTGGAAATCCTATGAAATGAGAGGGGATGAATTAACCAAAATACCTACACTAATCTGATTCATTAATTGTCACGCACCACCACTTTAGGCATTTTAATTTAGATTAGTTAATTTCAAACACATGAACTCATCTAACAAGCACTTTTTTTCTTTTATCCATTTCTTTTTTATTCTTCTTTCTATTCCACTTTCACACCAAATGGTGTGATGCACACTCCTTATTTTTATGTTTCTTTCTTATCACTACGTCAGAGTTGCTACTCAACAACACTTATTTTAGATGTATAACAGCGTTATCATGCGCTTTCTGTTTGACCACAATAGTATATGGTCATCATTAACAGTGCTTAACAAACGCTTTTATTTTGATTATATACCACAACGTAATACACAAAAAGTGATATCATATAGCGCATCAATAAAACAGTGCATCATCCACAAAGCGTTGTCATATAGGTCTTACATAAACAACGCAATTTATAAGTCTTATTAACAATGCTTGTTGTTGTGCTATTGAAGTTCATATATTTAACAGAGCAATAACAAACAAGCGATGTTGTATTATTCATAAATTTTCGAAAACAACACATTAATACAATAGCGCATCACACGTACAGTGTTGTTGTATTAATAATGTACAACAACGTTTTCTATAAAAAGCGATGTTGTAGTTATCCTTTACAACAACGTATGCCAGGGCTTCCCCTATAATTCGTTGTTGATTTTTATAAATTAATACCTACATATACATTTATTAGCAGAACAGATATTCTCAACAACACAAACATTTATACATTCTGAACAACACAGACACATTAATACAGGCGAGAAGTTTGTTTTATTAAACATCAATACAATACAAATACAAACAATAAATATCATGTTAATTATGTTATGGCAGAGTACATAATTTCAAATAAAAAAATTATACAAATTACAAAGAAACAATATTATACAAATTACAAACAATCAAAATTAAGCTATAATTATACAAAAACTACTTGCATATACTTTTTCCTTTTCTTTGATTGTTTTTGTCTTGTAGGATCATCCTTGTTTGGAGAAGCATACTGATTTACCCAATGCTCTTCATCGTGATCATCTATTATATATAAATCACCATCCATAGTTGGTCCGCTCTCACGCGAGTGATATATCCCAAAAAAAGGATCATCTTTATCAATATCTTCATATTCTTGGTCGTCAATATTATTGACGATTATTTTGTTAGTTAAAAGAACAATAGACCATTTCATATCAGCTGAGTCACTAATATAGAATACTTGTTGAGCTTGTAATGCTAGAATAAATGGCTCATTTTTATATCCTAGCCTATTAAGATCCACTTGCATGAACCCTAACTCATCAACTCGGAAGCCATTGTTGTTATCAACCCACATACAATAAAAAATCGGCATCCGAAACATTGTGAAATCCAATTCCCATATGCGTTCAATCACTCCAAAGTATGACATGTTCGCATATATTGGGTTTCTATCTTTTGCACTTGACATGTGTAAAGTTCGAGCAACAAGAGTCACACCACTATTTTGCAAGTAACAAGAGTCACACCATTATTTTGCAGTTAACTTTGATCATCTTGTTTTTTCGTATAAAATGTGAACCCATTAATTAGGTAACTAGTGTAGGATAAGATATGAAGGCTTAGACCATTGGCTAACCATTTCAATCTTTCAGAAACTGAATGTGCATTTATATTCAACTCCTCATCAATGTGATTTTTTAGCTACTTTATGAAACATCGATTATCCTCGTTGGAAATTCAATTTTCATTCTTACTTGGGTAACACTTCCTTAGCCTCTCCTTGTGTGTTTCAACATATGTCTCAACCTCGTCGGCATTATGTAAAACATATAAGTGCACTTACTCCAATTCGGTTCTTGTTATAGTCAATATTTCAAAACCAGTAATACCTTCACCAAATCTATTTTTGGCATATTGAGGCTTTGGAATGCACATGAAATCACCATCCGTAAGGTATCCGGTACAAAAATCAAGAGCTTCTTCAACAACATATCGCTCAACAATGTAACCCTCTAATCTTGATCGGTTCTTCACATACCCTTTTAATATCTTCATATAACGCTCAAAGGAGTACATCCATCTCATATAGGAAGGGACACATAATTGTGTCTCTCGAACAAGATGAATGCTTAGATGAACCATTATGTCAAAATAATTTGTCTTTGTAATGCGGGTAATTTCTCAAGGTTAATCACTTTGCTACAAATTGCCTTGAAGAATAAGCATAACCTTGTTATGGTTCCTTTAACTTTTTTAGGTAGAATTGGTCGTATTTCAATAGGCAACAAATGCTCCTTAAGTACATGACAATCATTAGACTTAAGACCTTTTAACTTGAGGTCTTTCAATGATACGAGATTCTGAATGTTGGAAGAGTACCCTTCTGGAACTTTAACATCATGAATAAATTTACAAAATTCCATTTTCTCCTTCCTCGACCAAGTATAAGCTGCTAGAGGTAGAAATGTACGTTTTCCCTTCATTGTCGGCCCCAATTCCTTTCTTATTCCCATACTAACCAAGTCCGACCTTACATTCAAGCCATCTTTGGTCTTACCGGGGACATTGAGTAAGGTACCAAGGAGACTTTCAAAGACATTTTTTTTTCAATATGCATAACTTCGAGGAAATGAACTTTTAACTCATTTGGACTAATTCAGTTTGAGTAACAACATCTTAAGAAAGGACATACAATTCTATTAGGGTTTTCAGCATTCTCAATTGTGAACCTAACAAATGATTTCACTCCTTCTTCATACTCCTTCGTCAATCGATTGACACTCATCCATTTTCGATCCATTTTCTATTAACAAAAAAATATAATGAGCATAAATCCCTAAAGCTTGGAATTAAGCTCACCAAGCAGAGAAAATGCATTATTATGATTGGAACCCTAACTCATAATGTAAGCTAAATGAGTCGGAAACCCCAACTCAATACAAGCTAAATGAGCGAAATCATTTTCACTCATTTATAAGGAAAATATATATAACTCAATTCAATCTAAATATAATGTAATTAAAAAGGCAAATAACTATAAGAAAAACTCACTTTCAATTCGGTGTTGAATGATGATTTTGAGGTTAAACGAGTGAAGGATTTTCGAAATCGGTGTTGAATGATTTTCGTGTTGAATGCATGAATGATTTTCGGTGTTGAATGACTGAATGATGATGAGGTTGAATGATTTTCGAGGTCGATTTTGTGAGTAAAAGAGTTTTGCTGCTGAGTAAATGAGTGTTTGGATTGCTGATAAATGTGTGAGAATGCGGGAACATTTTAATTTTTTAGGGTCTGATAGTATCTTCATTAGTGCATAATAAAGATGACGTTGTCAATGATACATAATCAACAACATGTAGTGAAGATGGCAATGTCAATGATACCTAATCAATAGTGCAATCTTAAGAAAACACAGTGAAAGAACTCCCCATTCAAATCTAAAGAAGGTAAGTGTTCCACATTGCAATCTTAAGGAAACGTTGTTGTATTCAATGTAATCAACAACGCTTTTTTGAGAATGTTCTGCTAAATTCAACGTAATCAACAACACATTGTTAAAAAGGTACTGTTGTATAGGTATAAGCAGCGCAATCATAAAAAAACGTTGTCGAAGACCATTATTTCTAATTCTACAAAGTTACGCACACAACAGAAAATATCCTGATGTGTACAGAAACAGAACATAACAACAAAATGAATGCATACATAAACACCAAATGATAATTATATGAACACAGTTGAATTTCAACTGAATTTATATATTGAAGATTAATTACATTGTAATGTTTACATAAACATATATTACATAGACCAAATCATATACATTACATTGAACATTAATTGAATTCCCTAAGCTACAATCTGTGCAAAACTAATCTACTTTACCTATCATTTGCCAACAAAACTAAGTACAAACTTTGACCATTGTTCTCTAATCTGGTTGACTTGGTCATTTATATATGATTTGCCAACAAACTTGATTTCTTTAGTTGGTCACTGCTGAATGATCTTCTTCATGAATTTCAGCACATAATAGTCGTAATCTACCTCATTTATTTGGCAAGGGGTCTACAATTAAAATGAAGTAAACATATAAGTATAATATTAGTTGACCATTACAAATATAATTTTTTTGGGGTTTGGTAACTTGTTTCTAGCACGATTATAGCTTTTGTAAACTTTCGCCGTACTAAACCATAGAAAATATACTTAATTACTAAACAACTAGGAATGTGAAAGTTTAACTAAAAGTTTAAATGAGTATTCCATTTACTTAGAAAACATATCTTTCATAGGGGCATAGTTGTTCATATCACCACGTGCCATTGAGTTAAAGTAGTATATTTCTTTACTGACCTGATTGATGGCAACCAAAACCCAATGATGCCTAACAAAACATATGTACATGGTTAGGAAATGTTAAGCACAACAAACATACTAAAAAAAGAAATATAAAAGACAATTAAAAAATGATCACCCGATATTAAAAGGTGCAAGAAATAAATCTGCATCTTCTTTATGATGGAGGAGAATATTTGTAATTCGTTCTGTTTTTTCCTCAATCTCATTTTTTTCATGCGACACCAAAGCGGTAAGATGTGGGGATATGAACATCATCTTTTTCTTATTTACCTTAATAAAATTTTCATACAAGTACCTAATATATATAACACAAATGTTAGTTAATTATAACACACCACCATGCAAAAGTGAGAAATTAAGAAAACATAATTTACCTTATATATATACATACAGCAGTTGCACCTATACAATCACGTTTACATACATCATGGACTTCACTCATTCCAACATATTCATCAACATTATCCTCGTAGACTTCCTTGGGAATTGATATAATTATCATATCATCTCTCAACTTCTGTACATGCTCCAACAGCTGAGTACAGTAGTTGGTAATCATCTTGAAGCTCACATCCCTAGTAGATGGCTTTGAGCTCACATCCCTCAAAGATGACTTAGACTTTTGGGTCCTACTGAGGGTGGAATGTACATTTTCCTGAAATATTCAATAAAAACATATCAATTATAGATCAATATATATAATATGAGTAAGCATAAGGTGAAAAATCATACCTTAAGAGAAATTACTTCAACAAGGTCTACTGGCCAAGCCAGCTGTGAAGATATCCTCATCGAGAGGAATTGGCAACAACTCATTATCATCGATTGCAATATCAATCGAGACCTTCACATGATGGCGTGTGATACGTGCATTATGCAACATAGCATCGGCTGACTTGTGTACTTTCCCAACACCCACTACTCGGCTAGTTAGGGTATCCAGGAAATTTTTGCAAGAATTGATTCCCTGTATGTAAGTTAAAACATATAATTAGTTAACGAGTAGTGGGTAATGGGAAAGTGCACAAGTTGGTCGATGTTGTACTGCATAATGCGCATATCCCATGCCATCATGTGAAGGTCTTGGTTGACATTGCAATCGATGATAATGTGTTGATGCTAATTCCTCTCGATGAGGATATCTTCACAGTTGGAGGGGCTATAGGCACTTTCGTGGCTTGGCCAGTAGACCTTGTTGAAGTAATTCCTCCTAAGGTATGAATTTTCACCTTATTCTCACTCATATTATATATATTGATCTATAATTGATATGTTTTTATTGAATATTTCAGGAAAATGTACATTCCACCCCAGTAGCACCCAAAAGTCTAAGCCATCTTCTGGGGATGTAAGCTCAAAGCCATCTACTGGGGATGTAAGCTCAAAGCCATCTACTGGGGATGTAAGTTCCAAGAAGATTACCAACTATTGTACTCAGCTGATGGAGCATGTAAAGAAGATGGGAGATGATATGATAATTATATCAATTCCCAAGGAAGTCTATGGGGATAATGTTGATGAATACGTTGGCATGAGTGAAGTCCGGGATGTATATAAACGTGATTGTATAGGTGCAAGTGTTATATGTATATATATGAGGTAAATTATGTTTTCTTAACTTCTCACTTTTGCATGGCGGTGTGTTATAATTGACTAACATTTGTGTTATATATATTAGGTACTTGTATGAAAATTTTATTAAGGTAAATAAGAAAAAGGTGATCATATCCCCACACCTTACAACTTTGATCTCGCACGATAAAAATGAGATTGGGGAAAAAACAGAACAAATTACAAATAATCTAATCCATCATAAAGAAGATGCAGATTTATTTCTTGCTCCTTTTAATACCGGGTGAACATTTTGTAATTGTCTTTTATATTTCTTTCTTTAGTATGTTTGTTGTGATTAACATTTCCTAACCATGTATGTACATATGTTTTGTTAGGCAACATTGGGTTTTGGTTGCCATCAATCGGGTCAATGAAGAAATATACTACTTTGACCCATTAGCACGTGGTGATATGAACAACTATGTCGTTATGAAAGAGATATATTCTAAGTAAGTGGACTACTCATTTAAACTTTTAGTTACACTTTCACTTTCCTAGTTGTTTATTAATTAAGTAAATTTTCTATTGTTTAGTGTGGTGAAAGTTTACAAATTGAATAAATGTGGTAGAAATAAGTTACCAAATCCCAACAAAACCAAGTGGACTCGTATACAGGTATTAGCACAAATCATCTCAAACAATTATATGTGTAATGGCCAACTAATATTATACTTATAGGTTTACTTCATTTTAATTTTAGATCCCTTGCCAAACAAACGAGGTAGATAGCGGCTATTACGTGCTGAAATTCATGAAGGAGATCATTCAGGAGTGGCCAACTAATGAAATCAATGTTAGGTATTAGTGGCAGAATACACCTAGAAGGGGGGTTGAATATGTGTGACGGAGCTCAAGTTCCACTTTTCGGTTTTTACACACTTGCTGAAAAATACCCAGTTAATCGATTAACTAGTGGGTTTAATCGATTAAATCAAAACAGAAACAGAATGATAAGATCAGCAACTTGCACAATTATTAACCAACAGATAAGCAGAGATACAACATATATTTTTATGCAATATTAATAGGGACATAGCAAGGTATAAGCATGCCAAATATCAGCTTCAATCTTGCATTAAAACAGTAAGAAATGTGAAGGAGATTAAGAGAGAACAGCTTGCACAGATGGATTTTTATCCTGGTTCATTTGCGGTCCACTGCAAACTACATCCAGGCCTCCCCTTCTGATCTCGGGAGATTTTCTTCTTCACTATATTGAATAAAAGTATAATCACATACACCAATTCAATTTACAAGACTTGAATGCTCCTTTCTTGGAACCGAAAGAACTTCGTCACCCTTGGTTTGACCTTTCCCAAAACCACCTCCCAAGAAAACCTTTCTTACCGCGATTTGGCCCCAGCCAAGTTATCGCTCTTTATCCCAAGACCTCCAAGTCTTTGTGAAGAACACCTTACCTAAACGCAGCTAGGATTTTCCCAATCCTTTACAATGCTTGAGTTATGAATGAGTACTTAATACTCGGATTTTACAATAGTGAAAACTCAATAACCCATACTCAAGTACCATAAGCCATCATGCATATGTGAGTTAATACAAAACAGTAAGCACAAAATAGCTCTCTTAAAATCTCTAGCAAGAATGCATGAACATGCAAGAAAGAATGGATGAGATTAATCATATGAAAACATCATGTAATACACCACGAATAACTTCAACAAATCATGTTAATCTCTCTTCCTCATGCATGCATTTCTCTCTGCAAAATACAAAGTAAATCACGAAATTATACTATCTAATCAATCTTAAACAATAGTATGCAAATTCTATGCGTCTCTGCAATTTGCCTAAACTTATACAAAACAGATTTGACACTTCAAACCATTGCAATCAGTTAAGCAGTTAAAACAGAAAACAGTTATAACATAAAACAGGCCTGTTAATCGATTAAGTTACCACGTTAATCGATTAACCAGTATAACATTATTAAACATAAAACAGTTGAGTTAATCGCGAAAGTCACCATGTTAATCGATTAACCAGCATATTAAAACATGTGATTCAAAAGGCAAACTACTCATATGTTATGCTTAACTCATATACATGTTTTAGCAATTATATTATTCCTAATATGCACATATAACATGTATGATTAATGCATGAACATACAATTAACTAGATGATATGTCTCATGAATGTGATGTGACAATTATAATGGCTTGAGAGACTTGTATCTAGGTTTACCTCACCTATACTCACTTACTAAGGTACACATCCCAAACTACTTAGAATTACGACTCTATTGATATAACCTAGTCTAGATATGACCAATGAGCTCTAGGCATGTTGATTGTTGAGCCATCTTCAAGCTTTAATAAAACCTTGTCTTCATCAAAACATAGGCAAAACATTGCTTGTGCGATCCTTGACACTTTGCACTTTCAGTCTCTCCCTTTTTGATGATGACAAACACCATATCAAATATCACATTATTTTTTATGAATTAGCTTGACGATGTTGTTCATTTGCATAATGGTTGTTATTCAGAGTTGCAGCGCTTTGCTCTCCCCCTTAGGCAAGCGGCAATGAATATTATGGAAGCTATTATGACAACCTGCAAATAACATCAAACACAACAAGCAACCTTTCTGCCCCTTTTTGCCATTATAAAAAAGATACGGATATTCAATTCTAGTCAAAAGTAGGAAGAGATATAGCAATTTATTTTGAAAAACTATAATTATTAGCATAAGCAATAATCAGTTTGAGAAGCTTAAACAAATGCATTGATTTCTGACTCTAAAACTGAATATAAACAGATTTTGTATGACATATCCATTATGTAAACAGGTTAGACATGGAATGATTAAACACATATGTATGCCACTTGTTAGTACTTGTTAGGGTATTTTCCTTTTAAAGCATATTTCAATCATTCAATTATAATACACAATTAAGACATGTTCAAGATTCACGCAAAAACAAAATCTATTTAACATAATTAGTAAGGTTCAACATAGTTACGAAGTGCTATGATATCGAATGTTATAAATTGAGTGAAATAATAACATATACTTTTTAGTTTAAGTGTACTCAATATCAAGAATTGATTTTGTAACCTTGTTAATAGACTTATCTTACTTACCCTTTGGTGATAGGTCAAGATAATACCACTTGTTCGATGATATGATCAATGTTGTGTATTTGACATTCAAAATGAGTTGCTCCCCTTTTCATTGTTCTTCCCATTATCTTCTCCCCCTTTATTACTTAGAGAAGTACTCTTGGTAGGTAGCATAATAAGGAAGCTCATTTAACAACCTTTCTCAATAAGTTTTCTTCTTAATAACCTTGATCTACTCACCAACCTTGTGCCTAGAACATCTTTTGTTGAATTTTCCCTTGACGCTCAAGTGTTCTTTGGCACACCTGCAAACACAATTTACTTGTCTCTTTCGGGTACCCAAGTTATTTTGGGTCCCTTCTTGTTAGTAACCAAGGGATCTTGCCCCTTCTTTACCAAAACATATTTGCCACTTGGCACACCAATGCAAGAAGATAATCAATTAATTGAACAATCTTAATCGATTAACAAAAAAC
>NC_032012.1:26270277-26271036 GCF_001865875.1 Lupinus angustifolius
GCTCTTTTAGGCACAAGTTGTCCTCATCAAAACCATGACATATTAGAGGAGCTTTCCAAAGTGTTCTTCTTGACATGCACACTTTCACAAATGTCCTTTGGCAAACCTACAAACACAATTTACTTGTATCTTTCGGGTATCCAAGTTATTTTGGGTCCCTTCTTGTTAGTAACTAAGGGATCTTGCCCATTCTTTACCCAAACGTATTTTCCACTTGGCACACCAAATTTTCTAATAAAGCATGTAGTGCATGTGTGAACATTTGTACCACAATAGAAACAAGTAGGCATGTTATTATTTGACTTCTTATGCATATGAACTACTAGACTTCTACATGGTCTTTTCTTAGGTTCAGGTTTATATCCAATTCCAGATCGGTTACCAACGTTTCTTGTATTAGCAGACAATGTATTGAGGTTTTCATGACTATATGTGAGTTTTGAAAGTTTTTGTTTCAAAATAGAATTTTCAGCATTTAAATTCTCTTAAGTATCATATATAGTTTGTTGACATAAATTAGAAGTAGAGAAATCACATGAGGCACATGCATAGATAAGATCAAGAGTTTCATTTTCAAGTTTAACCTCATCTAATTCATTTTGCATTTCAATTATTTTCTTTTCATGCAAGGAGATAACTCTTTTTCTATCTATATTTACTTTAACAATTTTCTTTAATTCCTCATGCATTTCGACATAAGCTGCATATAATTCATCATATGGAAGAGAGTCATTAGAGCATGATGAAGTATAGGAATGT
>NC_032012.1:26271136-26274701 GCF_001865875.1 Lupinus angustifolius
TTGGACATTCGAGAGTTTCTCTTCTTGTTACCGAATTTCTTGAAGTGGTTTGGGCATTGATGCTTCATGTGGCCCGATTTTCCACACTCATAGCAAGTGAAGCCTTCTTTAGGAATCTTGCTTTTTTTTGGTTGAGTTCTTGGTTTCTTTCTTTAGATTCTTGACCTCTCCTTTCTTCTTGAGATACTTCTTGAATTTTTCAAATAGGAGAGTCAAGTCTTCATCGGAATCAGATCGGAATCAGAATCTGAACTAGAATTCTCACTTTCTTGATCTTCTTGAAATCTTGTAGCTTTGAGTGTGATTCTGTTCTTGTCTGATTCTTCATTCAAAGTCAAACGCCCTAACTTTATTTCATGTTCTTGGAGTTTCCCAAACAGAGTAGCTAATGGCATGTTGTCTAAGTTCTTTGATTCCATTATCGCGGTTACTTTTGGTTGTCATCTCCTGTCAAGACACCTCAAAACTATGTTAGACAAATCACCATTAGTAAAAGCTTTATCAAGGGAGACCAAATGATTTACAACATGAGTAAAATGTTTTTGCATATTACATATAGATTCATTAGGAAGCATGTGAAATAACTCGTACTCATGCGTAAGCGCATTTAGTCTAGCGCGCTTAACTTCACTCATACCTTCATGGGTAACTTGCCAAGTATCCCACATTTCTTTTGCATTCAGGCATTGCGAGACTATAAAGTATTTGTCATAAGATAAGGCCAAAGTAATAATGTTCTTGGCCTTAAGGTCATGTTGGACCTTTCTTTTCTCAATATTCGTCCATAAGCCTTTTGGCTTTTCTTTAGACTCGCCATCCACCATATGAACTGGAATGTATGGACCATTGACAACGGAATCCCAAATGTCTGTGTCAATTGCCTCAATATAAATTCTCACGCGAACCTTCCAATAGGTGTAACCATCGCCACTGAATATAGGAGGGAAGTTAATGGATGCGCCATCACCACCAAAGGGGTTGGTGGAACCCATTTAAAGTCCCGTAGGATCACGCGGATGCAGTTGAGCTAGCATGACGTACTAGCTCTTATAGCACTTGTTAGGTATCAGTGGCAGAATACACCTAGAAGGGGGGTTGAATAGGTATGGCGGAGCTCAAGTTCCACTTTTCGGTTTTTACGCACTTGCTGAAAAATACCCAGTTAATCGATTAACTAGTGGGCTTAATCGATTAAATCAAAACAGAAACAGAATGATAAGATCAGCAACTTGCACAATTATTAACCAACAGATAAGCAGAGATACAACATATATTTTTATGCAATATTAATAGGGACATAGCAAGGTATAAGCATGCCAAATATCAGCTTCAATCTTGCATTAAAACAGTAAGAAATGTGAAGGAGATTAAGAGAGAACAGCTTGCACAGATGGATTTTTATCCTGGTTCGTTTCCGGTCCACTGCAAACTACATCCAGGCCTCCCCTTCTGATCTCGAGAGATTTTCTTCTTCACTATATTGAATAAAAGTATAATCACATACACCAATTCAATTTACAAGACTTGAATGCTCCTTTCTTGGAACCCAAAGAACTTCGTCACCCTTGGTTTGACCTTTCCCAAAACCACCTCCCAAGAAAACCTTTCTTACCGCGATTTGGCCCCAGCCAAGTTATCGCTCTTTATCCCAAGACCTCCAAGTCTTTGTGAAGAACACCTTACCTAAACGCAGCTAGGATTTTCCCAATCCTTACAATGCTTGAGTTATGAATGAGTACTTAATACTCGGATTTTACAATGGTGAAAACTCAATAACCCATACTCAAGTACCACAAGCCATCATGCATATTTGAGTTAATACAAAAAGTAAGCACAAAATAACTCTCTTAAAATCTCTAGCAAGAATGCATGAACATGCAAGAAAGAATGGATGAGATTAATCATATGAAAACAACATGTAAGACACCATGAATAACTTCAACAAAGCATGTTAATCTCTCTTCCTCACACATTCATTTATCTCTGCAAAATACAAAGTAAATCATGAAAGTATGCTCTCTAATCAATCCTAAACAATAGTATGCAAATGTTATGTGTCTCTACAATTTGCGTAAACTTATATAAAATAGATTTGACACTTCAAACCATTGTAATCAGTTAAGTAGTTAAAACAGAAAACAGTTCTAACATAAATCAGACCTGTTAATCGATTAAGTTACCACGTTAATCAATTAACCAGTATAACATGATTAAATGAATGTGATATGACAATTATAATGGCTTGACAGACTTGCATCTTAGTTTACCTCACCTATACTCACTTACTAAGGCATACATCCCAAACTACTTAGAATTATGACTCTATTGATATAACCTAGTCTAGATATGACCAATGATCTCTAGGCATGTTGATTGTTGAGCCATCTTCAAGCTTTAATAAAAACTTGTCTTCATCAAAACATGGGCAAAGCATTGGTAGTGCGATCCTTGACACTTTGCACTTTCAATCAAATTTGTTGGAAAATCATATATACATATGACCAAGTCAACTAGATTAGAGAACAATGGTCAAAGTTTGTACTTAGTTTAGTTCACAAATGATAGGTATAGTAGATTAGTTTTGCACAGATTGTAGCGTAGGGAATTCAATTAATGTTCAATGTAATGTATATGATTTGGTCTATGTAATATATGATTATGTAAACATTACAATATAATTAATCTTCAAAATATAAATTCACTTGAAATTCAGTTGTGTTCATATAGTTGTCATTTGGTGTTTCTGTATGCATTCATTTTGTTGTTATGTTCTGTTTCTATATGCATTAGGATATTTTTTGTTGTGTGCATAACTTTATAGAATTAAGAATAATGGTCTTCGATAGCACTTTTGTATGATTGCGTTGTTGTTATACCCATACAACAACATTGTTTTAATAATGCGTTGTTGATTACGTTGAATTCAACAGCGCATTCTCAAAAAAGTGTTGTTGCTTTCGTTGAATTCAACAACGCATGAACAAAAAATCACTGTTGAATAATTATCTCTCATTCATTCTTTTTTAGCTATACAACATCACATACGGTAAGAAGCGCTATCAATATGATTAAAAATATTTCCTCTACACTTAATCGCTTAACATAGTGCTTAATCGATTAATTATTTGGATGTTATTTATTGTCATTATTAATTTTTCTATATATTTAATTAATTGTCATTAATCGAATGTCATAATGTAATTACTAATTTGAATTTCATTAAAAAAAATGAATTAGTAAAAAAATTATTATATCTTACACAACGTTTCGTTAAGATTGCGTTGTGGAATACTTACCTTCATATTTGAATGGGGAGTTTTTCCACAACGTTTCTGTCGCGCCCCGACTTTCGGCTACGCGACCTCTTAGAGTCGCCACTACATTTTATGGTTAAAAATGTAGAAAAATCTTTAAAGCCCAAATCACATTGGGCTTTTGGATTTTTGATATCCAGGTTCGGGAGTCGATTACGAATTGGGGAAGGTATTAGCACCCCGTTCGCCCGTAATAAAACGGTACCCTAACTAATTGCATACATTGAATACCCTTAATTTATTTAAATTAA
>NC_032012.1:26274801-26275589 GCF_001865875.1 Lupinus angustifolius
CCTACCCTCCTCTTCATCCTCATCCTCATCCTATCTTCGTCCCCATCCTCTTCCTATCCTCTTCCTCATCCTCATCCTATCCTCTTCCTCATCCTCATCCCCTTCCTCATCCTATCCTAATCCTCATCCTCATCCTTATCCTCATTCTCATCCTCATTTTAGTCTTCACCCTCATCCTATCTTCATTCTCATCCTATCCTCCTCCTCCAGTTCCACATCCTATCCTCATCCTCGTTCTGATCTTATCCTCATCCTCACCCTCATCCTCGTCCTCATCCTATCCTCATCCTCATCCTCATCCTCATCCCGTCCGCCTCCTCATCATCATCCTATCCTCGTCCTCATCCTATCCTCATCCACTCCTCCTCCTCATCCTATCCTCCTCCTCATCCTATCCTCCTCCTTATCCTCATCCTCATCCTCCTCCTCATCCTATCCTCCTCCTCATCCTCATCCTATCATCATCCTCCTCCTCATCCTCATCCTCATCCTATCCTCATCCTCATCCTCCTCCGCCTCCTCCTCATCCTATCCTCATCCTCATTACCATCCTCATCCTACCCTCCTCATCATCCTCATCCTCTTCCTCATCCTATCTTCGTCCCCATCCTCATCCTATCCTCATCCTCATCCTCATCTTCATCCTATCCTCATCCTCATCGTCATCCTATCCTCATCCTCATCGCCATCCTTATCTTATCCTAATCATAATCCTCATCCTCATCTTATCCTCATCCTCATCCTCCTCATTCCATCCTCATCCTCATCCTATCCTCGTCCTCATCCTA
>NC_032012.1:26275689-26275975 GCF_001865875.1 Lupinus angustifolius
TCTTTGTCCTCATCCTCATCCTATCCTCTTCCTCATCCTCATCCTTTCCTCTTCCTCATCCTCATCTTGATCCTCACCCTCATCCTATCCTCATCCTCATCCTATCCTCTTCCTCATGCTCATCCTCATCCTCATCCTGTCCTCGTCCTCATCCTATCCTCGTCCTCATCCTATCCTCGTCCTCATCATCACCTCTTCCTCATCCTCCTCCTCCAATTCCTCACCTTATACTCATCCTCGTCCTAATCCTATCCTCATCCTCCTCCTCATCCTCATCCTATCCTCC
>NC_032012.1:26276075-26277126 GCF_001865875.1 Lupinus angustifolius
CTCATCCTCATCCTCATCCTCATCCTATCCTCATCCTCGGCCTCATCCTATCCTCATCCTCATTCTCGTCGTCATCCTATCCTCATCCTCTTCCTCATTCTATTCTCATCCTCATACTCGTCCTCATCCTATCCTCATCCTCGTCCTAATCCACATCCTATACTCATCCTCATTATCGTCCTAATCCTCATCCTCATCCTCATCCTATCCTCATCCTCGTCCTCGTCCTATCCACTTCGTCATCCTCTTCCTCATCCTCATCCTCATCCAATCCTCATCCTCGTTCTCGTCCTCATCCTTTCCTCATCCTCGTCCTCATCCACATCCTATCCTCATCCTCATTCTCGTCCTCATCTTCATCCTCTTGCTCATCCTCATCCTAATTCCCGTCCTCATCCTCCTCCTCATCCTATCCTCATCCTCATGCTCGTCCTCATCCTCTTCCTATCTCATCCTGTTCTTCATCGTCATCCTCTACCTCATTCTACTTCTCATCCAATCCTCGTCCTCATCCTCATCCTATCCTAATTCTCATTCACGTCCTCATCCTATCTTCCTCCTTATCCTCATCCTCTTCTTCATCCTCATCCTTATCCTATCCTCATCCTCATCCTCATCCTATCCTCTTCCTTATCCTCATCCACGTCCTCATCGTATCCTCATCATCATCCTCATCCTCATCCTCTTCCTCATCCTCCTCCTATCCTCATCCTCATCCTCATTCTCGTCCTCTTCCTATCCTCATCCTCATCCTCTTCCTCTATCTCTTCCTCATCCTATCCTTATCCTCATCCTCATCCTGTTCCACATTCTTATCCTCATCCTATCGTAATCCTCATCCTATCCTCTTCCTCTTCCTCATCCTCATCTCATCCTCTTCCTCATCCTCATCCTCATCCAATCCTCATCCTCATCCTATCCTCATCCACATCCTATCCTCATCCTCATTCTCGTGCTAANTGAGGATAGGATGAGGACGAGAATGAGGAGGGTAGGATGAGGATGAGGTAGAGGATGAGGATGAGAATAGGAAGAGGACGAGAATGAGGAG
>NC_032012.1:26277226-26279533 GCF_001865875.1 Lupinus angustifolius
GGAAGGGGATGAGAATGAGGATGAGGATGAGGAAGGGGACGAGGATGAGGATGAGGAAGGGGACGAGGATGAGGAAATGGATAGGATGAGGACCAGAATGAGGATGAGGATGAGAATAGTATGAGGATGAGGATAGGATGGGGATAAGGAGGAGGATGAGGATGAGGATAGGATGGGGATGAGGAAGAGGATCAGGATGAGGACGAGAATGAGGATAAGGATAGGATGAGGACGAGGATGATGATAGGATTAGGACACTAATGAGGATGAGGATAGGATGTCGATTAGGACGAGGATGAGGATAGGATGAGGACGAGAATGAAAATAAGGATAGGATGAGGACGAGGATGATGATAGGATTAGGACACTAATGAGGATGAGGATAGGATGTCGATTAGGACGAGGATGAGGATAGGATGAGGACGAGAATGAAAATAAGGATAGGATGAGGACGAGGATGATGATAGGATTAGGACACTAATGAGGATGAGGATAGGATGTCGATTAGGACGAGGATGAGGATAGGATGAGGACGAGAATGAAAATAAGGATAGGATGAGGACGAGGATGATGATAGGATTAGGACACTAATGAGGATGAGGATAGGATGTCGATTAGGACGAGGATGAGGATAGGATGAGGACGAGAATGAAAATAAGGATAGGATGAGGACGAGGATGATGATAGGATTAGGACACTAATGAGGATGAGGATAGGATGTCGATTAGGACGAGGATGAGGATAGGATGAGGACGAGAATGAAAATAAGGATAGGATGAGGACGAGGATGATGATAGGATTAGGACACTAATGAGGATGAGGATAGGATGTCGATTAGGACGAGGATGAGGATAGGATGAGGACGAGAATGAAAATAAGGATAGGATGAGGACGAGGATGATGATAGGATTAGGACACTAATGAGGATGAGGATAGGATGTCGATTAGGACGAGGATGAGGATAGGATGAGGACGAGAATGAAAATAAGGATAGGATGAGGACGAGGATGATGATAGGATTAGGACACTAATGAGGATGAGGATAGGATGTCGATTAGGACGAGGATGAGGATAGGATGAGGACGAGAATGAAAATAAGGATAGGATGAGGACGAGGATGATGATAGGATTAGGACACTAATGAGGATGAGGATAGGATGTCGATTAGGACGAGGATGAGGATAGGATGAGGACGAGAATGAAAATAAGGATAGGATGAGGACGAGGATGATGATAGGATTAGGACACTAATGAGGATGAGGATAGGATGTCGATTAGGACGAGGATGAGGATAGGATGAGGACGAGAATGAAAATAAGGATAGGATGAGGACGAGGATGATGATAGGATTAGGACACTAATGAGGATGAGGATAGGATGTCGATTAGGACGAGGATGAGGATAGGATGAGGACGAGAATGAAAATAAGGATAGGATGAGGACGAGGATGATGATAGGATTAGGACACTAATGAGGATGAGGATAGGATGTCGATTAGGACGAGGATGAGGATAGGATGAGGACGAGAATGAAAATAAGGATAGGATGAGGACGAGGATGATGATAGGATTAGGACACTAATGAGGATGAGGATAGGATGTCGATTAGGACGAGGATGAGGATAGGATGAGGACGAGAATGAAAATAAGGATAGGATGAGGACGAGGATGATGATAGGATTAGGACACTAATGAGGATGAGGATAGGATGTCGATTAGGACGAGGATGAGGATAGGATGAGGACGAGAATGAAAATAAGGATAGGATGAGGACGAGGATGATGATAGGATTAGGACACTAATGAGGATGAGGATAGGATGTCGATTAGGACGAGGATGAGGATAGGATGAGGACGAGAATGAAAATAAGGATAGGATGAGGACGAGGATGATGATAGGATTAGGACACTAATGAGGATGAGGATAGGATGTCGATTAGGACGAGGATGAGGATAGGATGAGGACGAGAATGAAAATAAGGATAGGATGAGGACGAGGATGATGATAGGATTAGGACACTAATGAGGATGAGGATAGGATGTCGATTAGGACGAGGATGAGGATAGGATGAGGACGAGAATGAAAATAAGGATAGGATGAGGACGAGGATGATGATAGGATTAGGACACTAATGAGGATGAGGATAGGATGTCGATTAGGACGAGGATGAGGATAGGATGAGGACGAGAATGAAAATAAGGATAGGATGAGGACGAGGATGATGATAGGATTAGGACACTAATGAGGATGAGGATAGGATGTCGATTAGGACGAGGATGAGGATAGGATGAGGACGAGGATGAGAATG
>NC_032012.1:26279633-26280197 GCF_001865875.1 Lupinus angustifolius
GAGGATGAGGATAGGATGAGGACGAGAATGAGGATGAGGATAGGATAAGGATGAGGATGAGGATGAGGAAGAGGATGAGGAAGAGGATGAGGATAATGAGGAAGATAGGATGAGGGCGAGTATCAGAACTAGGATAGGATGAGAATGAGGACGAGGATAGGATGTGGAGTAGAATGAGGTAGATGATGATTATAGGATGAGGAGGAGGATGAGGATGAGAATAGGATGAGGAAGAGGATGAGGATGAGGACGAGAATGAGGATGAGGATAGTATGTGGATGAGGACGAGGATGAGGATAGGATCTTTAGGAAGAGGATGAGGATGAGGAAGTGGATAGGATGAGGACGAGAATGAGGATGAGGAAGAGGATAGGATAAGGATTAGGAAGAGGATGAAGATAGGATGGGGATGAGAAAGAGGATGAGGATAGGATGAGGACGAGAATGAGGATGAGGATAGGATGAGGACGAGAATGAGTATGAGGATAGGATCAGGAATAGAATGAGGATGAGGAAGAGGATGAGGATAGGATGAGGATGAGAATGTGGATGAGGATAAGGATA
>NC_032012.1:26280297-26281759 GCF_001865875.1 Lupinus angustifolius
TGATGACAAGATTGAGGATGAGGATGAGGATGAGGAGGAGGATGAGGATAGGATGAGGACGTGAATGACGATGAGGAGGAAGATGCGGAGGTGGATAGGATGAGGACGTGAATGTGGATGAGGATGAGGAAGAGGACGAGGATGAGGATGAGGATGAGGATCAGGATAGGATGACGACGTGGATGAGGAAGGGGATGAGGATAAGGAAGAGGGTAGGAGGAGGATGAGGATGAGGATGAGGAAGACGATGAGGATGAGGATGAGGTTAGAATATGGAAGACGATGGGGATGAGGAAGAGGATGAGGACGAGGATGAGGATAGGATGAGGATGAGAATGTGGATGAGGATAAGGATAGGATGAGGACGAGAATGAGGATGAGGATAGGATGAGGACGAGAATGAGGATGAGGATAGGATGAGGACGAGAATGAGGATGAGGATAGGATGAGGACGAGAATGAGGATGAGGATAGGATGAGGACGAGAATGAGGATGAGGATAGGATGAGGA
Organism: Lupinus angustifolius; assembly: GCF_001865875.1. NCBI lineage: Eukaryota > Viridiplantae > Streptophyta > Magnoliopsida > Fabales > Fabaceae > Lupinus > Lupinus angustifolius. The sequence continues at coordinate 26,280,808 of NC_032012.1, forward strand.
CGAGAATGAGGATGAGGATAGGATGAGGACGAGAATGAGGATGAGGATAGGATGAGGACGAGAATGAGGATGAGGATAGGATGAGGACGAGAATGAGGATGAGGATAGGATGAGGACGAGAATGAGGATGAGGATAGGATGAGGACGAGAATGAGGATGAGGATAGGATGAGGACGAGAATGAGGATGAGGATAGGATGAGGACGAGAATGAGGATGAGGATAGGATGAGGACGAGAATGAGGATGAGGATAGGATGAGGACGAGAATGAGGATGAGGATAGGATGAGGACGAGAATGAGGATGAGGATAGGATGAGGACGAGAATGAGGATGAGGATAGGATGAGGACGAGAATGAGGATGAGGATAGGATGAGGACGAGAATGAGGATGAGGATAGGATGAGGACGAGAATGAGGATGAGGATAGGATGAGGACGAGAATGAGGATGAGGATAGGATGAGGACGAGAATGAGGATGAGGATAGGATGAGGACGAGAATGAGGATGAGGATAGGATGAGGACGAGAATGAGGATGAGGATAGGATGAGGACGAGAATGAGGATGAGGATAGGATGAGGACGAGAATGAGGATGAGGATAGGATGAGGACGAGAATGAGGATGAGGATAGGATGAGGACGAGAATGAGGATGAGGATAGGATGAGGACGAGAATGAGGATGAGGATAGGATGAGGACGAGAATGAGGATGAGGATAGGATGAGGACGAGAATGAGGATGAGGATAGGATGAGGATGAGAATGTGGATGAGGATAAGGATAGGATGAGGAGGAGGATGAGGATGAGGATGAGGAAGACGATGAGGATGAGGATGAGGTTAGAATATGGAAGACGATGGGGATGAGGAAGAGGATGAGGATGATGATGAGAATGAGGATAAGGATAGGATGAGGACGAGGATGAGGATAGGATTAGGACGATAATGAGGATGAG
>NC_032012.1:26281859-26299762 GCF_001865875.1 Lupinus angustifolius
TATATATTTTTAAGAGATAATTAATAGATGAAGAGTCGACATTGGTCATTAACCATCTTCTCACTTCGATAAATAATAGGAGCAGTAGAAATGACCACAACCAATACTAGGTTCGAAGTAAGAAGTAAGATACGACGCGAGTTGTAACCTCACTATTAATTTCTCCTTTAAAATACTTTTTCAATTTGATTGTTTATTGATAAGACATGCTAAAATAAATCAATATAATATCTTGGTCAAAAACAATCTTTAGTAGCTAATAGCATAAACAAATGGTAATAAATTTAATGGTTTTCATTCTTAGCTAAATGGGCTAGAAGCCCATAAACACATAATGACATAAAAGTGAATTAAAGGGAATGAATAACAAATAAATTAAAACAAACAAATGAAAAAAACTAAAACAAATAAAAAAAGAATAAAAAAACAAACATTTAGAAAAAGGGGTACCGTGTTACCCCTGTTGGTTTAAAAAACCAAAGGGAATGAAATCCCTAAATGTAAGACCAATTTCAGCAGCTTTTATGGCAATGGTGTGATGGACCGAAGCAATAGGATTATTGGAATCTCTTTCTCCTTCTACGGTGACCATTCAGGGGCAGCGAGGATCACCGGAGCATGGTCCAGCGGCTGGAAGTGGTGGAAGGCACATCAGTGGTAACCATGGGCTCACAGATTTGGAAAACCCGACCGCCTCACCACGGTTTGGCGACGGCAGCGCCGCCACTAGTGGCTTTAACGACGAAGATGAATGTGTCCCTATTTGGACGCGGTTTAGATGAAAGTGTTGTGGTTCTGGCTGGCAGTATAATGAGAAAGATGGTCCCGTCGCGGGGTGAATGACTCGTCGGAGATAACTCTTTCTTCTTCTTTTTCGGTCGCTGCACCGGTAAGGTTTCTGACACTTCATGGTGGTCTTGCGGTGGCTACTAAGAATCTGTACGGTTTAGGATGTCTCCTAATTGATGTACTACTATCACCCGTTATATCACTTAATCTTTTTGCTAAAATTCCTAATGGGAAGATGACATAAAAGTATGAACACATGATATTTTACTTACTGTTTTAAACCTCTTTAACATAAACTTATATTGTTTTGATACACCTATTTGTTCTATTCTGAGTACGTATAGGAAAGAGGAAAGGTAACCTCAAATGTTCAAGCACTCAATTCAGCGAGATACACAGGAGAGAACAAATTGCAACAAACTTGTTTTATTATGAATTATCTTATTAACAAGAAGCACTGTTTGCATATTATCATTTAGGCCTAATGATGGAATGCTTTTGAATGCAACTAATAATACATATATATGTTTCTCTTAAAGTATAACTAGGACAATGCTAGACAAAAAACTCTTTTTCATGTGTAGATCTTATGGATGTGGTATGAATGACTAACCTGGATCCTTTGTTTACTGCTTGCTTTGTTGGTGGTACCTTTTTAGCATTCAAATTCCTCTTCCTCCAATCTCTATATACCTGTGTGTATGTGTATGCGCATGTGACAATTCACAGTACTTTTTACGTGCTTCTTCTTTTTTTCTTTTGTGCCAGTGTCCTCTTTCTCTTTGTTTATGTTCCCCTTTTTATTTTAATGTCTGTGTTATATAAAAAATTATCAAAGGTCAATCTCCACACCCACTTCCACTATCCCTGAAAAATAGCTAACCTCCCTATTATCCCAAAAGACTCTCACCCACTAGCCAAATCTGGTTTCAAACCAGATTCTTTTTTAACCACTCCCCATTTTTTTTGTTCTTTATCCCATTAGTAATTTTAATTTAATTATTTTCGAAATAAATAAATAAATAAAATGGTTTTTTTTTATACATTGTCTAGTGCTAAAAAAAAAACTATTGTCGGCATTTTTATGGGCCGGACAAAAATAGGTATTCACAGTTTCCTTTTGGTTGTGATGTTGATTAGATATCATTGACAGCGCCTTCTTCATTATACGCTGTTGAAGATAATATCAGACCTTAAAAAATTAAAATGTTCTCGCATTCTCACACATTCATCAGCAATCCCAACACTCATATACTCAGCACCGAAACGCATTTACTCTCAAAATCGACCTTGAAAATCATTCAACCTCAAAACCATTCACTCATTTAACACCGAAAATCATTCACTCATTCAACACGAAAATCATTCAACACTGATTTCGAAAATCCTGCACTCGTTTAACCTCAAAGTCATCATTCATGCATTCAACACCAAATTGAAAATGAGTTTTTCTTATAGTTATTTGCCTTTTTAATTACATTATATTTAGTTTCTATTGAGTTGGGGTTTCTGACTCATTTAGCTTACATTATGAGTTAGGGTTCCAATCATAATAATGCATTTTCTCTGCTTGGTGAGCTTAACTCCAAGCTTTAGGGATTTATGCTTATTATATTTTTTTGTTAATAGAAAATGGATGAGTGCCAATCGATTGATGAAGGAGTATGAAGAAGGAGTGAAATCATTTGTTAGGTTTGCAATTGAGAATACTGAAAACCCTAATAGAATTGTATGTCCTTGCTTAAGATGATGTTACTCAAACCGAATTACTCCAAGTGAGTTAAAAGGTCATTTAGTGTGTCTTGGTATTGATCAAAGCTACACATATTCGACAAGACATGGTGAGATGAGAGATGTTATGGATTGTGATGATGAGATGCATATGGAAGACAACTACACCAATGCATATGAAGACGATCGTTTCAAGGAAATGGTAAACATTGTCGAAGAGGATCTTTAAGATTGTCCTGAGATGTTTCAGCGATTGATAAGTGATGTTGAGAAACCATTATATGATGGTTGTACTAAATTCACAAGATTGGCAGCGGTGTCAAGGTTGTATAAGTTGAAATCTGTTAATGGATGGATTGATAAGAGTTTCACCGACTTGCTTGCAATTCTAAATGATATGTTGCCGAAAGATAATGTGCTCCCTTCTCGAACCTATGATGCAAAACAAATGTTACGCTCCATACGCATGGAATACACTAGGATACATGCTTTTGAAAATGATTGCATCTTATTTTTTTAATGAGTATGCTTCATTAAATTTTTGTCATAAATGTAATGCATCATGATATAAGAAGGAAGACTTAATTCCCAAAAAGGTTGTATGGAATTTTCCCATCAAATCAAGATTCAAGCGTATGTTTAGTAATACCAAATATGCAAAGAAGTTGACATGGCATGATGAAGAAAGGATTAAAGATGGCAAGTTTCGGCATCCTGCAGATTCACATCAATGGAGAAAAATTGATCAAACTATCCTAGTTTTGGTCAAGAATCAAGAAATATATGCCTTGCATTGTCAACGAATGTAATTAACCCACATAGTGTTCAAATTTGCTCCCACAGTACATGGCCAATGATGTTCGTGATATACAACCTACCTCCTTCTCTATGCATGAAGTGTAAATACGTAATGCTATCTATGTTAATTTTTGGACCTAAACAACCAGGAAATGACATAGACATATATTTTGCTCCATCAATTGAAGACTTGAAGAAAATGTGGGAGACAAGCATAAATGTATATGATGTGTATAGGGTTGAAAGCTTCAACTTGAGGGCTTTGTTGTTCGGCACAATCAGTGATTTTCCTGCATATGGTAATCTGTCTTGATATAGTACAAAAGGACATTTTGCATATTCTGTATGTGAAGAAAATACTCATTCAATGAGGTCGGAACACTATAAGAAAAATGTCTTCCTTGGCCATCATAAATTTTTGCCTTCAGATCATCAATATCGACGATGGAGAAAGCATTTGATGGAAACAATGAAGAAGGTCATGCTCCTTTGCTGTTGACAGGTGACCAATTATTTCAAAAGCTAAAGGGTTTGAATACTAACTTTGGTAAACCTTTTGCAAAAGAAATTGTTACAAGTGGGTGGAAGAAAAGGTCAATCTTCTTTTAATTGTCATATTGGAGTTCATTATATGTGAGACATTTCCTCGATGTTATGCATATTGAAAAAAATGTGTTTGAAAGTTTCCTTGGTACCTTACTCAATGTCCCTGGTAAGACCAAAGATGGCTTGAATGCAAGGTTGAACTTGGTTAGTATGGGAATAAGAAAGGAATTGGGGTGGATAATGAATGGAAAACGTACATTTCTACCTCCAGCAGCTTATACTTTGTCGAGGAAGGAGAAAATGAAATTATGTAAATTTATTCATGGTGTTAAAGTTCCAGAATGGTACTCTTCCAATATTCAGAACCTCGTATTAATAAAAGACCTCAAGTTAAAAGGTCTTAAGTCACATGATTGTCATGTACTTATGGAACATTTATTGCCTATTGGAATACGGTCAACTCTACACTTCTTCAAAGCAATTTTTAGCAAAGTGGTTGACCCTGAGAAATTACTTGCATTGCAAAGACAAATTATTCTGACTTTGTGTGAGCTTGAAATGTATTTCCCACCTTCTTTTTTTGACATAATGGTTCATCTAAACATTCATCTTATTCGAGAGACACAACTATGTGGCCCTTCCAATGTACCCCTTTGACCGTTATATGAAGACATTAAAAGGGTATATAAAGAACCAATCAAGACCAGATGGTTGTAATGTCGAGTAATATGTTGTTGAAGAAGCTCTTGATTTTTGTACCGGATACCTTACCGATGGTGATTTCATGGGCATTCTAAAGCCTCGATATGCAAAAAAAACATTTAGTGCCGACGAGGTTGAGCCATATGTTGAAACTCACAAGGAGATGCTAAGGAAGTGTTACCCAAGTAAGAATGAAAATTGAATTTCCAAAGAGCATAATCGGTGTTTCATAAAGTGGCTAAAAAATCACATTGATGAGGAGTTGAATATAAATGCACATTCGGTTTCCGAAAGATTGAAATAGTAAGCCAATGTCCAAGCCTTCATGTCTTATACTACACCGGTTACCTGATTAATGGGTTCACATTTTATACGAAAAAACAAGATGATCAAAGTAAAATGCAAAATAGTGGTATGACTCTTATTGCTCGAACTTTATACATGTCAAGTGCAAAAGATAGAAACCCAATAAATGCGAACATGTCATACTTTGGAGTGATTGAACACATATGAGAGTTGGATGACACAATGTTTAGGATGTCGGTTTTTTATTGTATGTGGGTTGATAACAACAATGACTTCCGAGTTCGATTTTTTATTGTATGTGGGTTGATAACAACAATGGCTTCCGAGTTGATGAGTTAGGGTTCATGCAAGTAGAACTTAATAGGCTAGGATATAAAGATGAGCTATTTATTCTAGTATCACAAGCTCAACAAGTATTCTATGTTAGTGATCCAGCTGATATGAAATGGTCCATTATTCTTTTAACTAAAAAAATAATCGTCATTAATATTGATGATCTAGAATATGAAGATATTGATGAAGTTGATCCTTTTTTTGGGACATATCAGTCGCGTGAGAGCGGACCAACTACAAATGATGATTTATATACAAGAGATCATCACGATGAAGGGCTTTGGGTAAATCAATATGCTCCTCCAGACAAGGATGACCCTAAAAGACAAAAACAATAAAAAAAAAGGAAAAAATAGATGCAAGTAGTTTTTGTATAATTTTGATTGTTTGTAATTTATATTTTTTCTTTGTAATTTGTGTAATTTATTTTTATTTGTAATTATGTACTTTGTCAAAACATAATTGGCATGATATTCATTGTTTGTATTGTATTGATGTTTAATAAAACAAACTTCTAGCCTGTATTAATGTGTCTGTATTGTTCGGAATGTATAAATAATTGTGTTGTTGAGAATGTATCTTCTTCTAATAAATATATATACATGTATTAATTTATACAAATCAATAGTGAATTCTAGGGGAAGCCCTGTCATGCGTTGTAGTTAAAGGATAACTACAACAGCGCTTTTTATAGAAAGCGATGTGGTACATTATTAATACAACAGTGTTATGCATATGATGCGTCGTTGTATTAAGGTGTTGTTTGAGAAAATTTATCAATAATACAATAGCCCTTTTCTGTTATTGCACTGTTAAATATATGAACTTCAACAGCGCAACAACAAGCGTTGTTAATAAGACCTATAAAATATGCTGTTTATTTAAGACTATATGACAGCGCTTTGTGGACGAGGAGTTGTTGTATTGATGCATTATATGACAGCTCTTTTTATGTGTTGCATTATGGTATATAATCAATACAACAACATTTGTGAAGCGTTGTTAATGATGACCATATACTACTGCGGTCAAACAGAAAGTGCATGAAAGCGCTGTTATACATCTAAAATAAACGATGTTGAATGGCAACTCTGACGTTGTGATATATTAACATCAACAGTGCTTTCTATCAAATGTGATGTTAAACATAAATCATTCAAGCTAGCGCTAATGGTACTGATGTTCAACATCGCTTTTCAAGAATGCGTTGTTGAAGTTACACAAATTGACAGCGCCTGCTTTATTATGCGCTATTGATGTTCTTCCGCCTCATTTTCAACAGTGTCGTTCAAAATTATGTTGTTGAATGACCGTTGTTTATTACGTTTTCAAGCGTAGTGTATAATTTTAACTTATTAATCTTTTACCATTCAGTCAAAATGAAAGAGATGAGAACTTAGTACAAATAATAATTATTTGATATAAATGAAATGAGAAAGAAATAAAAGTGAAAGAGATCTGATTTTTTCTTGAATGGAAAATTATATCATATTAGATTATTTTATTGGATTACTAATAAATATTATTTCTAAATTTAGTTTAAATAATAAATAATTTTAAGTAATTATATTTATTTAGTTTTTTCAAATTAAAATAACAATTACATTATTATAGTGTGCAATTAGCTTGCATCATCTCCTTAAGTATAAGATTATCATGTGAAAATAATGAGGGTAATTTAGTTATTTTTTAAATTTGGTGTCTCTTTTCCCACTATCTTCACATATAACGAGAGAATAATTTGCATGAAACTCACCATAATTTTCTTCCTCCTCTCTATTTTTCTTCACAACCAAATGAGTGAAATCATAAACTCTTCTCATTTTCTCTCTTCTTATATTTTCTCCCTTTAAACTCACTTCAACCAAATGAAGGGCTTGGGAGAGAACCACATAAGAATAAGTATTTTATTTGTGAGTTGATCTTTTTTTTAGAGTAAAATAGAGAAAATTTAAAACATTTAGCTGAGATAATGATTATTGTCTTTCCATTTCTCTCACTTTAAACACCAACTACTAAATCAACTCTAACAACACAAAACTATCCACTGGCCACCAATTTTTCAGATGTGACAAACGTAGTGCAAACAGTTGCAACCAATTGACATGTGCCTTTTTGGAAGACCAAATCCTTGGGAAATTTACTCAGTTAATGTATTTTAACCAAATAATTATTGGAGTAGTGTAACTTTTTTGGTAATTACCAAAGTAGTCTATTTTTATAGAAATCGGCTACCCCAAAGCCGTTTTACTTTTTCTTTATCTCTAGGTCTCACCAAAATCGGCAACACTGGTGGAGTTTTTTTTTTTAATTATTTCCTCAGAAATCGTCACTCCAGAAGGAGTTTCTCCTTGTTTTTTAATATATATGTGTAAATCGACAATGGTGGTGGAGGTTTCATTTTTTATTTTTTTCCCTCCCTAGAAGAATCGACAATAGAGTAGGAGTTTTAGTTTTTTTCTTTCTTTTCCCGTGCCCTAGCAGAATCGGCAATGTGTGTGGAGTTTTACTAATCATTTATAAGAAATGATATTTACTTATTATTTTATTTTATTCTTGTACCCTAACAAGAATCAACTATCTTGGTTGAGTTTTATGTTTAAATTTTTAGTATATTTTTTGTTCATTACCAACCTATTCCTATATATTGCAACACTAATATTATTAAGAAAAAAATATTACAATATTAAAATTTTAATACGTTAAATCCGAAACAACTTTAATGACGTCTGTGTGATGAAGTGCCACATGGAGGTGGTTTTCTCTTTCTTGGCGGTTGAACTCTTAATTGTCGTTCATTCCGCTGCGAGATTCTCCCTCCACCACGTGTCGCCAACTGTGGCTCCTCATCATCGGAATCATCTTCATCTTCATCAACATCCTCAACCACAACTTCATCATTAGTATGTTGTATACCACAAATGTTTGTAAACGGCATAGTAGGACGATAATCTTTTTGAGAATGGTATGCCGACAATGGTGTACTTGAAGTAGTAGCAAACATTGATGGTAGTGGGATTTGAGAATTCGATGACAAATAATTGTATGAATAATTATAATTTGTGAACCCATACGTTTGTTGTTGTTGTTGAGGAGTAACTGACGAAGTATGTCTTTGAGAATGACTATCCGCTGGAGTTCGTTGAAAAAGTCAGTTTCCGGTATATGATAATGATGAGTAGGAGGAGCTTCACCAATATGGATAGAGTATGTATTGGGGTATAGTTCAAACAATGCTTCCATCATTTCACGGCCAAATGAGAAGACGTCACATAAAGATTGTGTGGAATTTATAAGTGAAGCTGGAGGACGACTCTGATCACAAATTCTTTTTGGAAATGTGTACTCAAAAAATGTAGAGACAATTAGAAGTAAACAATATAATTGAAGAGAAAGTTTAATTTATAAAAAAAAGTTACCATTCCATTAGAGTGTGCTCCATCTCGAGATATGTATCTTCTAGTCCTTTTTATGTACCACTGCATATACTCAGAGTAGTGGTTCAAAGGTAGGGTATTTGCGGGTAAACCATCCACCACATAGTTATCCCAATTATTCCATATTTGAATCTAGCGACGATGCTTATGTGGCCAGTCACAACCAGTTTTGCCACGTAAGTCAACTTTATGAAGTTTTTCACAATACACTGGATCTTGTGGAATTGGTTGACCAAAACCAAATTGCCTCATAACCCGATCAGTAGGGTGTCATTCCACAATTGTGAAACAGATTAGTGGCACACGTGATCGGCTTCTCTCTGAGATGTTTGGCAGGAAAGGCAGTTGGTAATATGGCATCCACCGAAACTGGTAAAAATGTTACTAAAAAAGTTAATATAAAAAATATTCAAACATAAATATACAAACAAAATGAAAGTTTGATTTATTATTTCTACGTAAAAATATACAAACATAAATAATATACATTTGTACATAAAATATAGAAATATAAATATACCTGATCAACGCGCATACGATCAAATATTGCACGTACGATATTAACAACATGTCCAGGGATGTTAGTGGTGATTAAACATTGTGACCACCTATTATTAATCATTGTTAGTTAGTAAAAAAATTGAATCAATTTTCTTAATTAAAAATTTACATATAATGATAAAATTAATATATACCTTTTGACCAATGGAAAATAAGGTGTTGTTGGGTCGCGCAGTCTTGGTGTAAGATTTTCAATGCGATCATATGCCTATGATTGAAGGAGTAGTAGACATCCTCCAATCTCTTTGTGATCACTAATTATTGCTGCACGACATAGTCCTCGATAAAGACAAGTCAATACAGCTGAGCCCCAACTGTATTGGAATGTCTCCATTAAGTCCTCAAGCAAGGGGAGATACATAAGGTGGACTCGGTTACCTGATGTATCTGGCATGAGAAATCCTCCGATCATTCTCAGAATAAATGTTCTAGCGTGTTGTTCAATAACAACTTCATTAGCATTCTCAGGGAGATCACGAAATGTCCTCTCAAGCCAAGTGAATTTCACCCTCTGCCCAATTAATTCGTTACCTACTGGAAAAGCACCCAACAACCGTATGCAAAGTGCTTCCCAATCCATACTTGTCTCTCTGGTAACAACTTCTCCTTCTATCGGAATGTCAAGTTGGTAAGCCACATCCTCAAGAGTGATGGTGGCCTCTCCACATGGAAAGTGGAAAGTATGTGTTTCTGGTCTCCATCTCCCGGTCAATGCTAATAGTAGATGATTGTTGGTTTCTACTGCTCCAAGTGTCAACAAGTTACCAAAAGCAATGTTGTGGATAATTTGCAACACTGGTTCATAAGGTAGTGATTGCCAGAAACAAGATCTAGGCCGAAAAGCACATTCAATGTCATTCTAGACATTGTTTGATATATGATCATTTTGCATTGTAAGTAGTGAAGTGTCAATTGACCCTGGATTAAGATACTCCATTAGAAACTGTGTATATGTGAAGAAAGTGTGAAAAGTGGATGTGAGTTAGTGAAACGTATATGCCAATAATTATAGTGATTGTGAGTGAGTGAAATTTATATTCACGTGTAAGAACTACCATCGAAAATCGTCAACCACATTGCCGATTTAGTGTGTTTATTTTTGTTGGAATATAATGCAAAGAAATCGGCAACCATATTGCCGACTTTTGAGTAACTTTAATGTAATTTAATTTGATAAATGCTTAATCCAAAATCGTCAACCACATTGCCAATTTATTTTTTTGGAAAATAATGTAGATATCGGCAACCATATTGCCAATTTTTGAGTAAGTAATAATTCAATGAAATCAGCAACCATATTGCCAATTTTTAGTTTAATGTAATTTAAATGCTTAATCCAAAATCATCAACCTCATTGCCAATTTATTTTTTTGGAAAATAATTCAAAGAAATCGGCAATCATATTGCCGATTTTTGAGTGAGTTTATTGTATTTTGATTTTGTAAATGCAAAATAAAAAATTGTCAACAATATTACCGATTTCATTTTGTTGGAAAGTACTTCAAAGAAATCATCAAATTCATTGTCGATTTATGTTTATTCTTTCTAATTTGATGGGTGTTAATTTTGTTGGATATTAATGTTTCTTTCTACATTGTATCAACCTCACTGACCTGTACATTGGTTAATGTTGGATATTAATTTTGCCTTCATTTTGCACCTCACTCATTGCACGTTATGACAAGGGTTAAATGGTTTTCATTGATTTACATTCATATTGAATGGTCATTCATTTCACTTTGAATAGCCTCTACATATCACATGCTTTCAAATGCTTTTTCCTCATTGCACATTCATTTCACTTTTACCAGGGAATCTCTGCATTTACTATTTCTATTGAATTGTCATTCACTCACTATCTTGAATTGTCAACTCTTCGCAATATATATGTCATGTCCTAATCATATTAGAAGCTTCATTCCGATGTTGAATGAACCATCATTTAGCCTATAATATGTTGCTCTCACAAGGGCTGTGATAGAAAGAGCTCTAGATCATTTCAAAACATCATTAATGCATTCTGCAATATTCATGGTCATGTGCCCAAAACGTCTACCTTCGTCGTATGCTTGAGTCCACTTTTCTTTTAGAATCTGGTCCAACCACGCACCAGCCCTCGGATGTTTTTTCCGCAACAAATTCAACATCCGGTTAAACCGCGGTCGCATCAACTCATAACTTAAAAATTAAATATAAAATTATATCAATCCATAACATAAAAAATATTTATAAATTTCAAATATAATTAATACATACCCATTTTTACGACTTTGTCTTTGAGATCAGAATCTCGGATTCCTTATTGAAGTTACTAGCAAGATGACGAATATAATAAACTGACTGTTCACTAGACCATCCTATTACATCGCTTCGGAGTGCAGCTAATAAACATGTCCCCTTATCTGATATGATACATAGGTTTGGTTGAGGGGTAACATAAGTCTTAACATCGTCAAACAACCACTCCCAAGCTTCTTTCGTCTCTCCTTCAACAATGGCAAAAGCAACTGGAAATACTCGTCTGTTTCCATCTTGTAAACTCGCTATAAGTAATGTTCTAGTATATTTCTCAATTAAAAATGTTTCATCCACTTGTATAATTGGTTTGCAATATGCAAACCCATAAATACATGGTTTGAAAGCCCAAAATACTCTATCCAGAATGAATCGATTAGGGTCTTCCATGCCATCTAAAATCTGGTGATGTGCTTCATATTTCACAATTGTACCAGGACAGAAATATTGTACAACATTCATCCAACGTGGTATATTATTGTATGATCCTTCCCAGTCACCATAAATTTTTGCTATTGTCATTTGTTTTGCTGTCCACGCCTTTCTATATGTCACTGTATAACCAAAACGACTAACAACCTCCTTCACTAGTGCCTTAACTGGTATACTTGTATCGGCAGATACCAAATTAACAACAAGGTCTGAAATGAATTATGAATGTAATTTGTTGTGATCTTGGGAAACCAACATAGATACACAACTGTGTGATCCATTAATTTTTTTAATATCCCAAATGTCATGTTTAACGTTAAAAGAAGCGCGAATTCGCCACTCACATCCGACACCAAAGTGTGTACATTTCCCAACATGTCTATCTGGTCTAGACTCATCAACAACATAATCAAATGAATTTTTAATATGAAATTCTCTAATAGCATTTATTGTGGCTTCTTTAGATTTAAATTGCATCCCAACAAACAAATCATTATTACTATTGTTCATTAAACCAGTTGTATGACCAAATTCATGACCAACTTCAAAACTTGTGTTACGAAAAAATGATGATGGAGTACTATATGTTATTCTACAAGATGAACCAACACGAATTCGACCTCCTCCTCATCACTGCATATTTCAATGTCTTCTTCATCACTAAAATCACTAACAATATCCTTTAAAATAGTCATCTACATTTAATAAAGTAAGAATATTAAAAAAATAACAAGTAAATATAACGAAGTTAAAAAGAATAGGATAAAATATAATAGCTCCAACTGAGAATATTAACCTATAATCAAGTAAGAATCTGGAAGAAATGAATAGCTCCAAACGAAAAATAGAACAATGCCTTTCACTTTCAAGGTTCAGCAAGAGAAAGAGTATTGCAACTCACTTTAGGAACAAGTTTGAGACAATATGTTTTTAGGGTAAGAAGAGGTAGTGTGGGATTTTATAGAAGTAAAGAGCAACTTGCGATGGAAATTAAAATATAAAAAATTTAAAACTCCTATCCTATTGCCGATTTTCTAAGGAAGAAAAAAAATTTAAGCCTACAAAAACAAAAACTCATTTCCTATAAATGATTCTCAAAGTAAAAAAAAACTAAAACTCCTACTCTATTGTCGATTCTTCTAGAGAGGAAAAAAAATAAAAAACGAAACCTCCACAACCATTGCCTATTTACACATATATATTAAAAAACAAGGAGAATCTCTTTCTGGAGTGACGATTTCTGAGGAAAAAATTAAAAAAAATAAACACCACCGGTGTTGCCGATTTTGGTGGGACCAAGAGAAAAAGAAAAGGTAAAATGGCTATGAGGTAGCCGATTTCCATAAAAATATACTACTTTGATAATTACCAAGAAAGTTACACTACTCCGATAATTATTTTATCAAACTACACTAACTGAGTAAATTTCCCCCAATTCATTGCTCCAAAAGAGATAAGCAAGATAATAGCGTCTCCTATCTGAGTGAAGAAAGGTGTTATCTAATTAAGGTGAAGGCCCTGAGTCACTCATTATTACCTCACCATTGGGTTTCTCTGCTGCTCGTAGATTTAGTACATCCCTCCCAATGTTGTCTTTCTTCCTTTCTTTATCATCAATTCTCTTAGAAAGGAATGGAATGTGAGCCTTTTATCAACACTCATCTCGGAAAAGAAACCTAATCCTTAGTAGGGAGTAGAGGCTCTTTCATTAGGGTAGATTTTCTTGATGAGACTAAAATGAATGTAATATTTATATATCGTCCATATAAATATTTATACATTTTTCTATTTATTTGTATTATTTATTTTTTAAATTAATAATGATTAAATATAAATGATGAATTATATAATGATGGTTTATAAAATTTATACACTATCAATACATATATTTTTTATTCTCTAACAATTCTAACTCACATTATGTAATATGAAATAACTTAAATAAAAATAATTGTTACTATAATAAATGACAATATTTAATATGGATAATTGGATTTTATTAGAATGATTAAAATTGAAGATAAATACAGATAATTTCTTAGGTGGTTAAATGATCATATTCATGTGTATAATGATTGTATAGTCTAAATTATTATTGTGACAATATTCTTACTTGAATCACTTTCTTTTTTATATTGGTTTGAATCTTGAAATCAATCTATTTCATCTAAAGGATTAAACGTTAGTGGAATAAGGAGCAATTTAATTGTTTATACTTTGTTAATGTCTTTTTTTTAACTTGTGTGTGACAAAAAAAGTTGGCATAACAGGAGGTATGTTCTAACCAATTGAATAAGGAACTATTCACTATAGCCACGCATTGCTGGTCGTATGGAGGAGAATATATAGAAAGCAATATTTCATCTCAATTAATTTTATTTAATTATAGTATCACTCCAGTTTCATAAAACCCATACCCTATGTTCCAAATATGAAACAAGTACTGAAGAGTATATATAGTATATAAATTTAATACTTTCAGGTGTTGCAGAATTTTCATTTAAACTCTTTTCATTGGTAATGAAAATATAAAATTATAATAAATTCTGATTAGGGTAAAAGCTCTCACATTATTCACTTAGAGCCTACTCAGTTGGTATAGCAGTGTCATTTGGTTTTTTTGGACACTTTTAAACAATTTCAGAGAATGCCAATCCATTAAAAGTAGGCTTTCTTTTAGAATGGGATGCCAGATAGATTTACCACAAAAGATAACTTGATTAAGATTGAAGTGGAGGTATATCAGCACTATGTATTAAGTTCCTTGTTGAGGAGGATTCATGATACTTATTTTTGCAGTGCCTAGTTTTTCAGAAATTCGAAGAATCTGTTTATGATTTGGGTGCCCATTTACTCTACTAGAAATAGTGAAGTTCGTTCATAATATGATAAGTACTTTAATATTGATTTATGGGAAGAAAGGTAAACATAATGAGAAACAAAATATATGTACTCACAGTGTGTAAGTTTTATATACTGTTATTACATCATTCACTATTTATGTTTAATCATCGTTGACTCTTCAAAAAAAATTAATTAAGATAAATGGTAAATAATATAGTAATTGTGTATAAATATATACACTAACAATATATAGATATTACAGTAAAACACAATATGATATAAGAAAAATATAATTGCTTAAGATATAAAAAAGTAACAACATAGATAAGGAGAGAATGGGGTGGGGGGAACACTTCAACCAAGACACGAATAAAAACAAAAACATGTTAGTATATAGGAGATTAGGAGCATTCACTTGGACTTACACACTGGGTCATTTATCAGCAACAAATGAATCAGATGAGGTTTTGGCTAATGTGTATAGGTGTATATAGATAGAGATAATAAAAACAATTGATAAAATATCAAAAATTTAATTCTAATTAAAAGCATAAATACATTTGTTTCCAAATAAACATGTTATATATATATATATATATTTTCATAAAAGTTTTTCTACTACATAAAAGTTATGACCATGAACTTGGACTATGATTCATGTAAAACTTCAATGAGATATGAAGTCTGTTGTAAAACGGGAATCTTTCAAAATTTACAACAAAGGACTCTCTTCCAACCCATGTTCTTCCGACAATTTTTCATCTCAGGTTCCATCATTCTCTGTGGGGTGTTGTTGCATTCAGGCTCTAGTCTA
This sequence comes from Lupinus angustifolius, assembly GCF_001865875.1. Taxonomy (NCBI): domain Eukaryota; kingdom Viridiplantae; phylum Streptophyta; class Magnoliopsida; order Fabales; family Fabaceae; genus Lupinus; species Lupinus angustifolius. The sequence goes on from NC_032012.1 coordinate 26,297,448, forward strand.
CAATCACAAGAAATAAATACATTAGCCAACCAATTAGTCATGTATTGCTAAAAAAGACCAAAAATAATGCATTTACAACAACACAAAAAAAACATGTTTTCTAGAAATTTACATGGGAAAAGTAAATGACCCAGTGCTAGATGTGTTGTCATCATTAGCCAAAACCTCATCAGATTCATTTGTTGCTGATAAATTGAATACAGTGTTGTCTTTCTTCATTTCTTCATCTTTGTTACTCTTACAAGGGAATGAAATTTGAAACTTCTCATCTTTGTTACTCTCAGTAGAGGTTACTCCTTCCCCAATAATACTGGTATCTTCAACATGGGAATTACTCTCCTTGTAATGATTTAGCATTTGGGAATCACATTCTTTGTTGGTTTTCCCCATATACTCATCCATTTGGTTCTTCAAATGAGTCAATTTTATCTTGGTGATAAGAGGTCTATGGAGCAAAGGGACCTTTTAAATGATTCTTATTCCATTACTTTGTGGTTTTTTGAGTTGTATGCAGGAAAAATACAAATTATTAGTCCATTTCGTTTAATTCTAGTCTCAATCCAAATTCATCGACTAATTTCACTATTCAATGTTCCCAATATTTAAAAAATATTTAAATTTTTAAAATTATTATTTTTGTGTGTTACTCATTTTTTAAGTCTTTCCATTAACTATGAGTTTAATGCTTTTGAGATTTAAAAAGAATTATTTATAAAGTTATTAAATGAAAATAAATAAGTATTGCCTCATTTGATGTTGTTGACTTTTTGACATGATTTATTAGTATGAAAAATCTATTTTTCATTTTGAGATTGGTATTTCAAATCAATAAGACGTTGGTCTAATGGTATAAGGCCTTACTGCAAAAGAGATCAGTTTCTTACCTAAAAAAAGTGAATGGATACCTTTGGTAGTACCAAAAAAGTTTGGTATTCCAAAACTGTTAATGTTTTAAATTTTTTTGATGTTATTATATAGAGTAAATTACACTAACAGTCCTTGAGTTTTATTGAAATTATTATACAAATTATCCCTCTATTTTTTACACATACAAAAAACTCATAGTTTTTATACATATCTTACACTGACTACCCATCTATGAGAAATAAATTGATTTTTTGAACAAAAAAAGTGATAAGTGTAATTAAGTTAAACAAAATATGGTATATTGTGGAAACAAGTATAAATAACATTCAAATCAATACATTTTCATTATTTTTTGTTCGTTAGAGTATAGTATAAGAGTGGTTTAAATATGTGCTTAGAATTATTTATGCATCTTATAATGAACCAAAAATAATGAAAATGTATTGACTCGTATACTTTGGATTTGTCTCCACAATATATTATATTTTGTTTAACTTAATTACACTACACTTGTCATCTTTTTTGTTTAAAAGATCATACTTATTTATCATACAGGATTAGTCAGTATAACGTATGTATAAAAATCATGGGTTTTTTTGTAGGTGCCCAATTAGAGGGTTAGTCTGTGTAATTTTTGCAAAACTCAGGAAATATCAATATAATTTACTCTATTATATATCTCCATCTTTTAGAAATTCAATACATATTTTGTTTTTCAATTATACTATTACATAATACATATTACTCATCTTTTTCATCTCGAATTTCTCCATTTATTTTTAATTCAATTTCAAATGTGTATTAAATAATGTTAGAGTGAATTACACACACCTCTTCAGTTTTTGTGGATTTATATAAATCACTCGTCCATTTTCTACACTTACACTTACATAAACCCCTAGCTAATTTATATACATATATTACACAAACTATCCATGTAAGAGAGATAAATGTCATATTTTAAACAAAAATGGTGATTACTGTAACACCGCGAATTTTACGAGTTTGAATTATAAGATTTTACTAATATTTTCATTAATTATATATTCGAAAATGAATTTCTGGGAATTTTCGGTAAGGAATTAGACAAAACTCTAGTTGAGTTTTATTTTTGGAATTTTATTTCCGATTTTATGGTAAATTTTGGTAATTTTTCTGAGACAGTCGGTTCTGGACCACTGTCGGGGCCGAATCCGCCCGGTACGGCTCAAAAAGTGTCTTTTTGAGTTCCGTAACTCGGAATCGAATTCCGATCGCGCCGTTGGATTCGTAATTGAATTTTGAGTCGATATAGACTATGAGTACACTCATATCTATTTTCTAAATATTTTTCACTCGGAATGCCGAAATCCGAAATTCTAATCGGATATTAGGATCGGGCGATTTAAAATACCCGATCGAGTATTGGCCGATAATACTCGGGAATGTTTATCGCACGTGTCCACAAG
>NC_032012.1:26299862-26300273 GCF_001865875.1 Lupinus angustifolius
TGCTTGTATCCACACCCACTAGTGAACCGGTCATTGTGTCAACTGTGTGTTCCCAATGTCCGATAACTTTAGAAAGTCGAGTATTTTTGGTGGACCTGATATGTCTACCCTTATCCCAGTTAGATATCATTTTAGGGATGGACTGGTTATCTGAAAATCATGTCCTTTTGAACTGTTTTAGTAAGACCGTAGTATTTAGCGAACCTATAGAAATCAGTAAACCCATTTATGAGGCTAAAAATACATCTGCCAATGAGATGGAGAAGTTGTTGAAGAACGGAGCTCAGGTTTTTATGATGGTGGCTTCGTTGGAAAAGGAAGGTAGAACAGGGATTCAGAGCCTACCTGTAGTCATAGACTTCTCTGAGGTATTTCCGGAAGACATTCCCGGATTACCTCCAGTAAGGGAGA
>NC_032012.1:26300373-26300969 GCF_001865875.1 Lupinus angustifolius
CAGAAGGGTTACGATGCTATTTGGGTAATTGTGGACCGTTTGACCAAGACGGCTCACTTTCTGCCTATCAACATGAAATACTCTTTGGAGAAATTGGCGGGGTTGTACATTAAAGAGGTTGTCCGATTGCATGGTATTCCCACAAATATCATCTCGGATAGAGATCCGCGCTTCACTTCCAAGTTCTGGAATGGTTTGCAATCAGCTTTGGGGACTAAGTTGAGCATGAGTTCAGCTTATCACCCGCAGACCGATGGTCAATCAGAAAGGACGATCCAATCATTGGAGGATCTTCTTAGAGCATGTGTGTTAGAAAACCCAGGGAGTTGGGTTGATCATTTGCATTTGATCGAGTTCACCTACAATAACAGTTTTCATTCAAGTATCGGTATGGCACCGTATGAAGCTTTGTACGGCAGGAAATGCAGAACGCCGTTATGTTGGTTTGAAACGGGGGAGAATTTGATTTTAGGACCCGATGTAGTTCAGCAAACGACGGATAAGATTCAAATGATAAGGGAGAACATGAAGACAACTCAGAGTAGACAGAAGAGATATTATGACAAGAGGAGGAACCCTCTCAGTTTTGAAGAAGG
>NC_032012.1:26301069-26302472 GCF_001865875.1 Lupinus angustifolius
ATCCTCATTCTCATTCTCATTCTCGTCCTCATCCTTTCCTCTTCCTCAACCCCGTCCTCCTCCTCATCCTCCTCTTCATCCTAGCCTCATTCTCATCCTCCTCCTATCCTTATTCTCATCCTCATCCTCATCCTCATCCTCATTCTAACCTCCTCCTTATCCTCATCCTCACCCTCATCCTCTTCCTCACCCACATCCTCTACCTCCTCCTCATCCTTTCCTTATCCTCATCCTCATCCTCTTCCCCTTCCTCATTCTACTCCTCATCCTATCCTCATCCTCATTCTCGTCCTCATCCTCATCCTCTTCCTCATCCTCATCCTCATCCAATCCTCATCCTCATCCTCATCCTATCCTCATCCTCATCTTATCTCATCCTTTCCTCATCCTCATTCTCGTCCTCATCCTCATCCTCTTCCTCATCCTCATCCTCATCCAATCCTCATCCTCATCCTCATCCTATCCTCATCCTCATCTTATCTCATCCTTTCCTCATCCTCATTCTCGTCCTCATCCTCATCCTCTTCCTCATCCTCATCCTCATCCAATCCTCATCCTCATCCTCATCCTATCCTCATCCTCATCTTATCTCATCCTTTCCTCATCCTCATTCTCGTCCTCATCCTCATCCTCTTCCTCATCCTCATCCTCATCCAATCCTCATCCTCATCCTCATCCTATCCTCATCCTCATCTTATCTCATCCTTTCCTCATCCTCATTCTCGTCCTCATCCTCATCCTCTTCCTCATCCTCATCCTCATCCAATCCTCATCCTCATCCTCATCCTATCCTCATCCTCATCTTATCTCATCCTTTCCTCATCCTCATTCTCGTCCTCATCCTCATCCTCTTCCTCATCCTCATCCTCATCCAATCCTCATCCTCATCCTCATCCTATCCTCATCCTCATCTTATCTCATCCTTTCCTCATCCTCATTCTCGTCCTCATCCTCATCCTATCCTCGTTCTCATTCTCGTCCTCATCCTTCCCTCTTCCCCATCCTCATCCTTCTGCTCATCCTATCCTCATTCTCATCCTCCTCCTTTCCTCATTCTCGTCCTCATCCTCATCCTCATCCTCTTCCTCATCCACATCCTCATCCTCCTCCTGATCCTATACTTATCCTCAATCACATTCTCATCCTCATCCTTTCCTCATCCTCATCCTATCCTCATCCTCATCCTATCCTCATTCTCGTCCTCATCCTTTCCTCATCCTCGTCCTAATCGACATCCTATCCTCATCCTCATTATCGTCCTAATCCTATCCTCATCCTCATCCTATCCTCATCCTTATCCCAATCCTATCCTCTTCCTTATCCCAATCCTATCCTCTTCCTTATCCCAATCCTATCCTCATCCTCATCCTATCCTCATCCTCACCCTCATTCTCGTCCTCATC
>NC_032012.1:26302572-26304255 GCF_001865875.1 Lupinus angustifolius
ACACTTTGTCTAGATCTAGGTTCTAGTTTGTGTCTATGTCCAACTAAAGTAGATGCATAACATAGGCTACCAAACACTCTCAAATCAGTTAAGTCAGGCAAGACATGGTGCAATTCTTCAAAAGGGGATTTGTTTGACAGAAAAACAGTAGGAAGTCTATTGATCAAATGAATAGCATAAGCAGCAGCATAATTCCAATAACAGTCAGGCATATTAGATTGAAACATTAGGGCCCTAGTCACACCAAGAATGTGTTGATGCTTTCTCTCAACAACTCCATTTTGTTGAGGTGTTTCAACACAAGAGGTTTGATGATTCATACCTCTTTGAAGGAAGTAAGCCTTCATGAGAAACTCTTTCCCATTGTCACTTCTAATGGTTTTAATTTTAGTGTTAAATTGAGTTTCAACATAGGTAACAAAATTCTTTATAACAAGATCAGTTTCATTTTTTTGTTTCATAAAGAAAAGCCATGTGAATCTGGTTTTGTCATCAACAATAGTAAGAAAGTATTTATGACCAAAGGTAGATGGGGTAGAAATAGGTCCCCATATATCTATATGTATGATATTGAAAGCTGAGTTGGATCTAGTAGAGCTATAGGAATAAGGCAACCTTTTCTGTTTTGCTAAGTGGCAAATCTCACAAGGATCATGAGTCTTGTTACATTTTATAAAAGGGAAAACAGTCTGCAATTGTTGCAGCTTCTTGTGTGAAGGGTGTCCTAGTCTAGCATGCCATAAATTGTGATCATCATATGAAGTGTAAAAATTTGCAATGTGAGGTTTAGGATGTGTCTTGCTGGGTTCATTTAGCAAATATAATCCTTTCCTGAGCTCAGCTACACCAATCATCTTCAAGGAGAGTTGGTCCTGAATTTGACAATGATTGGTGGGAAAAGTTAATTTGCAGCCTAGAGAATTGGTAAGTTTAGAGATGGATATTAAGTTAAAGTTGAATATAGGCACATATAGCACATCACTTAGGTAAAATTGGTCAGAAAAAATAACAGTCCCAGAGTAAATGGCAGTTACATGATTGCCATTAGGCAATATGATGGAAAGAGGGTGAATTCTTTTGTAACCTTGATAGGCAGATAGGTTGCAACAGACATGGTCTGTTGCACCTGTGTCAAGCACCCAATTGCTTGATTTGTGCATATGTGATGCAAGTTTCATACCTGAATTGACATGATTGGTATTAGGAACAGAATTAGGTGTCAAACTAATCTGGTTTGTGCTATGTATTGATTGATTCATAGATTCCTGTATTATGCTCCTTAGTGCATCATGTTGAGCTGGAGTGAAAGCAACTCCTGGATCTTTGTCATCTTTGCATTCTGCACTAGTGCTATTCTCTTGTGAGCTGTCTTGACCATCATTTCCTGAGTAACAATTCACACTGTTGTAGTTGTTAGGAGGAAAGCTTGGTGGAAATCCATGTTTCTTGTAGCAATTATCTACTGTATGTCCACTTCTTTGGCAGTAGGTGCAAATCTTTTGACCTCTTCCTCTGCCAAGAATTCCAGATCTTCCTTGCATAGTTGGTCTTCCACCTGCAGCTCCTCTATATCCTCTTCCTCTTCCTCTTTGTCTTGATTCAGTGTAGGAATTTGAGACACTTGCTGCAATCGTTGGATTTTCAATTAGCAATTGTCTTTCTTGTTGAACTAGAATTGAGAAT
>NC_032012.1:26304355-26325994 GCF_001865875.1 Lupinus angustifolius
ACAGATCACATGCTCATTCTCTCTGTATTTTCTGATTGTAGGAATGAGATTGCAGTGACACTTGATCTCACATTCACAAGGAGGAATTGGAATGTAATCATCCAATTGTTGCCATAGGCCTTTCAGCTGTGTATAGAATTGATCAATTGTTGCATTTCCTTGTTTGATATTGTGCATTGTTCCAATTATTTCTGATATCTTGAACAAGTCACCTTGATAGTACCTTTCCTTCAAATCATCCCAAATCTCCTTGGCAGTGTCCATCCATAGAACACTTTGAACCATTGATGGTTGAATTGAATGAGTTATCCAAGATACAACAAGACTGTTGCATCTGCTCCACACTGCATACAACTGATCATGTGCTTCTGGTTTAGGCAAGGATCCATCTACAAACATCATCTTGTTCTTCATCTGCAATGCCATGGTCATAGCTCTCGACCAAGGATGGTAATTGTCACCATTTAAAAGAGCAGAAACCAGCACAGCACCAGGATTTTCATTAGGTGACAGGTAATAAGGACTTATAGGGTCAAGGATGGGATTGATTATTTGATTTGCCATTGCCATTGATCAAGAATTAATAAAGACTGAAAAGAAAAGGGAAGGTTGAGGAAGAAGAGGATTGATGCAGCTTGAGGTTGAATTGAAGGAGAAGAAAGAACAGAAAGAAAGAGGAGTGTTTTGGCGCAGCAGAGACACCCTAAAAGGGTGCTCTGATACCATGTGAAAATTGCTTTTCCATGGTGAATGAATGAAGAATGAAGAAGATGATTCACAAACAAGGTAAGTCAAGAATCAAAACAGAGAAAGAAAGAAAGAAGGATGATAATCAAGGATGAAATCTTTATTGATGATACAAAGTCTTAATTGATTGATTAAAGAAGAGAACCCAAAGCTATATATATAACAAAACAGAAACTGAAACTTGCCAGAAATGGAAACTATCCTAAAACAGAATTAACTGAAATTCAAAAACCTACTAAAAAGGGAAAGTTCATTATATACTTCAAATATCATCATTTTTTATGGCAAATTGATTAGTGAGATGATCATTATCTTCAACACTAATGATTTTAATATTAGTTGGGGTAGCTTAAAACTCAATAACTCCTACAAATCAATTCACTTAATATAAATGGAGAATGACTTTTCTTTGCATATAAATAGACAAAGCAATTTTGGATGGCATATAGATGAAGAAATATATGGCTAAAACTCTCAAGTTATTTTATGTTATGTTTATCTTCTTTTCCGTCTTTATTCTTATCTTCATGGGTGAGTAACATATTTTATCTTCTATACTACTATTTTTCTGCTTTACACTTTTTGGTAACAAGATATTATTTTTTATTTTTATCACAGGGAAAATACCATGCAAGATTGATGAAGATTGTCCACCTCACGTGCATTGTCGTCATAATTTCTGTAGTCAATATTATTAGTTCTTACTGCATTTAAGTCTTTTAATATATATATATATATAATTATATATAGATATATACTTTTCGGCATTAGATAGGAGAGTTCTTTTTTTTTCTTCCTTAATTTCAGAGGAAAAAATGTCATCTTATTATGAATAAATGTTGCTTTTGGTTTTTGACAACACTCTTTATGATATCTCTCGTAGTTTTACTTATTATCCTTTTATCAATTCCCTCTAAAGAGCAATGGATTTGAACTTTGTTCACGTCTTAGAGATATTAAGAACAATAGTACACGTCTTACTAAATTTTTTAATGAAAGGCAGTTATGTAACATTTTTAAAATAATGGTTTTTCCATTTTCCATTAATTTGCTCATGAATATTGTGTGGAAAAAGTAAAGAAAATTCTAAATGTGCTTTTATGTGTGAGGGCCATTGGAAGGAGTTGATAATGCTTAATGATTAAAAATAAGTTTGAGTTAATAAGATTATTTATTTAAGTATGACAAATGGATATGAGGATATGTTTTTTATTTTTGCTTATTTGTTAAAGTTTGGTATTTGCAGACTTCATTTATTTTAGGACACGGTTGAATTATAAGGTAGGCCACCATATAAAAAAATAAGAATTATATAATGAATACAATATAGATTGAGTTGCATGTGCATTTGTAAATGTTGAGACCAATAATTAAAATAATGAGTGTTGTTAATAGAGAAAAATATGAAATAACCGAAAACAATATAAGGGACGAATGAATTATTTTTGCCAACTTTTTTAATGTTTTAAAAACGTCTTTCAGAGTTATAAACAATAATAAGACCGTGGAAAAACTTAGTGAAAAGACTCGTCTCATTTTTTAGTGGACAAAAAGAACTTTCACTAGAGAAATAAATGTATGCATTTAAGATGCAGTTTTTATACATTATTATTATTATATAATCTATTATTTATATTTTATTATTATTAATTCTTTAAAAAATACTACAAATAAATAGTAGATAATATAATCATTATATATAAATCTTTACATTGACTTTGATACATTACTATTATATTTAATTATTATTAATTCTTTAAAAAATAATACAAATAAATATCATATGATATAATAATTATAGAGTAAATTACACTGACATCCCCTGAGTTTTAGTGAAATTACACAAACTACCCCTCACTTTTTTATACCTACACAAACCTCCCCTAATTTTTTTACTTTCATTACACTGACCACCACTGCATAATAAATAAGTGTAATCTTTTAAACAAAAAATGTGATAAATGCAATTAAGTTAAACAAAACATGATATATCAGGTAGACAAGTCTAAATAATATATGAGTCAATATTTATTTATTATTTTTGGTTCGTTACACTATATTATAAGAGCGATTTAAACAATATTTCTTTAGAATTGTTGATGCATTTTGTAACAAAAAATAATCAAGATATATTGATTTGTATATTATTTAGACTTGTCTACCTGATATATCATGTTTTGTTTAACTTAATTGCATTTATCACATTTTTTGTTTAAAAGATTACACTTATTTATTATGCAGTGGTGGTCAGTGTAATGAAAGTATAAAAACTATTGGAGGTTTGTGTAGGTGGAGAAAAGTGAGGGGTGGTTTGTGTAATTTCACTAAAACTCAAAGGGTGTCAATGTAATTTACTCATAATTATATATAAATCTTTACATGTAGATATATATTATGCCCTTAATACAAACTCATGTAAAAAGTTTTAAATACACATATGAGTCCTCAAGTGTAAATAAGAATTTAGACGACTAACATTGGCCATTTTAAGTTTTAATAACTAATAGTACATAAAGTTTAGATAATAATATATCTAACTTTTCTCAGCCTTAAGAGTGTGAACCCCTCTACCCAAACGGCCGAACACAATAAAAGCAACAATGATGCAAGGAAGAAAGAATTATATTTCTTATGAAATTCATAATTATTCAACCATATTTTTCCAATATAACGGCAATAACTAACAAATCAATGGTGGGTGATTTATTGACATTATAAAAAATCTCTACACTATCAGTGTATACATATTAAAACTATTATTTTATTCACATTTCACATATATTATGAGCCAGTGATCTAAATTGCTATAAATCTTGCACTGTGGTTCATGACATAATAACCTACAATTACATAAACATAAAGGATATTTACATGCCCATATAGATTCATTTTTTAGACAATTCCATTACAGAAAAGGAGCATCAGCAAAGAAAAATAAACTGAAACAGGAGGAAGATAAGTAGGATAATTATTTATCATTGTATAATCATATAGCTACCCATTACATGATGAGTGCTCTAGAATTCAAATTCGCGACCTTCCGCATCTTAAACATACTCCACAAGCCCGTGGGCATTAGTAACGGGCAATCTGGGCAGCCCTCGGACAATATATAAGGTAAAAAGAAGAAAAAATTCAATAAATTATAATATAGTATTATTTATTATCTTAAAAAAGTTGTGTTGTAATATAATTTAATTAATTTTATATAGAATATCAAAAAAAAATTAAAATTTTGTTCTTTTTTAACTACTTTATTTAGTTTGTTTTTATTTTATTAATATTATTTTTAAAATTTTAAATTATCTATCAATGTCCGCGGGCCACTCGTATGCCTATTAGCCCGTTTTAAAATGAGCAGAGCATATTATTTTGTCCGTTAAGCCAATGTAGACATGTCCATACCCGCTTAAATTTTTATGAGCATTTGTAGGAACAGACAAAACAAGTCAGACGATCCATTTTGTCATCTCTACTTATTCACACTCCAATTTACCTAGCAGATTATCACCTTTTTTAACTTTTGTCATGTTTTCCAAAATTACCTTATTTAATATTTTCTTCAAATCGAAGTCCAAGTTTATTTTATTTTTAAATCATAAAAAAATCATTTTTTATTTTAATGATGCCATAGCTGGCTAGTTACAGTGCATTACATGTTTACTCATAGTCTTGTAGAAATATTTTTATTCATAAATGTTATAGGAGATTCGAACTTCTACAACAAGAGTTTTAATTTTTTACTTTCATCCTAGGCCACTTTGTTTATAACAATCTTATATAATTTCCATAGCTTGCAAAACTTAAATTTTACAACAAAAACGAACTAACTAATATCAAGTACATGGAAAATATAATTAATACCAAATATTACTCTTTCTAATAAAAGCTAAGCAGTAAAATCATTAAACAACCATGAAAGAAAATGCCAAATAAATAACCCATCCCCATATTTGTTTTAAATTAATTTGTATCCTAAAAATGCTTTCTATTTATGCATAGAATAAGTTGGCACATCATATGATTATCATTCCTACAAATAGCTTAGCAAATATCAATACATTTCTTTAGTGTTAAGTTTTTGCCCCTTTTGTATCACAGAAAAAAAGAAAAAGAAAGAAAGAAAGACAGACAAGTAAACCGAAATAAATGTCATATATGATAAGCTAGATTTTTATGCATGACCCTTGACTATATCAAGAGATAATTTAAGTGTGTTAAAGGAAAAAATACAACAATTTAATGTATCCGAAAGACACACTAATGATTTTAATATTAATTAGGGTAGATGACATACAATTTTCCTTGCACTATAAATCGACAAAACAATTTGTAGATGACATACATATAAAAGAAAATATGGGTAAAACTCTCAAGTTATTTTATAATATGGTTCTCTTCTTTTTCCTCTTTATTCTTCTGATTATCCGTGAGTAAGATCTCTTATCCTCTATACTAGTTTGTGCGATTTATCCTTTTGGTAACAATCTTTTATTTTTGAATTGTATCACAGAGCAAATACCATGTCTGACTGATGCTGATTGTCCAATTTATCAGATTTGTCGTCGAAATTGGTGTCAATTTTTTTAGTTCGTCGAGCAGTTATGTGTTTCAATAAATAAATAAATATATATATATATATATATATATATATATATATATCTTAAAGCTCTATGATATCTCTCTTAGTTTTAGTTATTATCCTTTGACCTATTGTATTATGTTACTGCCTCTAAGAGCATTGGATTGTACTATGCAAGTGACTTGAATTTTGTTCATGTCTCCGATATATTAAGAACAATAGTCTTACTAAATAGTTTTAATTAGCTACTTTAATTTATGAAAGGCAGGTTATGTAATAATGTTTCTAAAGTATGAATCTTCTCCCCTTTTACATTTGCTCGTAAATAATGTGTGGAAAAAAGTCTAAAAAATTCTATATGTACTTTTATGTTTGAGAGCCATTGGAATGAATAATAATAAGTTTGAGTTAACAGGATTGTTTATTTATGTTAATTTAATTTGCTTATATCTAGAATTCATTTATTTGAAGACACAATAGAATTATAAGGAAGGTTGTCATATAAAACACTAAAGAATTATATAATGAATAGGATATAGATTGAGTTGTGTATTTGTAAATGTTGAGATCAATGTTTAAAATTATGAGTATTATTAATCGAGAACAATATATATGAAATAACCAAAGATATTATAAGGGGTTGAATTGTGTTTACTAATTTTCTCAATGTTTCAAAAGTGCTTTGACAATTATAAGTACCAATAAGAGGATGTAATGACTTATCTAATTTTAGATTAGACAAAAGAATTTTGGCAATTAACTTTCTAACAAACACATGAGTAGTTTTAGATACACATATAACTCCCCAAATTTCAATACTATAAATTCCAACTTACACAAATAATAATAAAGATATTATAATAGATTTATTTGTTAAAATGGCAGGAGTCATGCATGAATGAGAAAAAAAACATCTTGAAGAAAAAAAAAATATTTCTCATTATTTCTCAATGAATTGGATTTTAAGGAATAAGGGAGGTAATGTTTTCCATGATGCACATTACATGGCCCGTGAAATACAGGGTTAGTAACAATATAAATGGCTGATTGATTATCACAGTAGAGTAAAACATGCAAATTAAAAGAAAATTGTAAACCCTCAAGCAAGTAAGTTAACAAAGTAATTTCACAGCTAGTTATGGTCATTACTCTATATTCAGCCTCACATGAGTTCATAGATATGGTTTTTTGTTTCTTACACTTCCATGAGATAAGACAAGTCCCAAGATAAATGCAGAAACCAGTTGTAGATCTTCTAGTCTCTGGGCATGCTGCCCAAACACTATCACTATAAGCTTTAAGTTGAACAATTGAATATTTTGCCATGAACTGAATAGAAAACATATGTCAAGTCTTGTGTTTATAAGATAGATGAGTCTTCCTATGAGACTTCTATAGGCCGAAGGGTCAGGGAAAGGATCAGAAGAGTCTTGGTGAAGGTGTTTGTCATTAGACATAAGAGTAGATGATGGTTGCAACCAATCATGTCAATATTGTAACACCCCAGTTCTGACATGCGACCTCTCAGACTCATGAATATACTGGGCGTGCCATCCATTAAGCTTAAATGTCCCCGGCAGTATTTTATTTCCCTCCAAGGGGAGCCTTCCCCGACTCGAACCCGTGATCTCAGAGATAAATAATCACTATATCACTGAGTCACTATATCCCATAGGTATCCTCGCACTGGAGGCAATCCTGTCCGAGTCGGGAACATCCACAGGTAAGTGCGGCTAACTCTCCCAACGTGCATTCTTTCCATCCACAAGACTCGAACCCGGGTTCTTGCTTAAGGGGAATCAAGCATGTACCACTTGAACCAACGCCAGTTGGTTTTTGTTATGTCCTTTGATACAAAATACCTTATTTAATATATATTTTTCAAATCGAAGTCAAGTTTATTTTATTTTTAAATCATAAAAAATCATATTTTACTTTAATGATGTTATAGCTGGCTAGTAACAGTGCATTACATGTTTACTCCTGGTCCTCTAGAAATATTTTTATTCATAAATATTATAGGAGATTCCAACTTCTACAATAAGAGTTTTAAATTTTTACTCTCTTCCTAGGACACTTTGTTTATAACAATCTTATATAATTTCCATAGCTTGAAAAACTTAAATTTTACAACAAAAACGAACTAATAAAAATCAAGTACATGGAAATTATAATTAAGACCAAATATTACTCTTTCTTATAAAAGCTAACCAATAAAAATCATTAAACAACCATGAAAGCAAATCAAAATAAATAACCCATCCCCATATTTGTTTTAAATTAATTTGGATCCTAAAAATGCTTTCTATTTATGCGTAGAATAAGTTGGCACATCATAAGATTATCATTCCTACAAATAGCTTAGAAAATATTAATACATTTCTTTAGTGTTAAGCTTTGCCCCTTTGTATCACAGAAAAAATAAAATAAAAAAACAAGAAAGAAAGACAAGTAAAACGAAATAAAGGTTATATAGGATAAGCTAGATTTTTATGCATGACCCTTCACTATATCAAGAGATAACTTAAGTGTGTTAAAGGAAAAAATTACAACAATTTGATGTAAAATTTAATATGTATGTATTTATTAACCATTATTCATTCTCAAACAAAAATAATACAAATCAATGGTGGATGGTATGTTTACAGTATAAAAACTTTACTCTATAAGTGGACAGATTTTAAATTTTGTAATGTATCCAAAAGCCACACTTACATACAATTTTCATTGCACTATAAGTCGACAAAACAATTTTTAGATGGCATACAGATAAAGGATATTATGGGTAAAACTCTCAAGTTATTTGAAGATATAGTTCTCTTCTTTTTTCTCTTTATTCTTCTGGATTTCGGTGAGTAAGATCTTTTATCCTTTATGCTAGTTTTTGTGCTTTACCATTTTGGTAATAATCTTTTATTTTTGAATTGTATCACAGAGCAAACGCCATGTCTCACCAATGCTGATTGTCCACTTTCTCAAATTTGTCATCAAAATTGGTGTCGTTATATTTAGTTCGTGCAACAGTTATGTTTTTCAATATAAATATAATATATATATATATATATATATATATATTATGTAATAATATTTATAAAGTAGGAATCTTCTCCCCCTTTTCGAAAAAAATCAAGAAAAATCTATATGTATTTTTATGTTTGAGAGCCATTGGAATGAATAAAAATAAGTTTGAGTTAACAACATTATTTATTTAAATATGACAAATGGATATGATGAGGATATTTTTTTATGTTTGCTTATATATGTAGAGTTCATTTATTTTAAGACACGGTTGAATTATAAGGTATGTCGCCATATAAAAAAATAAGAATGTTATTATGAAATAACCAAAGATAATATAAGGAAGGACTAAGTTGTGTTTATCAACTTTTTCAATGTTTTAAAAAGGTCTTGCAAGTTATCAACAATAATAACACACTTGAAAAACTTAGTCAAATGACTCAACTAATTTTTTAGTAGACAAAAGAATTTAGAAGATATGAGAAGTTTTCTATACAGATATGATGCAACTAAGAAAGAATTATATTTCTCTTATCAAATTCATAATTTTTGAACCAAATTTTCCAATATAAAAACGATAGCTAATAAATAACTTATCAAGAGGGTCCACATATTATTTTCTTATTCACATTTCACATAGCTAATAAACCTTGCACTATGGTTCATCGACATAATAACCAACAATTACAAAAATTCTACATAAAGGATATTTACATGCCCATGTAGATTCATTTTTGAGACAATTCCATTACAGAAAAGCAGCATCAGCGAAGAACAATTAACGGAAATTGGTGAAAGATACGATAAAAATTATATAGCTATCCATTACATGATAAGTAATTTATCTTTGGTCAGTATTCACAATTATAGTTGTGAAATAACATATACATTTGAATTGTTAAAGACTCATAATATAAGAGATGAAAAATAATATTTTATTTTTAAACTAGTTGTAATAAGACAAAATGATATTCATAGGATAATATAAATGTCAACTATAAAACATATGAGACAACACTTTATTCATATTATTACTAAAATGTAAAAAGACCAAACATTACGGTTAGTTTTTATTTTTTCTCAATGATCATCATTATCACGGCTATAATTATGAGTTTAAAATCTATGTATTATGTCGGCATATTATTTATTATTGATTTCTATTATTTTTATTTGAAAGTCAATAATAGTTAACATATAAATGGTAGATAATTCGCTGACAGTATAAAAAATACTTATACAGTAAATATATGTATATTAAATCCTACAATTATTGTTACCATAACGATTGTCACCATTATTATCACCATTGTTTACATCAAATACACTTAAACTCTGGTCTCTCAAAGTGACTAGTGACGACTCTACAAAGTATTAGACTTCCAATATAAGTGTAATTAACACTCCAATATACCTATTAGAAATCTAACTTTCTCATATACTGTTTTTAAATTACCTTATTGAATATTCTTTTTTTTTTCAAATTGAAGTCCAAGTTTATTTTACTTCAATTAACTTATTTGTAGGAATGATAATAATATGATGGACCAACTTATTTACTCAGTCTTCTAAAAATATTTTTATTCGTAAATGTTAAAGGAGATTCCAACTTCTACAACAAGAGCTTTATTTGTTTTTTACTTTCTACATATAGGGCACTGTTTTACAAAATTCTTATACAATTTCCGTAGCTTTCAAAACTTAAATTTTACAATAAAAACGGAAGAATTGAAATCAAGTACATGGAAAGTATAATTAATACTGAAGATTACTCTTTCTAATAAAAGCTAACCAATAAAAATCATTAAACAGCCATGAAAGCAAATGCCAAATAATCATCCATCCCCATATTTGTTTTAAATTAATTTGGATCCTACAAATGCTTTCAAATAAGTTGGTCCATCATATGATTATCATTCCTACAAATAGCTTAGAAAATATTAATACATTTCTTCTTCTTAAGCTTTTGCCCTTTTGTATCACATAAAGAAAATAAAAAAAGAAGAAGAAAGAAAGACAAGTAAAATGAAATAAAAGTTACATATGATAAGCTAGATTTTTATGCCTGACCCTTGAGTATGTGAAGAGATAATTTAAGTGTACTAACGGACGAATACAACAATTTAATATATCCAAAAGACACACTAATGATTTTAATATTAGTTTGGGTAGATTTAAACTAAATCAGCACAACTCATCAATTAACTTAAATGTAAATAGAGAATGAATTTTCTTGCACTATAAATGGACAAAAATATTTTTTGGATGACATGCAAATAAAAGAAAATATGGCTAAAACTCTCAAGTTATTGTATAATATGTTTCTCTTCTTTTCCCTCTTTATTCTAATTATGACGGGTGAGTAAGATATTTTATCCTCTATACTAGTTTATGTGCTTTACCCTTTTTGATAACAATCTTTCATTTTTGAATTGTATCACAGAGCAAGTTCCATGTCTGGTCAATGCTGATTGTCCACTGTATCAAAAATGTGTTCGATATTGGTGTCGTTTTGTATAGTTTGTGCAGCAGTTACGTGTTTCAAAGCCTCTCTCTCTCTCTCTCTCTCTCTCTCTCTATATATATATATATATATATACTTGGTAGTATATATATGTCTTAAAGCTCTATGATATCTCTCACAGTTTTAATTATTATACTATGCAAGTGACTTGAACTGTTTTCATGTCTCCGATATATTAAGAACAATAGTCTTACTAAATAGTTTTAATTAGCTACTTCAATTTATGAAAGGCAGGTTATGTAATAATATTTCTAAAGTATGAATCTTCTCCCCTTTTACATTTGCTCGTGAATAATGTGTGGAAAAAAGTCTAAAAAATTCTATGTATACTTTTATGTTTGAGAGCCATTGGAATGAATAATAATAAGTTTGAGTTAACAACACTATTTATTTATATATGACAACTGAATAGGAGGATAGGGTTACTTTTTTATGTTTGCTTATATGTAGAAAAACACAATAGAATTATAAGGCATGTTGTCATATAAAACACTAAGAATTATATAACAAATAGGATATAGATTCATTATGTATCTCTAAATGTTGAGATCAATATTTCAAAGTATGAGTATTATTAATCGAGAAATGGTTTGGGCCATCTCCAAATTCCACTCAAGAAATGGTTTGGGCCATGGAATAGAAGGTTCAGCACTTATGATTTGTTTGAGAATTAAATTTTAGAGGAAAAAAAATAAAAATTTAAAGCTTGAGAGTCATTTCATAAATGTATTTCTTGGCTCCTAAGCCTTCACTTTTTTCTCATCCAAAATTCAACTCCCGAACAAATTGGATATGTATATGAAAATATAATTAGTAGTGATGAAGAAAGTGAAGGGGTGGTGGACCCTTGTATAGGGCTCAATGCTAGTCTCCACTAAATGTTAAAAAGCTATTGCCAAGTACACCAACATGGCTCAGTTTTGCCATTACTTACTCATGCTTATTGGATGCTCACTTTGAATGAGTCTAAACTCTGAGCCAGTTGTGTTTTTCTCAGTCAACTCTGACCCCTAACAATAATGATTATTTTCTATTGAATTTCTTAGGTGAAGAAAATAAGATCCATGAAACACATGTGCCAATACAAAAACTATCTACACAACTCAACACAAGTGTTGCAAACAGAACAATACTAACATGATATAACCTTCTAAGATCATGGGACAAACATGTCTTCTAATTAGTCCTCCTAAATTTACTTTAGTTAAGACCTTTGTTAACCTTTCCTATTTTATTTTATGTTTATAAGACTTGGGCATTTTATACTTTCCCACACTTGTTTTCCTTTCTAAATTCAAGTTGACATTTATGTTGCATGATTGGTTTTATACCTAAAATGATTTACTAAAATTATTCTTAAGATGACAAATTTGAAAGTGAGATAGAATAGGTGGTGGAGCCACACATTGATTACAATGTCCGCATTTGCAGATCCTAAAAAAAATATGTATACATTATCCTTTTAATTAATATTTTCTATAATTCTTGGTTATATAAAATTATACTCATATTACTTAATTATCTTATTTTAGTACATTTTAGATCACTAAATATAAATTATATTTCCTATCTGAATCCTAAATCCGACATAGGATGAAACCTTTTATATTGGCTAAACCCTAAACAATAAGATATATATCAGGACATGATAAGTAACAATTTTTATATTGAAAAATATTATAAGTAGCAAATTAATCTGTAAACCTATAGATATTTTCAAGTATGATTTAATAAAAAAATACAGAAATACATATAGTTATCATCAATATCAGTTTTATTTAAGTTAAACATATTTCAAGAATTGCTACTGGCTAATTCTAAAAGGCTATAAAGATGCAAAAGTCATTTTAATAAATATTAACGGGTCACTATAAAGTAATATTTTTTTACCAACAAAGATTTTTTTTATAGGGAAGGTGAAGCGCTGCTTTTTGGACTCAAGCACAAATATTTACATTTTAAGGAGTTAATTTTAAAAGACATTCAAATGATATTAGTAAAAATTTAATCTAATATGTACCAAAAATTATAATATGTATAAATTGCTGTTGGAACAATTCTACATTCAAAAATGGCAAGACCGACCAAAAATAGTGAATGCCAAACAAACGGTCACAATGGATGATAGTGACATGAATAGCACGTTGCGATATCATCAATTTGGACTACAATCCTTTTATCTCCTTCTAATTGGTTGGGTGTCTCGCATGTCACTACCACATGAACAAAGATCATATCCATTAATTGTTGAAAAAGTATATGTTTTTTAAATTATTCTCGATAAAAATATAATTATATTATAATCAAATATATAGATATTTCATCGAATGTTTTATTTTTTGAAGCATTTGTCTCTCCATTGATGGAGATGGTACTAATTCTACAACCACATTCTCTTTAGTAATAAATCATTATACTACTACGTATTAGGGGTGAGCAGGACCCAACCCTACCTTGTTCACCCGGTATGATCCAATTATGATCAGTTCTAAATAGGATCGGGTCTAAAGCTGAATCTAAATTCAAAAATTAGATATGATTGATATTTAGGCAGAGGTAGAAACTACATCTAATTTTAAGAGGTTGTGTGGTTATACATTTCCAAGTTCACCTTTTCATGATGGAATGGGTCCTCTCATATTTTAAGAAAAAATTGACATGTTAAGTTGATAAGCTCAACCTTAATAGAAAGTTGCCAAGTAGTAGTGATTATTCATTATTGTATGTATACTCATACCTTTAGCTAGATGAAGAGTAGCAACATCATTCACTGCACCATACAATTGGTGATAACTACATACCCTAACATATAATGTGTCAAATGTGTACATGCCATAGTTTAAAAAATTTATCATTCATTTACTGTGTACATACTATCAAATTCTCACCTTAAAAAGAATTCAAAGCAAAAATATGTTAAAAAATCTCACTTTTAGATATTACATTATCATTTATAGGAACGAATTATTATTTAATCGTAACCTGATTAGATATTTAAACTATTTCTGAGACAATGAAGTAAGTGATGTGAGACTTACTTTCCAATATGTCCCTCCATATAAGTCTCATGTTAATGTTTCATCTCAAAACCAATTGGCAATGAGATGAGTAATTCAACAAGTATTTAAATCATTACTAAAACAATGAGGTAGACAATGTGAGACTTACTTTCCCAACCAAATTGATCAATTTGTTTTTTGGATGAGCAAAAGTTTGGAATTGGATTATTAAACCATGCTCCATGATTTGAAATTATTCTTTAAGTCAAGGATGATGATAATTAGCATAATAAATACACAATATATGACAAATCCTAAGAAAGTGGGTTTGTGCGTGGCAATGTTTATGGTAAAGGTTCAAAGTGCTTCGCTGGCTCACCACCCTTTGCCCTATCAAAATGAGTTGTCTGTGATTTTTCTGAATACAAAAATGGCTATCAAAATGATAATATATCTTTGCATAAAACCAAAAAACCGACCTATGAAATATGTGTCATGTGGGGTTTCTATTCCTTTGTTTTTTTACTTTGGCTAGTGAGTATTATTTAGTGTCTGAAACTGTCAACCGAATTTCACTCTCTACACCAATGTGAGGCCTACAGAACCTTCAAAACAAAATAACAAATCAATATTTTGTAACCAATGTCATATTTTCAATTTAGCAATCCTGTATCAGTTGGGAACAGCGGATATTTTTTCACTACAAGACTTGAACCTGAGACTTTGCTTAAGGGAAATCAAGCCACTTGAACTAATACTTGTTGGTCAATTCATATGTTAAAGATCTTGATTAACTATTCATTAAAAAAAAATGAAAAAAGTACCATAAAATTTGGAATTGATTGTGTATTTTTAATATTTAGAATACGTTATTTTTTTATATAATTTGTTCTGTTAAATTACTTAACCAACAAACACTACATAGGTTCCACTTTAACAAAACAATCAACAACAACCACAAATGCATAGATTAAATGATGTGTTTCTTTTAGTTAAATCTAGGGCACGATCTCAAGTTATTAGAAATACATTAGAAAAATAAAAGTATTTAATTCTGCGTGCTTCGTATGCCGTAATAATTTTATCTAATTCGATCATGGTTGCTTCTCATAGATAATTAATGATAACACGCTTTGAAAAAAGAAGGTAAAAGAGATTTTTTTATGTGTGATTCTTTGATTATACAATGAATGATAATAGTTGGGGAATTTATTCAGCTCTCTCCTACAGAGTCATATTATTATTAAATTTCTGGAATATTTATTCGAAAATCGCTGCATTTTCATGGCTAGTGCAATAGATAAGATTCCTTCATAGCGCAATCAATTTAGGAGATGCAAAAAATCTTGTGAGCATCATCAAAATCTTTTGTTAACTTGTTTTTACATGCAAAAAATCTTCACTACTTTCTATGTCTGGCATTGCTTTAACGTAGTCCTTAATTCCCTCTTTCTTCAAACTTCAAACATCAAACATCACTACTTGGAGGATAAGAAGCTTAAACTTGTTTGCATGATGCTTTGGAAATTTACCATGTTGGTTATTTATTTGATTATTATGCCTAACAATTTATTAAATAGCTATCTTTATGATTTAATGAATCCCTAAAAAACAGGCTATATTCGTTATTGTATAGAAAAATAATGGACTATTTCATTGGAAGGATACAGCAATAAACTAATCACGGTACAGCTTAAGTGATAAGAGCATAAAATTATGAAATTCTTTTTCAGCATCACCTAGCCATATACAACATGTTATGATTGGTGCATATAATATTTAATTAAATTTCTTATTTAAGTAATCAAATATCGTGCTAAGTGCTCCGTTTAAATGGAACAATATTCTCATCATTTCAGTTAATTATTCACTGAGCATAATATTCTTATGATTCTAATGTATTTTATTAATGTTGATGATAAGAATACTGCTGGCAGGGTAATCATTTCATTGCAAATCCAATGATTAAACAGTGTCAATCTTACACTTTGTCCCAGCCAGCGTTTTTCTCCTATATATAAATTGATTGTTATTGCTTCTAAATATTAATCTTTCATCTATTATTATTAGAAGCTCTCATAATAAACAACATAAGCATATTTTTCTTATGTTGTGGTGAAGATCGATGAATTAAAGAAAGGTTCTTAGCTACAGTATGAATTAACAAAAATGTACTGTAAATACAGACAATCCTTCCAAATTGTGTCAAATAAATTATATAAGTTATATTGCTTGAAAATGTCGCTCATACATTATTATCTATCATACACATAAGTCTCATCCCTTATTATATCACAAATTAAAGTACAAATGTTCAAAACTGTGTAAAATTAAAAATAAGTTCTATAAAAATATAATATGACGTGTTAAAGTCATATTTGATATTATAAGTTAATGAGAAATTTTTATTCATTTAATAAGAAAAATTATAGAAACATAAATTAATATTTAATATTATTTTATAAAATTTGATTGATTTAAGATACTTATAACATATGATACTAGTTCATATTCAAATAGTATTAATTAATACCTTCAAGTATGATAGAGCAAAATAAGTAATAATTCTAGAAAAAGAATGAGACTTGTGGAAGTTTGGAAGATGATGACGTGGCAGTTGAAATCGCCGTTTTGTATCCGTTAGGTGGAAGAGAAGAAAAAAAAGAACCGTTACATTGGAAGAGTGGGGTCCAGCGTGCAGAAGTGGGGCCCACTCCCCAACGGCGGAACCGCCAACTCATTTCGGACCACAACTTATGTTGTTCCGCTGTTTAATCTCTTTTTTCTTCTTCCTCACTTTTGCAACACTCCATAGTAACTCGTGTTCACTCAGGGTCCACCACGTGTCAACCATCTTTATTATCTGCATTCAATTACAATGCAACACGTCTCCATGACCTTTTTTAATGCTTTTAAACCGTGCCACACGTTTCGTTATAAATATGTTTAAGTCATGCATTAATTTCATGCACATTTTTATCCTCTTACTTTAATAAAAATTAGATTAAATTAATTATAATTAAACTATAAAAAAATAATATATTTGATATGTAGTTTTAAGAATAATGTATTTCCTCGTATTAAGAGATAATTTATCTCCTCTAGCTAGTAAAAATGTAATATGTGTGCTATTTCGTTTATTTTTAAAAATATTTTTATAGAAAATGATAAAACATGATATATATCATAATTTTACTGGCAGAAAAATATAACTTATCTCCTTATACCAGGATATACTTCATTCTCATTTGTAAATATAAATAGGTACGGCATGATAATCTCTTTCAACCACATTCCACTGCTCAAAAGGGAAGACCCCAGTCCCAAACCTACACACACTCCATGGTCTGTAATAATCATGTTACCACCATTATGACTTTTTTTTACTACTAAATGTATTTCTCACTATTATTTTTTTGGTAAAGAAGTTCTTTGCCACTTCAAGACTCATAGTTTTAATAAATGTCGTTCTCAAGAATCGAATAATTGATTTTTTTGTCATCCTGGGCAACAATATTATATTACTATGATTATAACTAGATGAAGTAATTCTATCATACAATATAAACTCATAGAATGGTTAGAGTTTGTGATTGGACAGACCATTTTTTGTGTGGGTTACCACCAATGGTGACTGTAACTGTAAATGTTGAAAGAACTTTGAATTGAAGCCCCGACCCATTAAGACAAACGTGTTCATGAAACGGCAATGACCGAGGCCAATCTATTTTCACTACAAAATTTGAGAATCCACATGTTTTGTTCCCTTAGCCGACAACAAAACGAAATAGAATTGGCAATAACTCATCATTCTCTTCTTTGTTTCCACACTTAGAATGTATGAAAATTTAATATAACTGGAGCAATGGCCATTCGTTATTTTGTTTTGATTCAAAGCAAAACTTAAACGACCCATTGGTTGATCCATCACAATACAACAATATGAAGGGTTTCACTCAAAGGCATGGGATAGATAAATTCTAAGGATGGGGACAACAATTATTCATTTAATTCACCAAACTAGTCCTCAAATTATTCATTTAAATTTTAAAATCTCTGAAAAATAGCTTCCTACAAAAGTAGTAAGTACTAGTATTTTGATTAATTTCACATGACTCACTCCACTTTTTTCTACACAGAGATTAGTTAGAAATAAATGCATATAAAGAGAAATGCAGCTTGTCAAAATATTGGGTTAGAAATATGAATAGGGGCGGCCAGACAGAAATAAAGATATAATAGGAATTGTATATAAATGGAAAGTATATATTAAAAAGTTCTACATTTAGAAAACAATTTTTGATGGAAATGAAAATTAGTGTTTGTAATGATATAAAGTTTTCTTATATTCTAAGTTGTTTTTCCTTAAACGGTAACATAAGTTTCCTATGTCTACAAGTTAAAAAGTAAATAACATTTTTTTGTTGATGACGTGTCTCTAGTCTCTACCAAGCAAATGAGTAAAAAAATAAAACATGAAACCTTAAAAGGCAAGGATTATTATCTATCTGCAAGTTGTAGAAGTTTGAAGAAGAAAGACAGGAAACTAACCCGTGAGTGCAAGACAGAGTAGCCAACCTACTCATCTAGATTCTAATGATAAGAAAGTGACAAAACAACAGATACAAATAAGCAAGTAATTTCACTACAGACAAATTAACTAAGTAATTTATTTTTATTTATTAGTGTAAAAAAATTCACATTATTAATACATTCTCCATTATTTATATTTAAAATTAATAATTAGCTACTCTTGGACCTAATGTTGGTGACCAGGTTAGATTAACATCTAAAATAATAATTTCAGAATTCAAAACGATTAGCCATTATTAGCATTTTAATATTTTTTGTGTTTACATGAGTATTAACTATTTATATAATCAAATGAAATTTACCAAAAATAAATGAAAAGAAAATATTGTTAGTGGAAGGGTGGTGGTGGGTGATAAAGTGAGGTGGTGGGTCGGTGAAAGAAAAGACCAAACCCAAAGAAAATTTAAGCAGAAAAACAGTGTTGTGTAATGCCAAATTGTTCTAATCTGTTGGGATACTTTTTTTTAATTTTACTTGAAAAGTGCATAAGCAGAGTAATTTAATGAGAAAAATATATATACACTGTTACTTTATTATTTATTGCTTATTTTCAACCATTATTTACTTTTAAAATATATTTGTAAGTTTGATCTTGTAGGAAAAAATGAATGGAAATAAAAGGCTTGAAAGTAACCTCAAAATTTTACTTCATGTCTCTCAAGCTTTTATCTTACTTTCCAAAAAATCACGAAATGATGAATAATACTTTAATTATATATAAATCTCTATATTAAAGATATATATATGACCCCTATATACACAACATCCTTGTCCTAAAGTTTTATGGAGATGATTAAATTATATTATTTTGATTTAAGAATAATAATAATTAATCCAAGAATTTAAAAGTATTGATACATATTGTATTTGTTTCACTAGAATGATCTGATCCTTGAGCAGCATATATACCCCTTTCTCTTCTCACTCTCTCCACACTAAACCATCACCATCCTCATCCAAAAGTTTCTTCCTTTCTCTGCCTTCAAGGTTTTCCTTTCAGAACTTGGGGTTCTTTGGGTATCTCATACTATTCCCATGACTAAGGACGTTGAGATTACTGAACGTGGTTCCTTCTCTGGAAAGGACTACCATGACCCTCCTCCAACACCCTTCATTGATGTTGAAGAGTTCACTAAGTGGTCCTTCTATAGGGCACTCATAGCTGAGTTTATAGCTACTTTGCTTTTCCTTTACATTACTGTACTCACTGTTATTGGTTACAAGAGCCAGAGTGATGTTAAAGCTCATGGTGATATATGTGGTGGTGTTGGTATTCTTGGCATTGCATGGGCTTTTGGTGGCATGATCTTTGTTCTTGTTTACTGCACTGCTGGAATCTCTGGTTTGTTACTCAAACTCTCTCTTTCTTTCTTCAGATCTCTCTCATTCTTTCTATAATATAACATAATACTGTAATACCAAGTCATTTAGTCTTTTTTTTGCTTCATGTTGTGCAAGTTTTCATCTTTCTCTCATATTGTTTCAACTTTCCTGTTTTGGGTGTCTATAAAGATGTGAACTTGAAGGGAATTTCATGCATTGTTTTGTAGTTTTTTTGAACAGAGGAACTTGCTTAGTTTTGTGTTCTCATTTTAGTTCCTTATTACCATAAAAACAGAGAAACTTGTTGTCTTTGAACTTCAAAC
This sequence comes from Lupinus angustifolius, assembly GCF_001865875.1. Lineage (NCBI taxonomy): Eukaryota > Viridiplantae > Streptophyta > Magnoliopsida > Fabales > Fabaceae > Lupinus > Lupinus angustifolius. Next base: position 26,324,465 of record NC_032012.1, read on the forward strand.
CTCATTTTTCGTACTACAAGTATAACCCCATTTTCAGTGGAGAGTACTTAGCAATGTTTTTCAAATTTAAAGGCTTTACCTGCTTATTTTCCTTATCCTCTCAGTTTTTCTCAGACTCAAAGCAGAGAAAGTTGCTGTTAACAAAGTGATGAATAATAGTATTCACATGATTTATGTACCATAAAGTATTCACATGATTTGTTAACAAAGTATCCCTCATAATCTATGAAGGACCCATAAAAAAGTAGTAGATGGTAATGCCACGGGTACTAGATAAATATTAGTATTTTATTAAAAAGCATAAAACCAAGGTTAACTTTTAATACATTTTTTCTTTCTTTCTTTCTTTCTTTCAAGTTAGTGATTCTTTTTAACCTCATAAAATAATGGTATATGTGTTGCTATAATTACAAGGTCTCTATTGATTCATTTGCAGGAGGTCACATTAACCCAGCAGTGACATTTGGTCTATTCTTGGCACGCAAGGTGTCTTTGCCAAGAGCTATCTTATACATAGTGGCTCAGTGTTTAGGAGCAATTTCTGGTGTTGGGTTGGTCAAGGCTTTCAACAAATCTCTTTACACTAGGTATGGTGGTGGGGCCAATTCCCTCAATGAGGGTTATAGCACTGGTACTGGATTGGGTGCTGAGATTATTGGAACCTTTGTTTTGGTCTACACTGTTTTCTCTGCCACTGATCCCAAGAGAAATGCTAGAGATTCACATGTTCCGGTACTTTCTCAATCCTTTACTATCTTATTTTTATTATTTATATTCATGCATACCTTGATTTTAAATAAATGCATATCAGTGATGTATGAATTGCAGAAGATAATGTTGCTTGATTCCTGTGTTGTGTTGAAAAAGTTGATTAGGGGGAATAGAAAATTAGTTTTCAGAGACAATAATCTTAATTTGCTTCTTGGTAAAGGGAAAAATAATTGTTTTTTGCTTCTATAGTAGTCATGACTCATGAATAACATAACATCACTTAATAAGAAAAACAAAAAAGAAATTTGGTTGAGGAGCACTAGAGCACTATGAAATGCAATGATGATTTGTTTAATTAAATATTCCTCGTTTTCATTGATAATATGGTCGAATGTCATATAATGAAATTGTCTTGTTATCATTTTTCACATGTATATGATTTTCTATGTGTGCACATGCCTATCCTCTCAATTATTTGCCAGATTGGCATGATGGTGCATCTTATCTGTTATATCATCTCCATTTTCCATTTCCTAAAAAAATGTTGGGACAAAAGTTATATATACTAATAATAATACTATTGTATTACTAATATAATAAATTTTATGATTATATGAACCAGTCTATACTCTATAGCCTATTTATTATTAGCCCTCATATAAATCAGCCCAAACCACTTTATTAAAACTTCATACTCAAGAAAATAGTATTAGACAGTGTTCAATGTTCATGACTTTTTATATTTTTTTGCCTAACTTTTCTTGCTTGTTTTCTTCTAGTCAACTTGTTTGGTTGACAATTTTCAAAAAAAAAAAAAAA
>NC_032012.1:26326094-26478825 GCF_001865875.1 Lupinus angustifolius
TTCAAAAAAAAAAAAAAAAAAAAAGGGCTATAATTCATTTTAGTTATCAACTTTGATTCAGACATCTAACCATTATAGTGTGCTAAAGCTATCTATTTCCTTCATTATGATTTCCAAATGAAATGATGGCCTTAATGAAGTGTAACAGTAGCATGCTCTTGTAGAACATGGGGGTCCCCACCCCTTGTATGAGTTTTTTAGGTAGTAGTGGTTTAATTTCATGGCCCAACAACATATGATAAAAAGTTACATTATATCATTTCTTTCCAGACCTGAGAAAAGTGGATTATTCTACACTATTCCTTGAAAGCTAACTGAATCTTTGTTTGCTAATAGTAAAAGGACTTAAAGAGTGTCTTTAAGCCTAAATTTGAAGTTGAAGTCTTCATAATTGTGTCTGTGATGATGTCTAAGTCATTTTCCACCTTATTCCTGATTTGTCAATATCACCTTTGGTTCCTGTATTCACCTTCTAACACTTTATCAGATTCTCCTAATAAAATAAAGATGAAAGTATGGGCACTATGGATGCCCCATTTGTCCCATATTTCAACTTTCTATAGAATAATTTGGATTCATGGGCTTGGAATAACTTTCCATTTAGAATTTTTGCTTTAGTTCAATAATATCAGTTTTTTTAATGATGCTTTTGTTGTATATATTTGAAGGTTTTGGCTCCACTTCCAATTGGATTTGCTGTATTCATGGTTCACTTAGCTACCATTCCAGTAACTGGCACTGGCATTAACCCTGCTAGAAGTTTTGGAGCTGCTGTTATCTACAACCAATCTAAGCCATGGGATGATCATGTGAGTAATCATCAATACTCTTCAATATTTTAACATCTTCATTTGTAACTAGTTATGCCAAGTTGTGACTAAGAAAAAGATATATAAAGAAATGGTAACAATAACATAACATTGTGTCTGATATAATGTTCTTTGTGTCTGGTCAGTGGATCTTTTGGGTAGGACCATTTGTTGGGGCAGCCATTGCAGCTTTCTACCACCAGTTCATTTTGAGAGCAGGTGCTGCTAAGGCTCTTGGATCATTCAGGAGCAACCCTACTGTTTGAGTTATCATCATCCTCTTCAAGGTTTTAATGGAAAAAATGATTATTTGAGGATAAAATAATGGGATGTTCTTGTGCTTGTAATTGTATTTGCAATGTTTCTTTTAACCTCTCTCATATTTAAGTTTTCAAGATTGTGGATAAGTGTATTCCCATTAGTATGTTATCTTTATTTTAAGTTGTTCTCTTGTGTCATCTCTCTGTACTCATTTATATTTATGGAAAAATATTCTAGAGTTTGAACTTCACATTCTTTCTTAAACCGAGACATGATTTGGGATAATAGATGTGAATCGATAGTTAAATGCAAACGTTATCCAACATCTTATTATATTTGTATTGTATTATTGTGGCAAGTAAGTACTCACTACAATCTGAAAAATAAGAAACAATGTGCTTAGCATATTCAACATTCATTAATCAACATGTCTGCATCTGAATCTCACTAGAATTGGAAAATGTTCTATAAACAAGAAAATGTTAAAATCCCCACAGCTAATGCCACATATGTAAGTGTAAAGTTATTTATATTTTTGCATTGTATAAGCAAATATAACAGTTTCTTAATTTTGTGATTAGTACCATGCATTACTGTTAATGGTGCCAATCCCATAAATGTAAAAATTAGTCAGTTTTTCTCTCAGTGTAACATTTTTTGTAGCTTACTCTTTTTAAAGCCAATTTGACCCAGATTTTAATCTTTGTGATAATGCTAATGGAATAATGCTTACTTTTACTTTAATCTATTTTTTTCCTTAGCTGTTAATGGAAGTGATTGATATTTCCTTTCAAAGCATGCCTTAGCTTGCATAAGTCAATCTCTATTGATTACAACTTAAAAGGCATGCCATAAGTGGATTTTATGCCATCAATGCAAGCAATGTAATTTTCATTTCATAAATTAAAATATTTTACTAGTAATAGGTAATTACTAAGTTAGGTGATCTAAGCTCAAATCTTTGCAAATATTGTAAGTGTTAAGGTGAATTACACTTCTCTATAGTTCCATACACAAACTTATATTATTTGATTTATGGTATAATCAAGAGTTTCTCTCACTTTATGGATAAAAAACTAATGCATTTCGAAATGCCCTCCTAACAAGTGTACTCCTAGAAATCGATTTTTTGACATTTAACTTAATACGATACTTGAAGATCAAATGAAGCCTTACACTACTAAATCAATTCTTTATAGGAACTCGGGCATCTATTCGAATGAAGATCTTCTGGCCAATTAGTGTACCAGACCAGTTAAAATGCATCATTAAATTAAGTAGAAAAATCATAAATGAATAATTATATTACTTGATGTCCTTTGATTGGATATGGACAGGAAGTGACACAGATTTTTGGGACAGATGATCTGGGTTCCATCTATTCCACCAGAAAAGGTTAGGATCACTTGCGGTTGGTCCAACTTGGTTGTAAGGGTGTTAAAAATTTAAATGGACCAAACCATTCTATAAACTGAACCATACCTTATCCAAATGATCCATATTTTACTAAACATGTTTTCATAACTCGCCATATTTTATCTAGAAGTGGCACAGTTTTTAATATTTGAATCATATCAAAATAAATCAAGTTGGTTGTACACTTTACATTTACTTCTCCACGTGCTTTTGGACCATTCCATCGTACAATCAAACACACGAGTATTGTGTAGACAACTCGCGAATTGGGTATTGTGATCTTATTTTAAGATTGTAAATTTACTCATAGGAGTAAAATATCAGTATTATTTTACTCACATGAGTAAGTAATGTTCTTTTGGTGTGTGGTTATCTTTCCCAACAAACAAATGTTGTTTATAGAAATTAAATTTTTAATCATTGAACTAACTAGTACGATACATGAGTAGTCAGTGAAAACTTATACGACTAGATCAATATTTTATTACTACACATATCCCATCCCATGATGAAATCGTTGTTGATGATCTGATGCCATCCCTGTTTTATGGATTCAGTTATTGGTGTGAGAAGTGATTCTAACGTGACTGCAGCATACTAAATATGACCCACTCTACATTATGGATTCATTTATAGAAGTCACTCATCTTTAGCAGCTGTCATGCATCCCCAAATATTATTTTGCATACCATTTTACTTATATTATTTGTACAACACTTTTATTTTAGATAATAAGCTTTGTTAGATGAGACTACTTTTCCAAGCAAATATTATTTTAAGAAATTAAAGTTTTAATTTTCAATCTAGTATATATGATACGCGTAAGTATGTAGTGAGAGTTTATCTCACTGCACCAATATCTCATTGTTTTTAGATAATAAGTGAGTGCATTTTTCTCCAAATATTTAAGAGAAAAGTATATAAATTCCACATTTAAATTAAGTTATTTTTTTTTGTATAAGCAATGTGCACACCTTATGACCTAAGAGCTAATTCTTTATTTTTTGGTGTGTGACCGTCTTTCCTAACGAGTATTATTATTAATGGTTGAATCATTTTTTTGGTATTTTATAGATGTTTTATATTATACGTCGGATAAAAATCACATGTCTCAAGTTGGTGTCTTCAATCTTATCCTGTCAATAATATGATGTCATATAATGTTCTATTTTGTTCCAGCAAGAGGATGAAAATGACACATATGGATGAATATTTTTTAATGGCATAAACAATATCATATTATGGGAGCACATTTACATGTGTCACTCTATGTGCCACTATTTGTGATTGATTGAAAAAATATATTTAAATTAAAATTTTAATAGTTAATTATTTTTCTGACCAATTACAAACAATAACACATGGAGTGATACACTATTTTAGGACGGCAGATGTCCACCCCATATTATTAGGCGGGACATGGTTAAGGACACCAACATCAAAGAGTTGATCTTCATCCCATTAGATCAAAACCTTATTATTATTTAAATTGGAAAGACAAATGTTGAACATGATATAAGGAGATAATAAAATTATATAAGACATATTATGAAAGATTTAATATGTGTACATTTACAATGTAAGTAATTTTTACACTGTCAGTAAATCTCCACAATTTATTTGTTTGCTAATATTGACTTTCAAACAAAAATATTCAAATCAATAATGAATGATATGCTGACAATGTAAAAAACTTTACGGTGCATAGATTTTAATCTCTATTATGAAAGTGAGTGAACAGCCAAGAAAAACAATGTTCAGTTTTTCCTTTATTTTCAGCTTTTGTTTCTTCTTTTAAGACTGATATACGGGGGTTATGGGAATATAGCTTTTGTCCTCTTGTCTCAGTAACCTACTTTACCAACAAAACTGATTTTCGTTTCTTTGAAGCATCACCACTCTAAATATATAGAGAAAACTCTCACATTCTCAGTATATATTTTGAAGCTATAGCTAGTTTTGTTTCAAGTTCAGAAATATCAACATGGTACCTATCACTACTTACTTTTTTATTTTCATTTCAGCCTTCTATTTTTTCTGGGATGCACGTCTTGTTATTGAAGAAGATGTTCTTCTTCACAATCATCTTCTCTTCCCATTCTCAACAATGGGTTCTGGCCTTGCTCACCCTGACCTTCCAATCTTTATATAAATCTCCATAGATGCATATATATCACTACCAATTACCAAAGGATCCAGCTTCAGTTCAGGATATATATATATATATATATATATATATATATATATATATGTATGTATGTGGTATACTATTAAGTTTTTCTTTTTCCTTGAGACAATCTTGTTTGAATCGATTGAATAAGATCATTATGTTAGCTAATTCAGACACACTTGGTGGTCTGCACTCTATTATATATGTAAAGTTGTATTGTTATTAATGTGTTAATAATAAACCAAATTCTTCTAAACAAATTGTTAACAAATGAATTTGGCTGTTGTTATTCTAAAATCAAATTTCAAGTTAATATGCAAATAGATTTATTTAAATTGATTAGATTATTATTATCCTAAAATCAAATTTGAAGGTGATATGTAAATAGATTTATATTTAGGTGTTTTCTATGGAGCAAGAAAAGAAAGACTTAATGCATTTTGCAGAAAATCATCAACAGCAAGTGGGGTTTGGTTGTTTTTATTTCCTTCAAAGTAATTGTGGTTTAATTTAGTGATGAATGTCACTATTTGGCGGGTCTCTTTGTAAGTTGTAACATATATTTGTATTTAAGTTGTAACATTCGGTTATTTGAATCTTATAAACTATGCAAAAATGATTCAGTTCTTTGTTTGTGACTTGTGAGGACATTGCATAAATCATTCTATATAAAGATGATACATAGATCTATCGATAATTATCACTTTAATACTCGGTTGAAATGTTAATACTTGTATGTAATAATGGGTGACCTTTATACTATAAAAACAATTACCTAAAAAAATACTATAATTCATGGATGAAGATTGTCACGATGGTTCCCGATTCAATGAGGATGAAATTGTCTTTTGCATATATTGCTTGCACTCTATTGTGATATGGATGGGGAGGCCCATTATTCTCCATCTCCTTTGCATAAGGTCAAGTATGCATGCATGCACCAATGGCCTACGTCTTAATCTTGCATTGAACAATAGGTAAGCATATCAAAGCATTAAGTTCAATTCATGCTATAAGCACTTCTAATACTTAATCACGTACCAGTTCGAGACATACATGAATCATTAGATTTTTATAGAATAGATGATTAAGATATTGAATATGTTTTTTATTTTTTCTCGGAGTATGTAGATCCCAGTTAATGAAATGTGTGACTACTATGACTAAATTGAGTTAAAAGCCTCATCCCAAAGTTTATCTTACTTTTCAGCCATGCAACTTTTCCAACTCAAATACGTCGAAGCCAAAAATAACAAGCAAATGACTGAATGAATAACTCACTGATTTTATTTAGAATTTGGAATTAATTGTATGAACAAGCATTATACATTATTTAAGTTTAACTTGTCATCTTATTGAGAAAATTGGTAGAGTCCAAGCAGTATGATATGAGAAATAACAAGTTAAATTAAATTATTATAGAGGAAGAAATTCCATGAAGGAAGTAACAAAGAGGGCACACGATATTTGCAAGAATGGGTAACATTGTTTGAATGTGCCAACTACTTTCTTATTCCACATTAAATTATAATACCTAACCTTCAACTTCCCTCTCCCTCCCTTTGATGACTAGATTTGTTGTGTCCAAACATGTCCCAAACCGAACATATCAGTTAAAATAATAAGCATTCGTGATTTTGTTTATTTTATATTTTATTATGATTAGTTTGAAACAAATTTCTTCGGAATATGTTTAGGATAGCAGATCCTCATCCCTCATTTCCACTCCTTTAATTGGACATCCTACCAATATGGTTGTTGTTCTTGCCTCTTTTTTCATTCAATATTGTCTTTTCCTATAACTCAACCATACTTCATTTTCGTATAAGTGTTAATCTCATAAACTATCATCTACATCAAACCTAGATTAATATATAGTTACAGGACTTATATCCTCAAAAACTGAACAAAAAAGAAAACATTGCCATAAATTAATAGTGATATGATTTACTTTTGAACTAATTGATTTGATTATTATCATTAAGATTAAGTATTTGCTAACAAGATCCATACATAAATTTGAATTACTATTTAGGAAAAAATTGCACAAAATATCATACTCCTACCTAATCTAATTATTTTAAATAACATCAATTTGGTCCATACCTTTACAATTTATTAACCGTTTTTGTCGTTGTCAGAATATTATAAGGTTCTTATAGTAACTAAATAAATTAACATTTTGGAAAAGGATTAATTTAACATTTTTTTAAATTTCATTGACATGACCCGTTATGTTAATTACAAGAATCAAATTATGGTGTTACATAATATTATTTTGAGGAAATAATATTTTTATCGATAATGAAAGATTTGTTTACATTTTTGATATATTATTCATAAATGTGTTGTCACAAATGTGGCTAAATAGATATTAAAGTGTATTACTATAAATATATGAACCCCTCCACATTCATTCACCATACATGTTATAGTTTTCCAAAATTCACAAATTTTTTATAAAAAATAGAGCAAAATAATTCATATCCCACCTAGGCACATTTAATATTTCAACTTTATAGCTATATTACATGTATTTATTATTTGTAAAAAAAATCAATGAAAATAAATTCTTCCTAAATTAGAGTTGAAGAAATGTGGTTAGAGTCTACACAAGAGGCACATCTTATTCTACTCTTCACTGCTATGTGCTAAGTACTAACCGTGCATAGCGAAAACTGTTTCAGCACACGGCGCACTTTAGCCACCACCACTATGGTGCACCCAATAGCAGAAGCGAACGAACACAGCCCCTTCGGAAACCTCACAGCGGACGAGTTCTACGCTCACCACTCAGTGAGTCACGGCTCCGAGTTCATCACAAACCCTAGGGGCCTCAAGCTCTTCACTCAGTGGTGGACACCGCTCCCTCCGGCGAAGGTTATCGGAACCCTAGCTGTTGTCCACGGCTACACCGGCGAGTCCAGTTGGTTCCTCCAACTCACCGCCGTTCACTTCACCAAGGCTGGTTTCGCCACCTGCGCCATCGATCACCAGGGCCACGGTTTCTCCGATGGCCTCCTCGCTCATATTCCTGATATCAATCCCGTCGTCGATGACTGCATCACCTTCTTCGACGAATTCCGATCGCGCTTCGATCCTTCACTTCCTTCTTTTCTCTACTCTGAATCTCTCGGAGGCGCAATCGCGCTTCTCATCACTCTCCGACAAAAGGAATCACCTGGAACCGCCGCTGACGCTGTGAACAGTAAACCGTGGAACGGTCTCATCCTCAACGGCGCTATGTGCGGAGTCAGCGCGAAGTTCAAGCCACCGTGGCCTTTGGAGCACTTTCTATCAGCCGCGGCGGCGATAATCCCTACGTGGCGCGTGGTTCCAACGCGTGGCTCGATTCCTGAGGTGTCTTTCAAGGAAGAGTGGAAGAGGAAGCTGGCTTTGGCGAGTCCGAGGAGGACAGTGGCGCGTCCACGCGCCTCCACGGCACAGGAGCTGTTGAGAATATGCAAGGAACTGCAGGGGAGGTTCGAGGAGGTGGAGGTGCCGTTTCTCGTGGCTCACGGCAGCGACGATGTTGTTTGCGACCCCGCGTGCGTAGAGGATTTGTACGCACGCGCCGCGAGTAAGGATAAGACGTTGAAGATATATCCAGGGATGTGGCACCAGATGATTGGGGAGCCTGAAGAGAGCGTGGAGTTGGTGTTTGGGGATATGCTGGAGTGGCTTCAAACACGCGTACAACGCGCCGCCGTAGACGGAGGCGCTTAGGTTATAAAATATGATATATGGTGATAATAATGTATTGGTTCATATTCAGAATTACGTTAATAAAATGTTGGTTTTGGGTTTCAACCATTCGATAGATGCAATTCTATATGTTTATTTATTTTAATACATTTGTTAAGTTAATAAAATATCAAAATATAGTTTAATGTTGGTTTTGGGTTTCCTATGTTTTATGATTTCCATTTTTTCCTATGGGTTATATTTCTTGAAGAAGCAAGTGGACAAGGGAAAAGGAAGAAAAAGAGAGAGTACAAAATCTCTGTGGGATCACAGACACCTTTCTACGTTGCCAACAAAGAAAAGCAAAGTGTCTTCGTTCTAGCTTTTCAGTTTTTAGAGTCAAACATGATTCTAAGTGTCATCTTTTTATTGAAAACTGTGGCCAGTGGGCTACCTTGTTATAAAATTTCAGAAATGTAGCTGCCTCACCTAATAGTTTAAAATCTACGTACCGACAATGTAAAGTTTGAGAGTCGATAATGGCTAATAAATCAATGGTGAATGATTTGTCGATAATGTTAAAAACATTTACACTGTGTCAGTGTATATATATTAAATCCTTAATTTTATTGTTTATTTTTTTCATTTTTAATGTCCTAGGATGGTGAAAAGATTTTGATGACATAAGTAGCTCATGCTATCATCTAAATAGATTCACCGCATAAAAAAATCAAAGTCCTGATACCAAAAAAGAATTATGAATGTGTAGCAAATATCAAAGTTCCAAGCCATGACACAATCTTCTTCTGCTCTCAATCTATGATTACATGAAAGTAGCCTTATTTAATGAAACCATGCAATGCTATTGTAGCACTGAACACAATTAGAACTTCAGGTAAACAGAGCAGAATAACAAGCATTGCATTGGGTTTGAGAAGCATTCAAAACTAGACATCATAGCTTTAGGACAAGTGGATGAGACTTATGTCTTATAACTTTGTTGATGTTAAACGAGTGATTTGACTAAGAGAATAATGCATCTCCTGATTTTAAACGAGTGGTTTGAGAAGCATTCAAAACTGTACTATTTTGTTCATTTTTAATAGAAAATGATGAAACATGACACATGTCATAATTTCACTGACAGAAAGAGATAACTTATCTCCTTATACCAGGAGATCCTTTATTCCTTTGTTGAAATGAAAAAGTGGTGGTGCACTAAAGTCTGGGTAAGAATGAAAAATATAAGGTGGAGCATGCGCATCACATCTTAGTCTTCACGCGGTACGGCTCTATTTTCTAAAGATACCTACAAGAATCATCTTTTCATTCTTGACATAGGTGGAAATAATTAGTTTTAAGAAGAGCTATTTGCTTGGGTGAAAGATTCGTCCTCTCAAACTATATCATAAATCATATTTTCGATCAATAATATTAAAGTAAAAAAATGAATATTTAATTTTTTAATTGATATGATATATTTTTATTGATCTGTAACATAGTTTAATACAAAAATACATATATAAAGGGCACATATCAAAGACAAGGAGTGTAAATGGTTGTTCACAGTGCCCACTTAATGAAAATAAAGCACCAAAAGCAATGGAGAATGAAAAGTAAAAAAGAGGAGGTGATATAATATATTCAATAAAACAAAATCATAAGAAGAGGGAAAATGGAGTGCAAATAATCCATTTTAATTAGTGCCTAATAATTTCCACAAATAACTCAAAGTAATAAGTGATTTTTTGAGGTAATGAACATAAATCACATTAATGAAACAACAAGAGACTCGATTTGCATGAATATCAATCAGTGTAAAGAGGCTGTTAAAGATTAAATCATGACCCACCATTGTTTCACATGCATCAATAGATAAGAACTATGTTCTACTTTTCCACTCAAAAGTTAAGGTTGATGGTGGTGTCTAAAGTCTAAACTAACTATCCAATTACTTTTGCATTTTTCAGTAATCATATATCAAAATCCCACACTATCCTTTCCGTCCAATCTAACTAAAATATAATTTTCCTTCATTTTTTCTCACTTAATTAACCCCTTTTACACCTACTAATCAAACAGCTATGAAGACAAATTGAATTCCTATCAATTGTGGCTTTTTGACATTTTTGTCTTGTTTTGATGACATATATTCAGTGTTGATGAAATTAGTTCATACCGGTCGGTTCAATCAGTAAACTGGTCTCGATATCCGCATTGTATAATAATTATACTGGTCATGCAATTATATCGTTCAAAATTGGTCATATCGTCCAGTTTTCAATTGAATCGTACCGGTCATATCGGCTGATTTTTATTTAAAATTAATTTTTGATGAAAATAAAAAAATTATTGGGTTTTTATTAATTTTTCTACATTAATGTTTATATATTATATCTGTATATCTAACTTTGCCGGTACGCGGTTTAATTAGTGAACTACCGTTATACCACTATATTAGTATTCTCACCAATTTAATGACCGGTACAATATTAATGACACTCTATAGTATCTAATAATAATAGGATTTTCTTAGTCTCTTTTACTATTCACTTTGAAAAGATACCATATGTTATAGTTAGAGTTTTTACTAATTTCAGATAAAGCATGTTAGCTTTAAACAAAGGAGCCTAAAAATTGTTCATACATGAAACAAACGTCACTAATTCATTACCTATTCAGTAAGTGGAGCTTTTGAAAATATATATTATTGAGTCACGAGTCACTATGCTGTAGAGAAAAATTAGTTTAGTAGAGGAAACCTAACTTTAGTTTCCTGTTTTTTCTTTCATCGGAAAGTAGAAAATTCAACTCTTGTTGGGGAAGGATATCCTGTTATTATAAAGAAATAGTGGAGTTAAAATAGACCTAGAGTTTTAGGTTATAGTATAGGATTTAATAGTAGAATGCTAGCCGAGACCGTAATCACAATGAGATTTAGAATTCGGATCCTCTCCATTATAAATTCTTATTTTTACACATAAAAGTGACAATTATATTCAAAAGATATAAGTGTTATATTTTTATGTTTTTTTATGTTGTATGTGATGTATAATAAATTTATTTAATGTTTAAACAATTTTACATGTCCAATCTCTCCTTTTCTCTCTCCGATCATCATATATGAAATTAAATGCAATCCATCTTGTTATGGTTGTCATTTGATTAGAACTTAGAAGAATTGCTATGTGAGAATAATGATACAAAAAATGAGACTAATGTGAGATTAAGACCCTCTTCCCTAGTGCCGTGTTTACAAAAACTTTTTGGTGGTTTGATTAGAGAGGTCAATTTCAACATCAATTGCATTTACACTATCAAAATTCTTTTTTGTAGATTGTAAATATATATATAATGTAAACACATCTTTTGCCCCATAATAAGTATTACTCTACGTATCATCAGATATAATTGTTCATAAAAATACTTAAAAATTAAATTTTAACTTAAATATTTTTTCCAACCAATCACTCGAAACAAAAATATATTTGAACATATTACATTAAGAATAGTTAGCACCTCAATAAAATGAGCAACAAAACATATATGCTATATCAAAAAGTGTGTAAATTCATATGCTTCTTGTTATGATTGGTTGAAAAAATGTTTGAGTCGAAAATTTAATAATCAATCATAACAAACGACATATAAAGTGACCCATCCCTAGGAGCTGGATCCTCCAAGGTGGGAAAACTCTGAAACTGAAATAACTTTCAAGTAAATACTAGCATAATGAAGATTTTATCTGAGGCCATTTACTGACTTATGCTTCCCTTGCACTTCTTTCAGAAGAGCACTTGTTTAGGCTCTAATCTGGGCAACAATGGTTCTTGAAAATCGGAGTTTACAGGAAACAGATTACACTGTGCAAATTGTGCCATCAATTGGTCCACAAGCACCAAAGCTACCATAGACTCTACCATTGGTACAGCTGCATCACCAGTTCAAACAAAAATTTCACTCAGTTTCTTTTCTACTACTGGAAATGCAGGGAAGTAAAATGAGTGGAAATTTTGTCATTAAAAAATCACACACCGACATGCATAATTTCCTTTTCAGGTCAAATATTAATTCTGCTCCAAAGGAGCCTCTCACGAATTTAAATGAATTACTATCAACGGCAGAAAATATTTAAGGAAAAAAATCGAGATGAAGATAAGAAAAACATCACTCAGAAAAGGAATAAAATGCCAAGTTATTAACCTCTTGGGACAACACAAGGATCATGGCGACCTCGGGCAATCAGGTCTGTTTCTTCTTTCTCTCGGGTCACTGTAGACTGCTTCTTCTGCACAATTGTATTGCCGTGATTAGTTCGTATCAAATATGTGTAGTGCAAAATTAATGTGACATGTAATCAAAATATGCAATGAATCGCCTTAGCAGCTAAACATGAGATGAAAATGGAGCCTGTCAAAACAAAAGGACATTTCTTTTCGACAAAGAAAACCTCGCCAAATGAAAGTATATGTGCATATATTGGCAACAGTCAGGCATGAATATGATAGGAAACTGGTACTTAACAGTATGATTTTATTGAACAGCCTCAAAGAAACCCCTCGTGTTATGATCATAATGAGAAACCAGTACCCAGGAAGCCATTACAGCAAAAAGAAATCTCGAATAGAAAGAAAGGCAAGATAGCACATGTCATTCAAGAGACCAGTAACCTCCCTCCCAACTCCTCCTTGCTAGCTAATTGCTTACCTTGTCTCTTTTTAAAACCCATCTCATATATATTATTACTCCGTCTCCTCTCACCGAATATGTATATCTGCCCTCTTTCTCTCGTTGTCACATCAACATTCTGTTATACTGCAGACCATTAGTGTGAGCACTCTCAAAATCTCGATATTCCCCATCCCATCCTCCTTACATCTGAGTCTAACAGAATATTAAATGATGTGTAATAAATGAATTGATAAAGAATTACAAACCCATTGAATATATGGTGTTATATGACTAACTTAAAATATTATCAAGCATTGTGAAAGACCAACCAACAAATCTGAGTGCATCTGAGTTTACAAGCATGTGCACTGCTATCTGTGTATGGTGTGAATGAGATAGATAGAGATAGAGAGAGAAGGGGAGAGAGAGAGAGAGAGAGAAGAGATTGGGCTTACTGATATAGTTGATGTTGGCTTGAAAGCTATTCTCATGTTTATGATTTCCCCATTGGAAATTCCACCCTGATTATAGGTAGATAATATAAGGAAATATAGACACCTGACCAACATACTGGACATCTTGAAACAACTAACTAGTAACTATTGAACGGAATAAATACCTGTATCCCACCAGAGCGGTTTGTTCTCGTCCTCACCTTTCCATGTTCATCAATATAAAACTCATCATTGTGTTCACTCCCAGTCAAAAAGGTACCTGCAACAATTTCATCAAGCCATCAGAACACACCTCAGATATGAGTGATCAATGAAAGTAACATAGTTTAATCAATCCATTCGGCCTAGTGCACAAGGCTCCCACCTAATGGGGTTTGAGGAGAGTAAATGCACACAGTCGTACACCCGTGAGCAGAGAGAGGGTTCAGCATTTGAAATTTTGAACCCACAACCTTTAGTCACAAGGAAACAACTTTTCTGTTGCAGCGAGGGTGACAGCGAGGCTCACCCTCTTAATCAATCCATGTTTAATAAGATTACATCATAAGATAAAGGCACTCAGAATCATAAATATATAACAAGTTACTATACCTGCAAACCCACTACCAAACTGAAAGCCCTTAGTTGCAGGCAATGACATACAAGCTTTAGCCAGTTCAGCTTCAAGTTTGTCAAATACTGGTGAACCAAGCCCCTGAATAATAATAAATAAATAAATAAATATAACAATAATAATAGTATCATTTCTATTGTGTAAAAGTACATGAAAAATCTAAATAATATAGCACAACAAATAATTGGTAGGTAACAATGAGAAAATGCCTTATAAAATATCAGGCATGCAAGTATATATATAAAATGAGATTGAAAGTTGTAAAAAAACAAATATGCATATCAAGGACAATGTTCTTTTCTTCCTTTTCTCTCTTATGTTAATTATGAAATTACCAAATAACAGGGTCAGAATACCTCAGAAATCAAATATATTAATATAGTACAACTTTAATTTTTCGGTGACTAAGAAGAGCAAATATTGTATTATTTTAGCTAAGGTCCAGTTTATACTGGTTTTTAGAGTTTACACGACATTCCAAGTCACATGTCTTTACTAGCTATGTAAGCATGAGTTCCCCACAAATCCCTTGTGATGTTTATCACTTTTACAAGTTGATTTTGTCACCAAAGCCAAACTTGCCAATTTGATCAAGACAGAGACGGAGAGACTTACACGTGGACAGTTCCTCACAATGCATGTCACAACACCGCCAACTGAATCACCTTTCACTCGGACAGCATCAATAGCAGATATCATCTTCTCGGCATATTCAGGGTCTGGACATCGAACAATATTACTCTCAATCTGGGGGGAAAATCCAAGGTAGTGACAAACCAGAAATTTGACTTCAGAGTTGCAAGATTAGTATAACGATAATAACATCAATAGTAAGTATTACCAATATAAGTAATAAGAAACAAAATAATCACCCACTTTGGCAAACTGCAGTAAGTAAATGCCTAAACATGCTCACTCAACAAGTGTGAATATCCTATTATTTGGTTGATAAAACGGATGCTATGTTGCAATTAAGTGAGCTTGATCACAATATTTGTTAATTAGTCCTATCCAATTATCCATAAAAATCATTAAAAAAAAAGACAATTCCATGTTTTAGAATAACATGAAATCGACAAACATTTTACAAAACGCACCAATGTGCATATATGAATATGAACACTAACTTTAATACCTGATCAAGTGTCAGAGCATCATTATCAACAAGGTCCTCAGGAAGAATAACCTTGTGAACTTGAGAGACATAGGCAAGAATCTGAAACAAAAGAAACCTTCAGCCAAGAATCACCCTTAAGAAATTGGTAAATAAAAAATGATATATGCACATACATCTGCAACAAAAATGCATCAGTGAATAAAACTTTGCATTTTGTTAATTTCTTTTGCAAGAATAGAAGAAATTTATTAGAGTGGCATCCGTTAAAATTAAGCTCTAACAAGTTCATAATATGCAAACTTTGTACATAAGATTAGTGCAGATGGGATGCAACCCAATGATCACTGCAACATATGATAGTCCTTCAAAGGTTATTACTTCAGGAAGTGTTTCTTTTAAATCATTGGTTTCTTTTAATTTGGGTGAGGAATGTTCCCCTTGGAAGTTTTACCTCACCTTTATCATCAGTCTTTTATACAAAAATTGAGCATTCAGAACTTTTATCCTATCCAAGTTTGATATTATATGTGCAACTTTCACATAGCAGAAAATTCAGTGATAGAAACGTTAGTCATCCAAGTCCCTTACATTTTACTTTAATCTATTAGTTTCTCTACTAATCCTGATAGGATGTAATAGAAAAAAGCTAATCTTGGAAAAAGCAACCACATTGATTTATTATTCTCCCCGTGATATACTTCCCTCCCCTAAAATAAAAATAATAAATAACAAAAATTCTATCCAAAACTAAAAGACAAGTAACACACCTCAGTTCCAGAAAAGTTCTTAAGGATTTTCTTAGCAACAGCACCAGAAGCAACCCTTCCAATGGTTTCTCTTGCGGAAGATCTACCTCCACCCTTAATCATAAGAATTCAGATGTATGAGCATAATGCATAACTCGTGGAATGAAAAAGGTCAACGCATTACATTATAAAAGTCAGTACCTGAACTGATCTAACACCGTACTTCATGTCATAGGTTGCATCTGCATGGGAAGGCCTATAAGCTATTGACATCTCACTGTAGTCCTGAAACCCAAATGATGTAATGATTAAAAAAACCTTCAGAGACAGAATCAACTAAATGCTACCAGACATGAATTTCTGAGATGGTCAAAAACCATAATTACTATTGTAAAAAGGGCGGCTTGTTGCACGAGGCTCCCACCATATGGGATCTAGGGAGGATAGATGGATGCAGCCTTACCCTTCATTTCCAGGATTTGAACTCATGACCTCTTAGTCACAAGGCAAGCAACCATAATTACTATTGTCACGAAAAAAATTATTCAGAACAGATTATAAACAGAAAAACCAATCCTGAATCCTGATACTCATTTCCATAATGAATGTCTGGGAGTGAGCATGTCAAAAGGAAACCATGTAATCTAGCAAGTTCTTCAGGCGTACTTTTCTATGATTAAATGGATCAATCCTTGAACAACAAACCACCATAAAATCACAGAAGATAGAATTAGAAAATAAATACTCCCAAATATCCTAAAACAAACCACAATATCTTAATCTATCTCAAATGGTTTAGGAAACAACCTTCCAGGCAGGTAATGATCAAATCAAATGTCCCATCAAATAAAACATCTATTAAAGTCAGCCTTAGTGTACCCCCTTGGAAGCAAACTTTGCAAGCATAGTATGACTATAAATATTCATTCTTTTAACTATGTCCACTATCAATAATAACCATAACATCTCTGTCAGTTTTTTCTGTTGTACCTCTATTTCACTCCTGATTATTTATAATAATAAATCCACAGTTAGTCATCTTTAATTAGTGGAAATCCCATGGCGAAAAGTTCCCTAAGTTCAATATTTTAAACACCCCACTTGAATTAAGATAAGGAATGCTTGTAATTGTGAAGACAAATATAAGCAGGCTCAATCAAACATTAGATACTCACATTTCCCCTTTGATCAGTATTAGGAACAAATACATGAATTGGGGTTCCAGTAGTAAGTCCTGCAATTAATAGATTGTAGTTATAAAAAAAACCATTTGAAGAAACATATATGAGTTGTTAGTTAATAATAGTTGGAAGAAATATTGACCTTCAGAAACTCCTGAAAATATTTTACATGTATCAGTCTCCTTTCTAGGAGTTGTAATTCTGCTTTGTCCTGGCCTCCTATATTTAATACATGAAAACCACAAAATGTTAATATTGAAAGACATGTTGCATCAAAACAATGATTACCATACCAACAAGTGGTTGGTCTAGTAGGAGAGGATATCTTGTGTCCCGAAAGAGCATGACACTTCATGTAACACGGCTTGTAATTGATCAAAAAATTACTTAATTATTAAAATTTTAATTTAAATATATTTTTTCAACCAATCATACAGATGTACATAGAGTGTCACATCACACTGTATGGACAGCAGATATGCTCCCGTCTAGTCGTCTAAGATTCCGGTAGTGGCAGACACATTCGGAAAGGAATTAGTTCATTACCGATATCCTTGAAAAGTAATAATGGTTTGAGAATGAAGTAAGTACCTTCTGTCGAGATCGAGTTGCATGTCAGCTTCAGAGAGAGGGATTCTAGGAGGACATCCATCAATAACACAACCAACACCTCCTCCATGAGATTCTCCATATGTCGTGACTCGAAAGTGATTTCCGTAGGTACTTCCAGCTGCACATATCTCTGCAATTCAACAATAGTTACATAAAACTCAAAACCCTACTCATCTCAAATTTGATGATGATGATGATGATAATTGGAAGAAAAGAGAGAGTGAGTGAGAGAGAGAGCTAACGGAGTTTATTGGAAACGCGAGATTGGAGATATACGACAGAGAATAGTGATCGATGAGAGTGGAGAGGAGAAGAGAAAGCGGTGAGGAATGGTTTGGAGGAGAGAGAATAAGGAGAAGAAGCCATTGCAATTCGACTGAATCAATACACCAACAACAACAAGATCAAATTAAATGAACTTTTGTTGTTCGGAGAAGGGTTGGTGGAAAAAGGAGTACATTATTTGTCTCATATAGCATATTGGGTAACGAGTAGGATCTTCTCGATTAAGTGATTTTCTTACACTTAATTTTAGGATAAAAATGTCATTGCAAATATAAATAAAGGAATATAATTGTCTTTTTATCCTGCTTTTTGAATTTGACTCTAACATTTATTATAGACTAGAATATATACTCCTTTACTGAAAAGGGTATTTTTGCAATTATTTTGGTCCTAAAAACTTAATATAATCTTATAATATTTCAAATATAAATTAAATTATTATTTTTTTAGTATTTTTATGACTTCTTTTTTATTATTATTATTTGAGCTTCACCTACCTACCCTTTTGGTCACAGATACATATCCTTTGAGATGATATAGTAAACCTAACAAAAAATGAAAGGTGTGGTATTATAAGAGAAAGGGTAGAATTAAATAATATTAGTGTCACTTAAACACAAGTAGATTAGAATCTATTTTAGGTGTTTGGTGGGAGATAGATACGGACCTCTGTCTTTGCAAATTGCAACTTTGGGGGTTGGTGAATGGTAAGTGGGAGATAGAATTGAGAAAAGTAGATTAGCTTTCTCATTTGTCAAATAGAAATCAACTTTATTAAAAAAAAAATATAAACTAATATTTTTAAATTATTTATTAAAATTTGATTGTTATGAATATAGAAATATAACTTTTTTAGGATATATGATCTTTGTTTTCTCATCTAATCATCCAAAATTCTAAATTATTAAATAAATATTTATATATTGTTGATATAATATTTTATATAGTATAATTCATGGATGTTACTTGTTACATTAGAACAATAATAATATATTGATTATGTAAAAAATCTTACAATATCTTCATCCTTTGACGACTTCATTCACATATACATAGTTATTTTGGCAGCTAAACCTCTAAATGAAAACACCAAAATCCAAAATATTAGGGGGTAGAATCTAACTTAAATACAACATTGGCATTTTTTTCTTGAAGACTCATGGTATCATCTAATTAAGTAAGTTTTATGTACATGGGTGAAAATCTATTGTCTAATTACATGGATAGTTAATTATTAATTTATTAATTTAAATATATTTTTTTCAACCAATCATAAACTAATTATACATGTAGTGACACAGCTTGTGATACAACAGATATGCTCCCTATGCACACCATGACAAGAACATTGATGTTACAAGTAAGAGACACATCTTACATCCTAAAACATGTGTTATCCCTCCTGGTACGACTTATTATTAATTGAAAAAAACAGATTTAAATTAGAAATATAATTATTAATTATTTTTTGATCAATCATATTATACACGTGCTCCTTACAAGTAGGTTGGACGAGCTTATTGATAACTCTATAAATGTTTGAAGTTATTAAATAATGATAAAAACGTGTGTAAATTTTGTTTGTTACTATATTAAAAATAACTATTTTAATATTTTTATTATAAAAAAATACTAAAATAGTAATATATATATATAGTGGGAGAAGATAGTTTATTTTCTTTTAGTCTATTTCTCTTTTCTTACTTTATTTTGTCCAACCAAATGAGATTTATTTCTTGATAGAATTAATGTTTCTGAAACTTTTTTAATGAAGTGTCATTTTAATTGGATGAGAACCAAATAGGAATTTTATTAGAGGAAGACTTGTGTAAAAACATATGTATGTAGAGATAATTAACAAAATTTTGACAATACATTTAATTCTAATTAAAATTTAGTCATAAATGTGACAAAAAAATATAAAAACACTTGTATCTGAAGATATATTATACAGGTCTTTATAGTAGTTTTTCTCATTCCACCATGATAGTGTGTTAAATATGATATGGAATTTTTACTTAAAGTGGCAAAATGTTATTGGTTGAAATCGGATAAAGAGGTTGCATACAGCCATAGAGTAAAAGTGGTAGAATTAATCAGCCTAGGTTTAATAACATTGCTTCAATGTACTATTTATTATAAAGAATTATGAAAACATCTAAATAGATAATTAATCAATATATTTTTCTTTATAATCAATGCTATGATATGTGATTTCACTCAGGTGCATCTCCCTCCCAGCTATTAATATTGAACTTTTATCCTTCACCCTGATTCGGTTTTAATCGAACTCTTAACCTTCCGATTAAAAATCACTATAACAATGTCTGATTTGTTAATTAATCAATATATTAGACACCAGCCACCACACATGATAGATTAAATAAATATTAAAAATTGAGCATATCACATATTCCAAATGCACATTCTTCATTTTTAACAACTCTTGTACCTTCTTATCCCTCAACCATTCCATGGCGACGGTGATAGCAGCACCACCGCTCCTCTCCGTGAACTGCTCCGCTTCATCGAGGATTCCTCACAACAAAAAGAAGAAGCAGCGACATTTCGGGAATTTCAGCCACTTCGCCAACACAGTTACCAAAGACGTAGAATTCATTAAGAGAGGTATCGGTAACGGTGTTGCTTGGGCCAATGAAACATTCCGAATTCCTCAAATTGCTGAGAAAGTGGACCAACTTGTGTGGCTTCGTTATCTCGAAGATCCTATTGCTTCTCCTTCTCCTCCTCTTTCTTTACCTCAACCATGGTATCCAGGTACTCAATCAAACTAAATTTGCTTCTTTTGCATCTTGGGTGTGCCTTTATATGCCTAATTCAATGCCAATTTCGGTTTTTTTGAAATGGGTATTGGTTATTTTTTTGAATCATGTATGACAAGTAATGTTTTACTTGCAACCAATTTTTGTTGTCCCTTAGTTTTTTTGGGTCTACGGATAAAATATAGATATAGGAAGTGATTCAGGTTAGAAATCATCAGATATTATTTGCACGGTCAAGAATAGCTGAAGTGATGTAACCAATAACTAACTCTTAATTCTAATACAAGTTCTCCTAGTTTTTATACAAGAACTTCAGAACAGTTCTCACTTGGTCACTATATATGTATATATAATATATAGAGGAGGAACCCGTTTACACCTAAGTTTCGTTTACACTAATTACACTCAATATCACTCATTCATTTTTTTTTAAATCTAACTGACACAAAATGGGTGAGTGCAATAAGTTATTTTAGAATTTTTTTTCTCTCTCATCATTTATTGACTTACCCATTTGATCCGTTAGATTTAAGAAAATGAATGGTTGAAATTGAGTGTAACTTAATTTGGGTGTAAATGGATCCCTCCTCATATATATATATATATATGTATATCATATTTAGATATATTAAGACAAACAACAAAGTAACTAAATTGTGGTATAAATATAGTTTTCATAATGTTGTAGTTATGACTACAAGTTTTTGAGAAAACTCCATAGAGTATGTTAGCTAGGTAAGCATAACAAGAAGAAGAATGTTCATGATTTGAAGATAGTGAAGTAGCAGTAAACTATTTTATTTAGTAGCAAATCAAACAACTTAGCAACAAAACTTGGTGTTTGGCATTGACTAGTGATTTGTATTCAAGTGGTGTCAGGTACCTACCTATCAAGTGAGTATTAAGTAAGAGTGTATGTGTACCCAATAAGTACAGATACCAGATAGGTACCCACTTACCCAGTAGAGAAGTATAGACGCTTCACAATAGTTGCCGTGTCCGTGTCAAACACATATCTATATTAGACAGTTTTGGATACTCCTAACCATATCCTATATCATTTTATATTTCTTCTGCTATATCCGTGTGTCCGTATCGTGGGTCATATCTGTGTCTCGTGTCATGTCCATGCTCCGGGTATGGGTACTGGAACCATTTCAGAGTACCCATGCATCATTGTTTTGGACCTGATGTAAATGGGTACAGGCCCCATGCATCATTGTTTACGGGGCAATGCTGGGTCTGTTTCCTGTTGTTGATTTGAGTGAACGATTGATGGTGGTATGATGGCTCTCTTGAATTGATGTTTGGAACTCATGTTTTCCTGGAATAAGATGATGCAGCGTGCAAGTTATATGGCTAGAAAAATTGTTGGGAGTTCACTGAGGAGAATGTTTTGTTATGGTTTATTTTTATTGCTATTCATGCACATGCTGGTTGAGATGCAGTTAATTTATTCCTTCTTTACTGTATTGATTTGATCTTTCATTGTCTTCCAGGACTAACTGGAGTGGATTTACTCATGTCTGATCTCAAGGCATTGGAAGCATATGCTAGTTACTTTTATTATTTGTCTAAGGTTTGGTCTAAGCCACTTCCTGAAGTTTATGATCCTCAGGATGTTGCTCACTATTTCAATGCCCGACCCCATGTGGTGGGCCTCCGTATTCTAGAGGTACTTGGATTAACCTTTGTAATAAGGTCATGCAATGATTCTATGAATGTTCTCATTTTCTTCTTAAGTCATTAGGTTAGCATGTGAAAGTTTCCGAGTTTTAATATCTCAAACATTTCTTTTATTTAGTTTTCCTTTTAGCTTGAGTACATTCTCGTATGTAACCTGCTTGTTTAAATATGATACTACACTCATCTATTTTATGTGTTAGTAGGAGATATTTGGTTAATGCATTTATAAAATGGTATAAATGAACTAATAACCTAGTGATAAGCTCATTAAGGATTGTGATAGACCCATAAAAGTCAGTGTGTTTCATCCAAGCGGCATTCGCGTTTTTTTCTTAGTATCATAAGAATTGTACGGTACCTAAGAGGCTAAAATTGATACGATGTAATTTTCATTGTAATTTTTCTCATTGGCACACCTGCTTTCAATGTTTATGAATCCATGTATCATAAAATGTCCGAGTTTTTATTCAACTTCCATATCTGTAAAGAATTGTCTTTTACTAATAGGGGTTGAAGTCTCAAACTTCAAAAAATTCACCACACAGCAGGGAGACATGCTTCATATGTGCACTATACTTTAAGTACACAAATTTGTCATAGTAAACTCTATACAGTAGCTAACTTGGTCCTATATTAATGTTCTTATCAATGTGTTAAAATTGGTTACAAAATGCTTTATTAACCCTTTCTTTATTGGAAGGTATTTTCCTCCTTTGCTTCTGCTGCGATCAATATTCGAACTTCAGGCTTTAGAAAGTTTCTACGACTAAATCCAGAAGATGATGTGGATGAGAAAACATCTCAATATAATCTTGGGATGGTGTTTAAGGAAACAATGCTTAATCTTGGTCCCACTTTTATAAAAGGTGAGGCAAATTGATATTTTTGGCATCTTTAGTATAATTGTTAAATTAAATTCTTATCAACATTTCATTGTTATGCTTTATCATGTTTTATAATGCCCATTGCTTTAAAAAAAATTGTTGGGCCTTTCATTTTTGTCCTGCAGTCACAAGATTTCCAATTTCCTTGTTACATTCATTTGATTGGTGATGCAGTTGGTCAGTCCCTTTCCACAAGGCCAGATATCATTGGTGTTGAGATGTCCAAGGTTAGATTGAAATCTGTATGCATTTCTGCTTCTTTTTTGTTGAACACTTCTTTCCTTCGATTAACATGGAAAAGTAGGCTAACTATTCACTGATAATGTCTTGTTAGATGGTGATATTTGGTTATATATCAAATTTATTGGTAGTGGAGCTTTAAACATGTTCTTAAGCAATTATACTAATTTGCACGCAATGGTGTTTGTATTCCTTTCATGCATCTTCTATCTCTGTTTGTTTAGATGAAACTTATGGTAAAATATACTATAACCTTTTGAATATCATCTCAACTCTAGATTTTTTATTATTTGTCCAGAACTATTTATAACATCTTGCCTTTGGGTCATGATTGTAATGCTACTAATAGTGAATAACTGAATTGGAAATTGATATCTATATATTTCAATTCTTGTAGGCATTGTCTGGACTGAATGATCAAATCCCTCCTTTTCCAAGGACTGTTGCTATGAAGATTATAGAGGAAGAATTAGGTTCTCCTTTGGAGTCATTCTTCAGTTACATTTCTGAGGAACCAATAGCTGCTGCATCATTTGGTCAGGTACTTTGACAAACGAGTGCTGCGTATAATTTAATATTATTAGTGTGGATTGGATTTTTGTAGGTGCCAAATATTCAGAAGCCTTGGTGTGGTGGCATGTCTTATTCATGTATTTGTTTGCATTTTCTAGGTTTACTTTGCCCGTACTACTGATGGTATTAATGTTGCTGTAAAAGTTCAACGTCCTAATTTGCGTCATGCAGTGGTGCGGGATATCTACATTCTTCGCCTTGGGGTTTGTACTAGCTACTAACTATTGATTTCTTTATCTTCTTTTTTTCTGTATTACTCTGTCCTGCATTTCTTGAATGAGTTTATATTAATCATTTCAGTTGGGGCTGCTGCAAAAAATTGCCAAGAGAAAGAGTGACCCTTGCCTTTATGCTGATGAGCTTGGGAAAGGTTTTGTTGCTGAATTGGATTACAATTTAGAGGCAGCTAATGCTTTGAAGTTTATGGTAATAAATGGCATATCAATTAGATTTTAATCATACATATTGTTGAGTTCTAGAAATTGGATGATTTAGAGCTTTGATGAAAGCTTTCATTATTAGCGTTTAAATTTCCGCATATGTGAATGTGATAAATGTAAACCTATGTTGAATTGGTAACTGACAAAATTTGAAATGACTTTTTATTGCTGCCTGCAGGAAGTTCATTCCCCCTTTGCTTTCATCCGTGTGCCTAAAGTATATACGCATTTAAGTCGAAAGAGAGTTCTGACCATGGAATGGATGGTTGGTGAAAGCCCAACAGACTTGCTTTCTTTATCTACTGGAAACTCTATTGGAAATGTCTCTGAATATTCAGAAAAGCAGAAAGTGGCTGCAAAAACGCGTCTTCTTCATCTGGTATGCAAACAAAAATGCAATTATCCATATTGTATATCTTGAATGTTAGATAGTATCATGACTATTATGGTAGGAGCCAGTTAAACTATTCACAATAGTTAATGCTTTGCAGTATAAGTGAGTAACAAGGGAAACTTTGGCCGTCTGATACTAAGGAGTTTCAATTACAAAAATAATAAACATTGCTCTGGGTTGAGTTAGCTTGTAATTTCTTCATCAATCTTTATTAGCTTATTTGACTCTCTTTCTCAGCTAGAAAACTTTCATCAATTAAGAATTACTGATTCCACTAAGACCTTGTGTTGTTTGGTGTCTTACGCTAAGCATCATTTTCAACAAATGTTTACTTATCTAACACATTAGTAATTCAGGTCAACAAAGGTGTTGAGGCAACATTGGTGCAACTTCTTGAAACAGGCTTACTACATGCTGATCCACATGCTGGTAACTTGCGTTACACCCCCTCAGGACAAATAGGGTATTTATTTGCTTTCCCTTCCTTATCCAATCTGAATAAGTTATGATTTTCCTTCACAGAAATCTAAAAGAATTTGTTTACTTCCTTTTATTTCTCTGACAGGTTTCTAGATTTTGGTTTGCTTTGTCAAATGGAAAAAAAGCATCAATTTGCTATGTTGGCTTCAATAATACATATTGTAAATGGTGACTGGGCATCCCTGGTCCGTGCTTTGATTGATATGGATGTTGTGAGGCCAGGGACAAATATCCGACTCGTTACCTTGGTACAATACTTGCACCTCAGAATTTAGTCATTTTGCTATTGATATTGAATATTTGAACCAAATAAGAATAGCATTCCCATATAAACAGTGCTTCCATTTTTTTGTAGACTGTGTCCTTTTGAAACTTATTTTCACATGACTAACTTTCTAAATATCTATTAAATTTTCAGGAGCTGGAAGTGGCCTTGGGAGAAGTTGAATTTAAAGAAGGAATTCCTGATGTGAAGTTCAGCAGGGTGAGAGTCATCTTTAACAAGTACTAATTTAATATATGTATTTCAGGTGACACTGCAAACCAATGGTATAAGTGACTGAAACCAACCATAATCAAGCTGATAGTATCTCTTGACTCGCCATTAAGTTAGAAATTTGTAATTCTAGCAGTTACTAATAAGTATAATTGAGAAAGTTCCGGTTAACATATTTCCAATTAGGAAACTATTTAAGCAAATATATCTCAACAAATTAATAGTTTCCATCTAGTTTAAGACTTTCTAAATTTATTATTATTCTGTAAACTTTCTTCTCTTTAGTTACTGAAATTTCCAATAAATTTTCTTCAAGGTTCTGGGAAAGATATGGTCAGTAGCCTTCAAGCATCATTTCCGTATGCCGCCATATTATACACTTGTCTTACGATCTCTAGCTTCCTTCGAAGGTACTGTCAATACCACTTTCAAATTAATTCTCAGATGCTCATCAATTGTCATACTGTTAAGTATTGTTCATCATGTATGCATCAACATGTGGTAATCACAACAGCATGTAGTAATTAGAAATCTTGTTTCTGACTTTCTAATATTTTGATTTCATTGTCTTCGTCTTCTATTTTTCATTGAAACAATTTCAGGCTTGGCTATAGCTGCAGATAAAAACTTCAAGACTTTTGAAGCTGCATACCCTTATGTTGTGCGGAAACTTCTCACAGAAAACTCAGCTGGAACAAGGAATATATTGCATTCGGTACTATAAGCCCTTTAACATTAAGCTCTGTGCCAGTAGCAAACAGAACCATAACATGGTATCATGTTTTTGCAGTTGTTTGCTGATGCTTAAGTCTAGAGAATAAAAACCTGAATCCTGTTTTCTTACGAAAAATTAGAAGAATATATGTTTTTATATAAGAATCTTGTTTAAACATTAGCCAATCATGAATTCGGTTAGCTTTTAGTTTTTTTTTTTTTGGCATGCCTCATTGAACCAATCATGGTAGTTTTGCACTTTTGCATTCTTATCTACGTGAGCTATTAGGCATCGTCTCAGTGATACTGATGTATTTCTGTCGTAACCATTGCCTGTGTTTGTACTCAATGCAGATTCTTTAAATATAATAATCAATATTTCATTCTCCTTCTAGTTAAATTGTTATGTGAGGTTTCAGATAATCCTTCTCTCTCTTCTAAAACTTCATCATTCCTTTTCAGGTGCTTCTAAACAGAAAAAAGGAGTTCCAGTGGCAAAGGCTTTCCCTATTCTTGAGGGTAGGGGCAACTAGGTATGTGAAAATGGTATGTTAGGGAGTATCTTATCCAAGTAGTCCTGTTTTTTTGTCTAAGACCGCCGATATTCAAAAGTTACATTGAACTCTGATTAATCCGGGTCAAGCTGGGAAGACCCATATACCGGGGTTAACCTCTCCCATTGCCTATTTTTCCATTCACAAGACTCAAACCCGTTACCTTTATTAAGGGGAACCAAACTCCTCCTACTCTGAATCTGGTGCCTAATACTGTCAATTTCACTTTTCCCTCACACAAGCTGAACAAGAAACATTTGTCCAGGACTTGCTTTTGACATGGTCTTCCTCATTTGGGCATTGGGCTGGCCTGTTTTAGTTATCTATTTTTACTTGATAAATTGCTATAATTTAACTGCTATAAATATAGCCTCTCATACTTCTGATGCCTTTTCAGGAAAGCCTTGCAATCAGTAGCATCAAATAGTGAGACTTCCCCCGATCATTTACCAAATAAAGCCACCGATAAGTTTGATGTAGCATACTTAATCTTGAGGCTTTTACCATCCAAAGATGGTGCTGCTCTTAGAAGGCTTCTCATGACTGCTGTAAGTTCCTATATGATGTCTATCACGCTTCTTTGATGTTCTTCAAGATTTTACCACCATTCCTATCTTGGTTGTCTGTACTGGTTGTTTGTAATGTTGAAATTGGTTTTTAGTAACTCTAACTAGCAATAGATATATGGTTAGTTTACTAGTATATGGTTGTTTGTAATGAACAGGATGGAGCATCATTAATCAAAGCAATGGTCTCAAAGGAGGGAAAGTCGTATCGCGAACAATTTTGCAAGATCATAGCTGACACTCTGTACCAATGGATGATTAAACTATTCGAACAAGGAATTAAAGCTACTCAGACTTCAAGGGTGATATTTGGCAATGGACTTAACAGAGAATCAGGTGTATACTCTAGATCATCCACACCTGCATATGATATCAATTCCATCTTTAGTGATCGACGACTTAGGGTGATATTCTCTAATGTTCTCAAATCTGCAAGTCGCGATAAAATACTGATGCTGCGGTTTTGCTGGGATTCCCTTCTTATGGTTATTAAAGCTTCGAGTTTGGCGTGTCACCGGGCTATTGTGTCTCTGTCTGAAGCTTACATGGACCAAATATTTGAAGCTCCTAAGAGATATGCAGTCAGTGCATAAAATTTACTTAGAACATATTAGTTCTTAAGCATTTTGAAATAGAGCACTCTCTTGTAGTTGAGCATTTTTTATTCTAGTTAAATCCACCAAAAGAAACTGGTGTAAGAACAAATCCTCATATTTATATATAGAGGGGAGAGTCAAAAATATGTTATGTTCTCTCTCTTTGTCAAAGACTTCTAAAATATATATAAAACATGATAGTTTGCTATTTAATGTAACAATGTAACTTAATTTCCTTATATATAAAAAAGATACCAAGTGTCTAATTCCATTTAAACCTTTTCAGATTATGATTGAAAAGGGTCTTTATGTATAGTTAAACTACATTTTATCTTAAACATTCTGGAGATGGATCATAATGAACCTTGAGAAGATGCTAAAGGTACTTATCCGTCATTCATTTTTAATTATCATTGACTTTCCAAAAAAATTAATTCAAATGACAAGTGAAAGATACGTGTATATATTTTTATACTGTCATTTCATATATTTAACACTCTTATTAGTTTAATTCGTTTAAATTAATTTCTTGAAATGTGTTGAACTAGTGATGAGTTAGCTAGAGAGATATAAGTATAGTATCTTACTTACTGTCATGCATATATAACCACAACAGTGGGAAGCATCATGAGAAAATAGGTTCCATAATACACTGAAAAAGTTTCAGCTTTTATAGTTGACTTACCCTATAAAAGTGTGGCAAATTTGAAGGTAGTAAAAGTAATCCTATCCCCTACCCACAAAAGCTAAATTTCTCATGAGAAATTCTTTCTTAATGGTCATATATACTGATTGATAGGAAGAAGCTCTCATGACACAAACATATACACATAACAACACTCACTCTCCTTCATGGGAGTGAATTGAAAATAGTGAAACTATTAATTTGTTTTCACATTGTGGGGGAGAGGAATAACTTTTTTGCATACTATAAAGATAGGGTGATTTTCTCTCTCTCTTTTTATATTAAAAGGTAGTCTTTTGAAAGTAAAGTTAGTGGGAATAGGTATCACCACTCAAAAGCTAGCTAATTATTAGTATCACTCCTTGTATTTTGAAATGAACTTCTCATCTCAAATATGTGGAAAAAATATTTTTATTTATTTAATTAAAAAATAAAGAAAATTTTGATCCTTAAATTTTATTAGATACAACATGTTATAATCTGGATTCAGTATTAAAGTTTCATATATATGGATGCTCTCTCTTTAATTTGGCTTAGTGCATGAAAAGTTGGCATTTGTTTAGAGATTATTCTAATTCGTTTGAAGACTAATATAGTGAAATCTTTTTTATTCACCCAATAGATCAACTACACAATGTCAAATGGGAACCGAATTATTGCATAAATTTGAAAAGCAATAATCCAAGTAGTATCTCAGATAAGGCCACAAAGCATAGATGCTATGTACAGAGTCTACAGACACATAAATATGCTTTATATCCATAATGCACCAAATTTCAAACATGTCCTCATTCCTAATGCTGGCCACAAAACCATATATTCTCTACAACTTTCACCTCATATCAAATCTGAATTCATAACAAAGTTTTAATACTTCATGTTTGAAAGCCTTACTATCAGGGTTTGTTTGGTTTGCTAAAACTTATTTATTTTCATTTTCAACAAGCTAGAATATTGTTAAGGAACAAAAATGTATTGGTCTAATATTATAAAACTCTGCTAAATCTAGAGGATGACCAAAGGTAAAAGTTCATTTCTTTTAAGCGACACTTATTGAAAGACATACACACTTAGTTTCTTATTAAAAAGGGCGAGAAGATACACTTGATAGAACCAAAAAAATGTTGTTGAGAGTCAAAATTGTAAAATAAAATAAATTGTAGGATAAGAATTCATATATTCAAATAATTCAATACATATTAGTATTATTTCTCAAAATAAGCTTACACTTTTTATTAATTTCTTGATTCACGAGTCAGCATTTGCCTACATTATATTCTTTAGAGAATAATTCGTGTTAGAAAAAATATATATGATCAAAACTAACCAAGTGTTAACTCAAAATGACAAAGTCAAATGGTCTAGAATGAATGATAATTATACCAAATATCACATTTATTTTCTTTTGGATGATAGTTTTTCTAGAGAATCACATGCGATCAGTCTCAATAAAATTATAATAAATCTAATTTCAAAGGCGGAAATTTTCAAATTCTAGATTTTGACAATTCAATGCAGTTTTGAGACCGATGTTATTTTGTGTTTCATAATTTTATGAAAAAATATGCAGCAACGCACTACTGCTACAACCCAAGAAAAGTAATAACTTTAAAGTGTAAAGTATTACAGGGTGATTCTAGAGTTCTGTCCTAGATTTTGGTCAACCTCATAAATCATTATTAAATCCACTTATAAGCACAAATAAATATTTAATATTTAAAATGCTAATTTGACAAGAGGGTAATATTTATATAATATATAAAGATTTATATATAGTCAGTATATTATCTATTATTTATTTGTATTACTTTTTTTGAAAATCTGATAAAAACATAAATAATATAATGATAATGTCAGAGTATAAATTTCTTTCTCATTTCACAAACTGATCTTACAATCCGATATGAAGAAAAAAGATAGGATAAAGATAGTAGAAGAAAAACCCAACACATGCATGTAATGAGATATTAAACCTGTTGGTCAACGGGGTTGACATGGATACCACCAAACCATGTTCTCATGATGTCCACGTGTCCCACTCATATCATCCTAATAGGAAGAGTAAAATAAATTATATTAAAAAAATCTGTCTATAATCTAGATCATAAGAATGTTATCACATGTTAATATTTTTTTATTAATAATTGATTGTATTAGTTCTCACTTTTCTTGTAATAAAATTAGTCCCAAAGATATCCTTGTTCTTAAAAAAAAGGACAGATTTCATATTTTTTTGGATCATAAGAAAATCACATAATTTTGACTCATGCCTAACAATCATCATAAAAGTATTATTCACGTGTAGTACGAAATTAATCTCTTCTAAATTGCCAAATTATTTCGACATTTTTATGTTATGATTTTTCTTTTTATGAATCCCTTTTACCCACACTCTTTATTTAGTCTTTATAGTAATCCTCTAAAATTGTGATATCTTATGTTTTGTCGTTCTCCTCTTTCTCTCTCCAAACAACCATAATTTAAGAACCTCTTCTCCTTCATTCAATGGAGAATCCTCCCACCTCGATTTTCGTGCTCCATTTCTACTTTTCCTAAAGTTCCAAACTTTTCACCAATTGCGATCTGGGTTTAGTTCTATTCACTTTCTGAGTTGCAGCACCGTTAGTGTGTGAGATCCAAAAATGGGAAGCAAGTGGAAGAAAGCTAAGGTAGCTTTGGGTATGAATTTGTGCATGTTGGTTCCGAGAACATTAGACGAGGATGATTCGCCTCCTCCAACGGTGGTTTCTGAGAGGTTGTCGGGTGCTGCTCTGCTCTCACCGGCGGCGAACTGGGACATGGGGTTTTCACGGCCAACAACGCCGGTGCCGTCTTTTTACGGCTTGAAGGTGTCCAATAGTAGCAGCAAGTCCTCCAAGGTTTGTGTCTCATATTCACTTATTACTTGTTACTCTTATTATGCTACTAGATTTTATATATTATCGCTGCATCGCTCATGTTTAAATCGTGAATGTAGTAATTGTTAGGACTGAAAACGACCCAAACTGAGTTGAATTAGAGCTTAGTTCGATAAGGAATGGTTCAACTCAAAACTCGATTCGAGTTCGTTATTTTTTTAATTCGAGTTCAGCTTGATTCATGAACTGTTTAGTTCAATTCGAGTTCGTTCATTTAGACAACTCGATCGTTAATTTATTTTAAAAAATAATGCAAAGATTTTATATATAAATATAACATTCTTTATTTATATTTATACTATATATATAACATTCTTTATTTATATTTATACTATATATAAAGGGGAAGACATGATCTAACTTCCACCATGGTATAATTTTCATTTTTTGCCCTTAATATTATTTAATTTTACAAAAAACACCATATAATCTTAAATAAGCATCATTAATACATGAATTAACCACGTATCTCATCTTAAATTAAACATTATTGTAAACAAAAAAAATGAAATTATAAAAATTTAATATATAGTATCATACAATATTCACTGGCAGACACGAAGTGCTCGTACACACTAAGATATATAATTACAATAAATATAAAAATAATGCATAGATTATAATAAAAATAAAAAGTAATTTATATATATATATATATATTTATATATTGAGTCATTCCATGAACCAAATGATTCAAACTCTAACTAAGTCGAGCTAAATAACGAATTGATTTTAGAATGAATAACACATTGCCAGCCCTAGTAACTGTGTACAAATAGTGCATATTACACTCATTTTTTTATTGGTCTGAAAGTTTTAAGAGTTTAGTAGTTATCCTGTGAGACTCTATTAATACTTTAAGGATAACTAACATGCATAGTATAAAAAACTCCTATTATTTACGTTCATACATTATTTTCTAAAATTTTAATTGTCTGACAAGAATCTGCAATTTGGTGTTCAAAAAGGGAAAGTTTTAATGTGCTTCAAAAGACTGGTTAAGGGATTCAATTCAAGAATATTAATTTTAAATTGGGAAGTAGTGTATTTATTATTTAGAAAAATGATATTTTGTTATTCTAAAAACTATATGAAAAATAAATTTAATTTTCTATAGAATAATTTTGAGGAGGTAATTATTTTTAAGTGGGGTTTGTTATTTTAGTACGTTAGGCCTCTGACCCTTCTTATAATATTGTTTTTTATAGGTAAAGTATAATATTGGCTTTATTTGTTCAGAAGAGTTTAATGTTTTATTAAACTGGCACTTTTTGGTCCTTGAAATAAGCTTTATCCGCAATTTATAACTAATCCTTTCGGCGGAGGTAGGTTTGTGATTGCATCTTCCGACATGTGTTGCTCTAAGTGATCGAACATTTGACCAATATGATTCCTAAATCATTGATAATGTTTAACAATACATATCTCTAACCTTTGATTTTTAAACTGCACATCTTGAGGCTTCATTCATCATACACAATAACTCCCAATACATATCTCTAACCCTTAATAGTTTGTTCACGAATTATCTTTATTTGCATGATCATCTGCTATATAACTTACATAGGAGTATTCATGTTCTCACAAGCTTTTTATTTCTCAACCATTCAGCAAACCTGCTCAATATGCTTAACCGGAATGAAAGAAGGATCTGGCCATGCTATATTCACTGCCGAGTGTTCACATTCCTTCCATTTCCACTGCATTGCTTCAAACGTAAAACATGGAAACCGGATATGTCCAATGTGCAGAGCAAAGTGGAAGGAAATACCCTTTTCAGGTCCCATTTCGGATCCTATCGCAGTCAGAGTTTCAACAAGTCCAACAAATTGGTCCCAAAATGATACTTTGATGGCTGTGGTCCACCGCCTACCGCTAGCTTATCCTCGGCGAGATTTGAATAGGCGGCATGTTGTTCCACTTTATCAGGCTCCTGAGCCAGGCGTATTTGATGATGATGAATCCTTAAATAGTCAACCTGTATTTTCTGGGAGAAGCCATTGCAGTAAGAGTAGTGAAGATACTGATGCTGTTAAAGCAATGGAAATTAAAATGTACCCTGAAGTGTCTTCTGCTCCTAGATCCAACGCTTATTCCGAATTCACTGTTTTGGTTCATCTCAAAGCTACTGCTGCAGCAGCGGCAGATAAAAGAGAAAAGTTCAGTAGAAACCAGTCTAGCATGACACAGATTTCTCAGACTCCACGTGCCCCTGTGGACCTCGTCACGGTGCTTGACATCAGTGGCAGCATGGCTGGAACTAAGCTTGCACTACTGAAAAGAGCTATGGGCTTTGTTATACAGAACCTAGGCTCTAATGACCGGCTCTCGGTTATTGCTTTCTCTTCAACAGCTCGTCGCCTCTTTCCCCTTTGTAGGATGACCGATTCGGGGCAGCAGCAAGCATTGCAAGCTATTAATTCTTTGGTTGCAAATGGAGGTACCAATATTGCTGAAGGGCTGAGAAAAGGTGCTAAGATAATGGAAGACCGAAAAGAAAAGAATCCAGTTGCCAGTATCATACTTCTGTCTGATGGTCAAAATAATTACACCGTCAATGGCTCTGGAACTAACCAGCCTCGGCCAAATTACCAGCTGCTTCTTCCCACTTCTATCAGTGGTCGTGATAATTCAGCTGTTCAAGTTCCTGTGCATGCGTTTGGATTTGGTACAGATCATGATGCTTTATCAATGCACTCAATTTCAGAGACTTCCGGTGGGACATTTTCTTTCATTGAGACTGAAGCTGTGTTACAGGATGCATTTGCACAATGCATCGGAGGACTTTTGAGTGTTACTGTTCAGGAGCTGAAAGTAGGAATAGAGTGTATACACCAAGATCAAAGTCTTGTCTCACTTAAGGCAGGAAGTTACCCAAGTCGTGTGATGGCTAACGGACGCAAAGGATTTATTGATGTTGGAGACTTGTATGCTGATGAAGAGAGGGATTTTCTAGTTTCAGTTTCTGTACCCGCTACATCTGACAATGAAACATCATTGATAAAAGTCAAATGCGTTTACAAAGATCCCTTAACACAGGAAAAAGCGACACTGGAAAGTGAAGAAGTAAAGATTGAGAGGCCTGGAATAGCCGTGAGGGTTGAAATGTCACTTGAAGTGGATAGACAGCGGAACAGGCTACAAGCAGCTGAGGCAATGGCCCAAGCACGACTTTCAGCTGAACAGGGAGACCTGACCAGTGCAGTATCACTCCTTGAAAACTGTAGAAAGATACTCTCAGAGACTGTTTCGGCCAAATCTCACGACCGCCTTTGTGTTGCGTTGGAAGCTGAACTCAAGGAAATGCAAGAGAGAATGGTGAGTAGGCATGTGTATGAATCATCTGGGAGAGCATATATACTCTCTGGAATGAGTTCACACTCTTGGCAAAGAGCAACAGCAAGAGGCAATTCCACCGATAGGTCGAGTCTAGTTCAGGCATATCAGACACCATCAATGGCCGAGATGCTTACCCGATCTCAAGCCACGTCACTAGGTAGTCCATCCGGTCAGAGGCTTCTTCAGCCACTGTTGTCATACAGATCACAACCAAGCCCAAGGTAAAACCCAATAGGGATTTGTGAAAATCATCTTCAAATTAGACTTTCAAGTGATTTTCCCTTTTTTGCTTCTACAAAATCTGGGGGAAGGTGGTAAACATTAGATTTCTTTCAACTGTGATTTTTCAGTTTGATATATGTATAAATGAATAAAAGTTGAGGAAAGGGCAGCAGATAGCAATTTAGTACATTATGTTTCTTCTATTTTGTGGGGGTTTAAGGTTTTCCTTTTTGCTTCAATGTTCTTTCCTCTAACTATGTAGTTTTTTTTGGTTTTCTTCTACAACACCTTGGTATAAAGTTTGTAATTGTGCACAAGGTTGGGATGAACTCATCAGTAAAACATATATATTTCCAATTCTTTCACAAGTTTTATTGGAGTCACTTGCATTTTGCATGTTCATACCTAAGCATAAAGTGCATACACAAAGTTTTTTGTCTATGACTAAGACTAACTGCATTTAGTTGCAAACCATAAATTAATGTTGTAGCATGCATGATGGCATGTCCATTGTACCAAGAAAGGAGTACAATATAATGAGTTTATGGGTGGGTGGAGCTCTTCTATTTATGATTTAAGGTTTTTATTTCTTTGTCCATGGTAGAGATGAGCTTCAAGAAAAAGTGAATGATCTTGGAGTTAGAAACAATGAAGCCCTTTGTTGCATATGCTTTGTTATTCCATATGCTTTGTATAGTTTTTCAAGTTTATCAGCTCTGAAGTTTCTTTGATATGCATTCACATGCAATCCTTTCTCAATTACCAAGTGTTATCAAAAGATTCAAAGACCATTTTGCATAGCTATGTTTGCAATGTTCTACACTTTTTTTATGATCATAAGTTAGAGATATTAAGCAAAACTATTCTTTTGCATGTTTTCTTACAACAGACTTTATGTATTAAAAATTAAAGCTATCCACTAATGAAAAAAAGGCAAAATAAAAATAAGGGTATGTTATGATCTTTGGGATTAAAGCAAAATGAAGTTATGCACAAAAAAGCAACCAATTGGGTAACAAACAAAGGCCTTGAAACCTTCTATGCCCATATACTGAGAAAATATGTTTGTAGCTCTGACCCAAACCTTCTATGAAACCTTCCTTATTTAATAAAGTTGTTCTTTCCTGTCATGGAACCATCTCCACCTGTGGTGGAAAAAGCATACCAAATAAGTATATTGTAACAAACACTCAAAACATAGCATCTTTATTTTTACCAATCAAATTCGTATACAGTATTTACAGTTCCAGTTTCAGGTCGGACTCGAGTTTCCCAATAATGAAAAAAAGCATTTGAAATCTTAATTCAGTAGATAAGTTATCTCCTAGTACCATTAAAATTATGACATACGTATTGTTAGAAATTTCTATTTTTATTTAAAAAAGATTAATAGTGCACATGATTTTAGTAGTTGTAGTAGATAACTTATTATCGGTACGAAAGATATATTATAAGGTAAGAAATGAAATATAAAATACTAACCAATGGTAATCCCATCTGGGTCTGATTTTGGTCATTCTGTTTTGACCATATGGATAATCAGTTTCAGCTCTTCTTGTGTTTCTGAAAGCACAACACCCAATGGAATATATCCCTATCAGAAATACAAGCATTACCACATT
The DNA here is from genome assembly GCF_001865875.1 of Lupinus angustifolius. Taxonomy (NCBI): domain Eukaryota; kingdom Viridiplantae; phylum Streptophyta; class Magnoliopsida; order Fabales; family Fabaceae; genus Lupinus; species Lupinus angustifolius. Next base: position 26,363,307 of record NC_032012.1, read on the forward strand.
TAGAACAGAGAGCTTGTGCCAATTCCTTCTCATTTCTTCAAGTACACCAGCTTTGCAAGAATCACACTCATAGCATAACAAAGTAGGAGCATTGTTCCATTTATAGCAATCAGGGTCTTGATTCACCAATGTTTCCATGTTGTATGTGCATGCTGTTGGTGGCTTACAACATCCTGACTGCATAACAAACAACATTATTACTACAAAAAAACAAGTACAAGGAAATAAAATAAAACACAAACCCAATATTAAAATGTTCTAATAACATAACATACAAAACCCAAAGATTGATGTTAAATGACCAAGATAAAAAGATGTATGCACCGACAATATAAGTTTTTTACACTATCAGTGTATCATCCACTATTCGTTTTCAATATTATTGATTCTTAAATAAAAGTAATACAAACGAATGATAGATGATGCCTTGATTATGTATAAATCTTTACGGCCAATGCATGGATATTATACCTGTATTGGAGACATATCCCTCTGCATATAATCCAGAGGGGTCCAATAAGCAAGCTTAGCACAATTGTTAGAGCCCAAAATACAGCTCCTAATAGTGTTCCAATAATGAGGATCTTGTATTCTGTTCCTCAACCATGGTGAATAATCTTCAATATGATACTCCTTATAAACTCTGCCAGGTACTTCTACACCACCACCTTTACTAGTCACACCAAAACCAAATATAGTCAAACCAATCAGTGATGCTATGAGCAACAACATCACCACTAAGTAGACCCAAAGTGCACATGCCACATGAAAGCATGCACCAATAAAACCTGCTAGTGAAATCACAAGCACAACAAAACCTATAACAAGAAGTGGTGTTTGAAGAAAATTTTCACAGGTTGTGCTACTCCTTGCCATCCATAAACCTGCTCCAATTATAGGTATTGATGCTAAAAGTGTAAACAAGTTCAAGAACCCTATCACTGTGTTGCTAAACCTATACATATCTCTCACTATATCTCAAGATTTTTATCAAAATCTGTATATCTGTTGAGTCTATTTAAAAAGGAAGAGAGACCCTTGTTTTCATTTGTTTATGTTACATCAAATCTCTTTCTCTTTTCCTCTGATTTAGTGTATGCAGAAACTTTTTGTTGCAGTGTGTGAAAATGACTATGCTAAGAAAAATGTGACTTCTTAGTTATTAAGGAAGATGTTTTTCTTCTAGAGTGACTAATTTGCCCTTAACTTTCTTATTTCCCTGCTTTTTTTCATGACATAATTGAGATATTAATTAATCCATATATAACTAATGGTGTAAAACAATTAGCATAAGCATCAATTCCATGTGCATTTAAGCAAGTCAAGCTAAGAATTTTATAACAAGCAATGGTGCTTTTGGTAACTAGAGATAATGCTTTTGGACTTCTTTATGAAGCAAGATCAAAAACCAGAATTGGGTTATTGTGGAGGGTATCATCAAATATTAATGTAGTATAAGTGGATGCTTTTTATTTCATATTCTGACTCATCTAATCTTAATGTTACATCATGTGTGATGTGTCTTTTCAGCTCCACTACTACTCTTATTCTTTATCTTAAAAAGAAGTTCCACCAAGTTTGGTTGGTGAATGATAAATAGAACTTTATTAAAGCACTTAGTTGTCTTGTTAAATATTTTATTCTATCATGGAATTTCAAATAAATAAAAAACACATGTTTCAAAATATATATTATTTTAATTATTTCTATTCTAAATTTAATTGTTATTTAAATACATGTCCAATCATGGACTTCTTAGCACGTTGGTTGCAAGTGGACATTTCTTTGATTTTTTTGTTTCCGACATGTATCCTTGTACAGGAGATAATTTTGTCTGAGCCAGGAACATCCACAAGTATATGAGGCTAACTTTTTTTTATGTGTATTCTTTTCAACTCGAAACCTTACTTAAAGGAAATCAAGCATATACTACTTCATCCAATATTCGTTGGTGGATGCCCTTCAGATTGTTAAGCCCAAGTCTAGTACTTTAAAGCAAAATTAGACTCTGTCGTTTATGGCCCATTTCTTGGATGAGATAATATCATAATAGGGACAAAAAATATGACAATATTGTAATCTTGTTATAATATAAAGTTTGAATGTGATGGATGGAATAAAATTGTCATATCATATTCCTTTATTGTACTTATATTTGGGGCGTGTGTTACAAATAAACTGAATATGATGATGCATTGAGAGGATGGGTAAGATGATAAGGAAAATCTGAAACAGAAAGTAAATGGAAAATAAAAAACCAACAAATTGAGAATATACATCACATTTAAAATATATAATACAATGTAAGTATTATCATTCAGGACTAAATGCAAAGTTGAAACTTTTCATTTGACAACAGTTTTTTTTTTGTACATGACATTAGTCTTGCAAAATGAAACCTTATAAAGAATTACATTCATATATATAATCACAATTTTAATAACAAATAAAAATAGAAGAACTAGTATTGGTAAATTTATCAAATATTTTTGAGGCAGAGAACCAAGATGGAACTCATGAGAAATGCATCCCTTATTCTATTGTCTCAGCCTTGCCTAGGTTGCAAGAATGATAGTACATGTAATAGTACTATGATTATTCCAGAATGTTCCTTAAATTTAAGATGATGGCATTGACTTGTTCTCCAAGAAAGATCTGAAAAGAATAAATCCTTGGCGAGGCCTATGAAGTGGAACCTCATGTCCTGCTCCTCTTACTGTTACCAATGTGAGTCCTTTATAAACTTGACTCCACCCACCAACCTTAACATAAAAAAGCAGAAAATTTCTTAGCTAACAGATAATAAGATGAGAAAAAAACATAAGTAGATGTTATTTTGAACATAAAGTTAGTACCAACCTTGCCATTATCATACCAAGGGTACCAGTTGATGAGGGTAGGGAGCTTCAAGGCATCAATAGAATATCGAGTGGCCGTAACTGGAACAACAGAATCAGTGTCTCCACTGCATCCAAACATATAAAATAAGCTGCCTTTTCGCACGAAGTTGTTGATTATAAGTGATTGCGGTTGTAATTTTAGCAAGAAGGAATTAATAAATCTAGTCACTTATACATTCACCATCGACCTTGGAATGATCGAGTACAAACAAACTCAATGATCAATGAGATTGGAATCGATCAGAGGCAAGCAGTAGTGCACACAACATTGCCTAAATCAATAATGAAGAAGAATGGAGAAGCACTCATAACGCTGCAAAAACTCAATAGACTCGGGCTAGGGTATTTTAGCTTTCGGAATATTCAGCCATGTTATAAACTATGCACTATAAGTCCTAACACCAGTTTCACTGCATGCCTATAATTAGTACTATAAGAAGAAACCAGGCATATAGTCTGCACTCTCCAGCACTCAATATGTCTATGATTATTACCATTCATTCCTCTCTAAGTTTGAAAACATTAAAAAAAAATACTTCATCTAAATGTTCTTTCTGAAAAACTGGTTTTAGATAGAGCACATTGGCATTGTTATAATCCATCTAGCTTATGTACTCTTTTTGTAGGAGCACCCGTTGTGCTCCTTTAATATATTTGTTTGCTTACCAAAAAACATTGGCATTGTTTGAATCCATCTAAGCCAAGGTATATTGTTTGGTTGTAGTATTTCTTCAAATTTCGTTTTAGATTTTTACGGAATGCCCTTTGAGAAACACAAGACTAAGGTTTCTTGAACAGGACACTAATGTTACATCTGTAAAGTTTAAGTGGATTTTTCTCTGTAGTCTATATAACAGAATGATTTCCTATTAATTATGAAAAATCCATTCCAGTATTAGAGCAACCAAATAGCTGAAACGCTTTAATTCACGAAATAGAACTGGAAGATGAAAAGAGAAGCCAGGTACCTGTATACCCATATCTTGAGACCAGCATCAATAAGTTCTCGGTATATAGGAAGCATAGATAGTGGAGAATCGGTCCAGTAGTTCCCAACAATATCACTGTTAATGAAAACTTTTTTAAGTCAAAATTCTGATACCATAGGTTTGATAGAAACATTTCAAATGTTGCATATAAACAACTTACCTGCATGTCTCCCATAAGTAAGGAATCCCAGTTACGTTGGCATGAAGTGCCTTCTGAACTTCTGGAAGATTATAATAAACATCGGAATGCCTTTCAGTGCATGGGTCGTATGCTCGAGACATCCATGGCTGAGTTTGGAAGCCATACGTAATGGATGGAAGAAGAAAACAAGAAAAAATAATCACTGAAACAGTCGGCCAGGAATGACCGAAGTCTAAATAACTACATGCACTAAATCTGAACACTGGATACACAATTCTGATTTGAAAACTGCATGGAATGCAAGAACATGCATTTGGAATCTAGACATGGACTTTCTAAGTAAATGACCCCAAAAAGAAAGCTTACGTAGCGCCCCTTCAAGCCGCTTCTGAGGGCTGATGTATCATTACAAGGCGGTGTATAAATGCTATATGGATCAATGTTTCCTTGCTCCACAACTGCAACTCTGAGAGCTTCCATGCATTGCACTGATGGATGCTGGGAGGACCCGAAGTCACAGACTATTCTTAGCATCTTGTATGTAGAATCTGAAATCAATCCATGGGTCCACCAGTACTCAAATGTACCAATATAATCATGATAATCATCTGTAACAGCATTTCCAACCTGACAACAATTAAAGCAAAATTACACCTATCAGATGCTTAACACAAGGTATTGGCATCTTCGGGTACATTTTTTTAATCATGTCTTACTATCTCACCATAAATCCCTTGAAGTTTATAACTGGATCCTTGATTCCCTTATTTTTCTGGTAAACAAGTTGTGACAGCTGAGGAACATAATGACCTGAAAAGCAATTTTAAGAAATTGAGTATTTCATCATTGTACTATGCATTATTCAATTCATAATTGTGGAACCATAATCCTTATGAAGAGAACTAATATATTAACAATAGAATCACCTGCATAACTTTCTCCAGCAATGTAGAATTCTCTATGCTTATACTGAGGAAATCTTTCAAACCAATTAACAAGAAACGTATATGAATCCTCAGCTGCAAAATTGGAGAACACAAATTCGAGATAACATAAGCATGTCAAAACCGGAATGAGTAAGTTATACATCAGCAAGTACACAACCCTTAAGAAATACCACAACTACATTACCAGTTTTTTGGTCACCAAAGGTGTACAGATCTGTTGTCTTATTCGAATATGAAAAACCAACACCAGCAGGAGAATCAAGGAACAATATATTTGCCACTGCAATTCACAAAACAAATAAATATAAAATATATGTTGCAACAAAGGCCTTCTCCCTTCGATGGGATCGACTAAATGGATCAAATAACGCTAGAGTATCTCGTGATACAGAAAAAAAAACATTGTTCTAGCCCTCTAGTGAGAATTTCACTTACAATTGTTCCAAGCATAAGGATTGGTGAAAAGTGTCTTGCCATCGGGCCTAATGCGAAAAGGGCCGATTTCTTCAGATGCACCATAAGCAACAGAGGAGCATCCAGGGCCACCATTAAGCCACAACACTAATGGCCTTGAGTGTGGTCTACGATGGAGTGGTGCTTCCACCAACCAGTAAAACAATGCCCTCTCTCTCTGCTCATTCACAGTAATATACCCTGAGTACTGATCAAAACCAACGTTCCCTGGTTGTCCTGGAAGCTCGGTAATCTTATCTCTCTTTTGATCTTCTAAGAGGGAAGCTAAAGAAATTCCCACATAAATGGACAAAAGCAAAACAAGATAAAATTTTGAACAACAACCCATTAGTTTTTGCCACAACAAAGTTCAAAACTTTTGCAAAAACCCAGAAAGAAAAAGTAGAATATTTCTGGGTTTGCTACCTTTTTCAATTGGCTACAGCAAAAACATGAAAAAAAACAAGTCACAGAATCAGAGAATAATGAGAGAACCAATGGAATTTATAGAAGTACTACAAAGTGTTAGTAAATAATAGAGTAAACTTATAAAAACACAAATCCCAATATAGTCACGGATAAGATCTAGATTTGAAGATATGAAGCAAGTGGCAATCCACAAATTACTCAAACCAAAGCAGAAACAAACCCAGATTCAAAGAAGAGAGTTAGGAAAAGAACAAGAAGAAAGAAAAGGACACAGTGTAGAGATGAGAGACACAATGAATAAAGGTGTCATCATAGTATATATAATGTAGTTTCAATGATTGCAATTAGGTGACATGAGTTGTAACAATTTAGCGCCATTCATTTGGTTCTGCTACATAATCATGAATGCTTAGAATTTTCTTTTGATATTGTATCTATTTATCATTGCATGTGCTAGTTGACCGAAGTAGTTGGGTAATGCACATGGAGATAAAGTTTTTTTGGAATATACATTATCCTTCTCATCTTCACATTTCAACAAAACTCATCGTGTATCCATACGAAGTAAAGTTAATAAACAAAACAGTAAATGTTGGAAAAGGTTGAGTAGTTCACAACCTTAAATTCTGTATTTGGATGAATGATGTAGTGAATTTCGGAACTGGATTTTCCTCTTATGTTCATGTGCATAGATGTTAGGAGGAGGATTAATAGCTCTTTACTCGTGACAAATTCCGTAATCATAGCCTTGTGAAACCCGAACCGAGCATCCGGGTCGGATCGGGTCGGATCGGATCGGATGATTTCATACATAATTTATCATTTTTATCAATAAATATATAGTTATATATAAATACAAAATTTTATATAATTATATTAAAATAACATTTTTTTCATTTGTATTGCGATTCAATCTGATTTAATATAGTTGGACCGAAATTTCTCCGGTTCAAATTGGTTCAACCTCTCACTCAGTTAATACTATAAAGAAAGCGGTTTTCAAGTTCGATCAGTGGTCAAACCGACCAGACCATCCAGTTTAGTCCAGTTATCACAACATTACACCTAACTGATCGAATTTTATAAAACAATATAAAAATATTAGTAGTTTCTATTTTTATCACTTCTCTTTTTAATTAAATAGTATGTTTAAATTGGATGGAGACACAGGATAAAATAAGAATAGAAACATGTTTTTCTGATTCCATTACTCTGCTAACGTCACTACTCACGTGTATTATTACTCAACCGGGTCACCGACACCATACACTAGTTGTCTTATAAGTTTTAAGCGTGTCGATAATAATAAATAAATATACCATAATAGTATGAAAGTACAACATTGGTGTGATTTTATTTAATTTTTTAATATTCAACTAACGGTCCCACAGGCGTTAATGTAGATGTAAATAAGATCACCTGAAAAAAGTATGAGTTTGAATTTTGCTATACCAATAATGGTTCGTAACTCGTATGGTATACGATAGTTAACTTCATTTATTAAGATATTAATTCGATATGATATCTTTAATGATAAATTATTTTAGAAGAAATGATTAACTTTGGAAATTTCTACATCTTAAAAGATATTAATCTTCTTTATTGGTAATCGGTAGGAAAATAGTTAGCGCATTAAAATAATTTCTACTATGTTTCAGATAACAAATTATAGGGAAAATTAAATAATTAATGAAGGGGAAAAGGAATACGTGATAAGGAAATATTGCAGGTAGAATGTGTTCCAACTTCAGGAATTGAATGAGTTTTATTAACAAATTTTGAAATATGCAATAGGATATAGCTTAAATTACAACAACAAAAACAACCAGACGATGGTCTAGTAATATAAAATCTTATTAAATTCATATGATGATCAAAAGATCAAATGTTTGATTCCTGAAAGCAATACTAGTTGAAAGAGACAGTCGATCATGCTTCTAAAAGGATTAATTCCTTATTTAAATCTGTTTTGTACATAAGTTTGTGCACTTTTTTATACTAACAAATAATATGTGACCAAATACAGATAGATTATCAGTTGTCTGGTAAAATTTATTTCTCCCATGGTTCATTCTTTTTTCTGTTGCTGAATATTTGCCCTCTGATTTATCTGTAGTTCTGTATTGTGGGGAAATGGAATTAGGAATTTGAATAATGAATAATGAGTTGTGTATTTATTGCCGTTGGCAAGTGCTTCAAAAAAAAGGGTGAATTTTCAATCCCAATGCTAAAGATCAAACTTAATTCCACTCATCAAACAACTGTTTTATACTAGATTAAAATCTGTTTAATATCAATATAAATTTTCTTACACTATCAATATATGATTACCATTGATTTCTATTATTTTGTTTGTGAGTAGATTGTGGTTGACATATGAATGGTGAATGATTTACTGATAATGTAAAAAACATTTTTAGTATTGATATTGTGTACACAATACTCGGGTATTAAAACATCTATTTCACCTGGTTCATATGGAGTTATGAGAGTTAGAATCCTCTTCATTAATGGAAAGTACACCAAAAAGCAAAAAAAAATATAATCTTCAATGACGCATTTGTCGTTCTAATTACAATGAAATGACAGTATTATCATTAAAAACAAAAGAAAACATGTATTTGTCTCTCCATTAATGAAGAGAAACCTTGTTGGAGTTATGGACACCACATCTTTCAATTTCATTATAAAATTGACTTGATATTTTTAAGTTAGAAATATATCTATGATGTAGTCCTGTTTTAAGAACTCAATAGAAAATTATTGTCTTCAACCAAAGGATTAATAAAGTAGAATAACGAAAGAATGAAATAAAATAAAAAAACAGTGCCAGAAAAATGCACTTTAAAGTTTAAAGCAATGCAAAGAGACACAGTAAAATAGAGTAAATCTAGCAATGTAATGGAATATTATGAAAATGCCGAAAAAAGATTCGCCAAACAGGTCTACGATTTGATGTCACGCTCTTTACCAGGAGCATATGCCCACTGCCATCTCCCTCTTTTGGGGCTTTCTCCTTTGACTATTTACATTAAGGGTGAGAATAGATCGAGTTCCGCGAACTAAAGTTTTTATTTATTATTATGAATATAAAATTTAACATTAAAATGTTTTATGTAAATATATCATTATAATATATATATTATAATATATATATATATATATAAGGTAAGGTTTTATTTCTTAATTCACTTTTTAATTAAATATTGCATTTAGATTCTATATTTTATTTTTTTATAATTATATATTAAATATTTTATATAAAATTTAGTTATTACAATATAATATATTTAATATGTGTATAAATTTTATTATTCATGTAATTATTATTTTATATTTATATTGATTTTTTAAAAATTTATAAATATATTATTTAAATTTAAAAATTTGTTGGGTACCCCGCTTACGCGCACAGGTACTCGTAAATAGTGTAGGTATGAGTATGAGAAATCACGACTTTTGCCGGTTCCACCATGTTGTCATCCATATTTTCATCAAAGAGATGTCATACTTTATGTACTTAATTGAGTATACACATATAAACATGATGGATGAATGACCATATGATGACTCGAGTCAAGTTATTTTTATCCCTTACTTGGCCTAAATATTGAATTGATCTAATTTTTGAACTCAAACTCGACCATAAACTCGATGAAGCCCAACTATATTCGGACTCAATCATAATCAAGTCAAATTGGATAAGCAGGTAGGATCAGGTCATGCTCATACATTGTCCCACAGCATGTTTCATAATGATAACAATTAAGAATAATACATGATATTATATAGAGAAAAATATGTATGCACTTACACTTTTACTGTATCATTCATTTTTAATTATCATTGACTCTTTGATAAAAATAATATAAATGAGTAATAGATAATGTATCAACTGTGTATAAAATCTTTATATTGTTAGCGCATAGATATTACACTTATATATATACAGTTGATGTAAAACCTTTTATACTATTATATATTATTCACTATTTATATTTAAAATAGGATTAACATAATTTCTCACTCTCTTTCATATTTTTCTTTCAAAATTCAATCCAATTCAACTACTATGGAGTCAAATAAGACAAATATGCAAAATCTCATAGTTATTATTACGAGTGAATGTGTAACCATATTTATTATACCAATAAATGCGTAGTATAGTAAGTGCAATAACTCCAAAAGGTAACTCCATAATTTAGTGACAATAATAAGATTCATTACCATTTCCGTCAATATATTGTGCTTTATAAGGTATTTGACTTAATTTTGTTTATTATTTTCACAAAAGAAATTTGTTTTTCCATTTATTTACAAAGTAATTTTTAAATTATTTGGGAAGGGATTAACTTATTTCCTTGCATGTGCTTTTCTATAAGTCAATAGTTCAATGAAAAATATTTTGATTTACCTATTTAGGGAGGATAAGATGGTATCTTCTCAAAGAAGAAAATATGTAATTTTTAAATAGATGAACCTAATCATACAAAAAAAGACCTTTCTACACAGAAAAGTTTACCATTTTCTCCTCCCAAACAAAATCATAATCATGTGAGATAAGCCAAAATTAATGGATAAACAAATATGAATGGATTCAGTAATTCAGAGTGATCCAAAAGGTCAAGAATTAATTAGATTTGTGGGAGTGACGACAATTGTTAGAATGAACAGTCAGATACTTCTACAAAAGATTAGTTCCTTATATATAGTATGATAAATATTATTAGTAATATAAAAAAGTCATTAAGTGTGATTTCTCTTATGCCTATCTAATGTTTGGAAAGAAAATATATTTAAATATTAGTATGGATAGATACATTCATGGGATAATAAACCTAGAATATATATTAAATAAATACTTTGTCTATCCGTCACTTTCCCTGGACATTTTAAGCAAAAAGTTGGTAGTGTACAAAAAGTTTTTATAACACTTAACAACAAAAAGAAAAATGTATACAATGAGAGTATAAATTTTATAATGACTCTACTATGATATCATCCATTCATATATAGGATTCTTAAACTAATTTCCTGGAATTAAAAATAACAAAATCCTATAAAGTTTGATGATAAATGATTTCATAGAATATATTATGTGATAGATGATATATCCTTATAATAAATCATTTAAAAAATATTCTCAACCACATACAAAGGTGACACAAGGCAATATTCATTCACGTATTATTTTTGGGTTGAATACTAATAATTATTTTTTGAGTAGCATTTGTCACATTCAGATGATTCAAAGGGTACAAACTTGATTTTTCTTAAGTATTGTATCGGGTTTGAGTATTGTGGATGAAAAAAATACTCATTAACCTCATATATCTGTGGATATTCCTGACTCGGATAAGATTGTCTCGAGTGCGAGATACATGTGCAAAACTAAAAAACATATTTTACACATTAATTTATTAAAAAATGTATCATTTATCTCTTAGGTAAATAGATAAAATTATGACATAATAAAATGATAAGATATAAATACCAAAAGACATTCAAATTAAATTAAGTAAGTTCTGTAATAACACTATGTTCTTTTAAAGATTGATCATAGTTTTAAATTTCAAATAGATTAATATCATATCCATAAAATTGATATAAGAAAAAACAAAAAATAATTAAATAACATTCTTATAGCTAGAAGAGATACCCAATATGCATATATCATGTATTTTAATCTCTAAATGAAAAACATAAAGTATGGAATAAATAATTTTACTTTGATCAATCACATTATTATATTACATTTACACAAGTCCTTTAATTTATTTTCTGTTTCAATTGACTATAAACTGTTTTTCATTCAATTTCTAGCTTACAATCCAATTTTCATAGTGTAATCTAAAAATACAGAATTTATAGATCTTATGTTTATATTGGATGACAATAAAAGTGCTATTTTTAACCAAAAACTAAGAGTTTTTAAAAAAATATCTGATACGATCAACATCAAACAAAATATATATCATGAAACCAAATTAAAAAGGGGGGAATTAATTTAAATCACAAATTAAAATAAATATTGTACTACACAATTATATCTATTTTCTCGAGGATATATTGATTCAATCCTTTAATTTAAGTTTTTGTTGTTGTGAATATTTAATTTCAAGTTTTAATTAAGGAAAACGTTGTAAATCAGTCATTCATCACCTTACTTTGTGTTTTTTAAGAATATTTTAATACTTATTTTCTATATAAATTTAAAAAATTCATATATGTTATTATTTATTTTTATATATAATGAAAATGAAAAATAAAAATACTAAAAGTAAATTACACTTACACTCTATTTGTGAAATTACATAAATTATCATCATTTTTTCTACACCTACTAATTATAATGAAGAGAAATTAATTCCTATTTAGAATTGTCTCTACAATATATCATATTTTGTTTAACTTAATTCTATTCATCACCATTTTTTATATTTAAAAGATCACAATTATTTATCGGAGTTTTTGACTGTCCCTCTCAACAAATATTACTAGTAAAAATCAAATCCTAAATATTTTGGTTATCAAGGGATCTAGTAGAGCCTTACACAAATAAACTAATATATTATTGATGTTATTAATATAATTTACTTGATATTTATAGCTACATTCATTATTCAGAAAGAATTATTTAATTTTCAAAATTGAAACCCAAAATATGAGTTGTTTCCTTTGATGGTATTTATTTATATAGTAAATTTCTCCGATATAAATGCAAAATAATTTATTATACATTAATTATCACAATCCTAAAAGGAATAAACAATTGTATAATTTTATAATATAATAAATAAATATCTAAATACTCGCTAGTATTTTTTTGGTTTCATACAGGTAAACTCACACCAGATGCAATCATGTCCGAGCCGGGAACATCCACAAGTATGTGGGGCTAACTCTCTCAACGAGCATGTATCATTTGAACCAACGCCCGTTGATAATACTCGCTAGTATAATGTGACTGACTCATATCTAAAAATATATTATTATGAGAAATGTGAATAACAAATATAGATAATTAAATTTTATTTAAATGATTAAATTTTGAAGATAAATATATATGACTTTTGATTAAATAATTATTAATTATCTTTTAATCTCTATCTTGCATATATAATTGATTGTTGTATAATTTAAACTTTTTTTCTTACAAATTTTATACCAGAACTATTATAACTTAAGTTAGTTTATATAAATAATATATTATCTTATATATAATAAATATAATATTTTATACAAAAAGAAAAGTGATAGGATCACAATATATGATTTTAAACATAAGATCAAGGTATTTTTTGTCAAAGAAAGTTATTACTACGTTTAGAAATAAGAAAAAAAAAATATAACCTTGTAAATGATTATAACATTGTCCGACCACAATTCCTCCTAACTTTTAAATATAAATAATACAAATGACTGTTGTATGATATATATAATATGTTAATTATATATATTTTAGAAAAATATGTATATAATAACAATGCAATTTTTTTTACGTTATATCATTCACAATTCATATTTAATCATTATTGTTAAATAAGTAGCGGATGATATACTTATTTTATATATTTTTACATTAATAACGCATACATATTAGAGGGAAAAAAACATGTACCTATAAAATTTTTAAACACTATTAGTTCATTATATAATAATCATCTTCAACCATAATTAATTCTTCAATAAAAATAATACAAATGAATAATGAATGTTGTATTAAATGTATATAAATATTTATATTGATAGATGATGCAATGTAAATATTATCAAATTTTATATTTTTATAATGAATAAATATTACAATCTAAAAATATATTGCATTAAGTAAGCTTAAAAAAATATTAAAATGTTTGGCAATGTCAACTTACCTTAGCTAAGTGTATTTCCTTCGTTGAATTCAAGTCAGGAGGGGATGTATATTCATGAATTCGAATTTGATTATTCTGCATAATTTCAAAGAAAAAGTAATTAATCATAATATAAAATATAATAAAATAAAACAAAAGTGAAAGATTTAGGAAAAAAAGAGATAAATAGAAAGGTAATTATTGAGAATTAAATATTTTGTTCGGATTCGAAAGGAATTGGATATATAGTTGATAAAAAGGGTTGAAATCCGGTACTACACTTTCTCTCTCTACATATTTGTTTTGTTTTCACATTTTCTCTCTCAAGGTTCTATCCTCATTGTTCCTTATCTCCCACCTCTGAACTTGTTTCTATTGATTCTTATCATTAATTTTACTTTCGAATCATTACGTTCTCTTTTCTCTCTGTTTCGGAATCTTTTGTTACTGCACGAAACCCTAATTTGTTGCCGCCTACGGTTTCTTGATTCGATCTGTGGGCGAAGAACCTTTCAAATCGGCGTTGTTATTAGCTCTGTTCGGCATTGTGAACGCAGGATCTGGATTTGTGAGTTTGCGTTGATTGATTTGGATACGGTTATTGTTTTTGTTGGTGTTTTGCCCATGCTATTAGGTTGATTTTGATGCCGCCTGAACCGTTGCTTTGGGATCGAAAGGAATTCTTCAAGGAGAGGAAGCACGAGAGGTCTGAATCTTTGGGCTCTGTTTCAAGATGGAGAGATTTTACTCATCACCGCAGAACAACAGGTTAGTTTGGTTTCAATCGTTTTCGTCTTTCGTTTTTGCAACGAAATCTATGATTGTTTGTCATTTTGATTTGATGTATTTTGTTTTAAAGGAATAAAACTCCACTGAACCTCTTTTTTATGATTATTGAAAACGGAATGGATGGATTTTGAGATTTTTAGTATTTGGTTCATCTTTTCTCTGCCCTGTGTTGTTATTGTCAGAAGGAATGTGTACTTTAAGGAAGTGTATTTTCTGGCACTTCCCCCTACCAGAATATATACTTTGTTTGTGTTGATTTTGTTGCTGCTTTCCCGTTTTTACCATTTACATGGGCTCGAGAATATGTATGGTTCATGTTTTGGAGTGAAAAATTTACCTGTCTAGCATTCTGGTTTTGATGCCATTTGTTTAATCAAACAAAAGCAACAAAAAACCTCACTGATTTTTTAGTAGATTTTATTTTTATGGATCTTTTCCACTATGATTATTGCAAAAAGAATTCACAGTTTTTCGAGGGGTTACAGTTTGGTTGATAATTCTTGCATGTTTGGTATGTTTTTTATGGGAATGGAATGTCTACTTTAAAGAAATGTATTTCTTCATAGAATTTACTATGATATTTTTTAAATCCTTTGCCTTTTATATGGTCAAGATAATATATACTTTGCGCTTTTGTTGATTTTCCCTTTTTTGTTTAAACATTTTCTTAAGGTCTTGGTAAGCAGGGCAGTCGGCACCAGTTTTCTGAAGAATTGGGCCATGGGTATGCAGTTTCTCGGTCCAGCGACAAAATGCTGGAGGACAATGTTAGGTCATCATCAGTTTCACGTGGTGATGGAAGATATGTCAGGAACAATAGGGAAAATAGAGGACCCTTTGGCCAGAGAGATTGGAGAGGACATTCATGGGAAGCTACCAACAGCTCTTTGAATATGTCCAGGAGACCACCAGATGTGAAAAATGACCAGAGGTCAGATTGTGACATAATATATTCCTCTCACCCGCATTCTGATTTCCTGAACACTCGGGATCAGCACAACTCAAAAGACCAGCATGATAAGATGGGTGATGTCAATGGGTGTGGAACAGACCCGGGATGTGATAAAGGGAAATCTCTGGGTTCAATTGACTGGAAGCCACTTAAATGGACCAGATCTGGAGGCTTGTCATCACGAGGCTCAGGTTTTCGTCACTGTAGTAGGTCGAGGAGCATGGGAGGGGAAGATTCATATGGAGTGAAGATTGACTTGCAACCCAAAAATGCTCCTGTTAATGAGGATCATTTAGGGGAAGCTGCTGCTTGTGTGACTTCTTCTCCACCATCTGATGATACAACTTCTAGAAAGAAACCTAGGCTAAAATGGGGTGAGGGGCTTGCTAAGTATGAGAAGAAAATAGTTGACGGGCCTGATCTTTGTGAAAACAAAGATATCCATGTCAGTAATATGGAACCCTATAATAATCCTAGTCCCCATGACACAGTAGATAAAAGTCTGAAAATTACAGGATTTTCAGGCTGTGCATCTCCTGCTACTCCTGCTGCCTTCAGTTCCTCCCCAGGTATGTTTCAGGACCTCGGCTGTTTGAAACCTTTTTAAACCTTCAGTTGACAAGTTAGAACAAAATGCCAACTTAACTTGTGAAAGTATTTACTACTTGCAGCGATGTAATATTTTAATTAGCATGGTGGTATGTCCTGCTATAACATGCCATGTAGTGAATAATACTCTGATGTAGGGTGTTTATCTTACTATGCTACATAGGACTGTGCCTGGACTTCTATTTTGGAAAGTAGACAGCTTGGGTACAGGCATGAAATTTTGCTGGAGAATTAAAATACAGAATAACCGCTATTTTGGCTAGTAATTCTTAACTGGATTTATACGTTGCAAGTATTTAGTTATCCCATCTCTTTGTTTCCTTATTGATTTTTTTTCTGAGGAGGATAATTTTTTCAAACCTAATGTATAACGAAAGGGCGGCCAGCCGGCCATGTGCACGAGGCTCCCACCTAGTGGGGTATGGGGAAGGTAGACGTACACTAACTTATCCTTGCAATTGAAGAGGTTGTTTCCCGGATTTGAATCCATGACCTCCAGGTCACAAGGCAAACAACTTCTCTGATGTGCCAAGGCTTACCCTCTAATGTATAATGTTAGTTAAAAGCTTTCTCTTAATAGTTAATACCATCATGATAGCAGTAAAAGTGTAAATTCTGTGTCCTTTTATTTTTTTCCTAACAAGGATAATTTTTCTGAGCCTTATGAATGATGCTAGTTAATATTTTTCCCATAATACTCTCATAATAGTAGTCTCATCTCATTGGAATTGTTTATATATATTACTGCCCCACCCTTATATATTCTTTTTTCCATTTCATGCACTAATAGCACTATTTATTTTCAAAATCTAATTTTCACATTCTAGCAGGTATGGATGATAAATTATTTGGAAAGACTGAAAGTGTGGACAATGATGTCAGCAACTTGACTGTTTCAGCTGTTCCTGGGTTCCAAAATCATCTTCAGAAGTTTTCTTTTAATTTAGAGAAATTGGATATTGACTCCCTGAATAATATGGGAGCTTCAATTACCGAGTTGGTACAATGTGATGATCCAAGTTCTGTGGATTCTGGTCTTATGAGTTCAAGTGCAATGAATAAGTTGCTGATATGGAAAGCTGACATTTCAAAGGTACTGGAAATGACTGAATCTGAAATTGATTCACTTGAAACCGAACTTAAGTCTCTAAAATCCGAATGTGGGGATAGGTGTCCATGTCCAGCAGCAGCATTGGGCTCCCAGCGGGTATGTCGCAATGAAAAACCACGTGAAGAACATTCTGGAGTCTCTGATAAGGTCCTTCTGCCTGAACCCTTAAAAATTATTTCTTCTGATGGCCCCCTTGTGGACGAGAGGCCTCTCTCAACTAATTTACACAGTAGTCATGAAAACGGCAAGGATGAAGATATTGATAGTCCTGGAACAACAACATTTAAATTTGTAGAGCCGCTGCCTTTGACTACAGTTGTTTCTTCATGTGATACTATCAGATGTTCTAACTTCTCTGGGGACTTGGATGTTATGCAGTCTGCAGCCGTGAAAAGCTTAGGTCCCTGTACTACCAGGAAAGGTGCCAGTGTATCTGTTTGTGGTCATGGCAATACATCTTTAGAGACAAAAGATTGTATGAATGCTGGTACCCCTGGTTCCAGCTTGTGTCACAACACTGGGGACAGTTTATATAATATAATTGTTACTTCCAACAAAGAATCTGCAAACAGATCATGTGGGGTATTGGCTAAGTTATTGCCAAAAGAATGCTGTGAGATTGGTAATATGGGAGGTAGCAGTAGTACCTCATTTCCCCATAATGCATCCATCATGGAAAATGTTTTTTATGGGAATGGAATGTCTACTTTAAAGAAATGTATTTCTTCATAGAATTTACTATGATATTTTTTAAATCCTTTGCCTTTTATATGGTCAAGATAATATATACTTTGCGCTTTTGTTGATTTTCCCTTTTTTGTTTAAACATTTTCTTAAGGTCTTGGTAAGCAGGGCAGTCGGCACCAGTTTTCTGAAGAATTGGGCCATGGGTATGCAGTTTCTCGGTCCAGCGACAAAATGCTGGAGGACAATGTTAGGTCATCATCAGTTTCACGTGGTGATGGAAGATATGTCAGGAACAATAGGGAAAATAGAGGACCCTTTGGCCAGAGAGATTGGAGAGGACATTCATGGGAAGCTACCAACAGCTCTTTGAATATGTCCAGGAGACCACCAGATGTGAAAAATGACCAGAGGTCAGATTGTGACATAATATATTCCTCTCACCCGCATTCTGATTTCCTGAACACTCGGGATCAGCACAACTCAAAAGACCAGCATGATAAGATGGGTGATGTCAATGGGTGTGGAACAGACCCGGGATGTGATAAAGGGAAATCTCTGGGTTCAATTGACTGGAAGCCACTTAAATGGACCAGATCTGGAGGCTTGTCATCACGAGGCTCAGGTTTTCGTCACTGTAGTAGGTCGAGGAGCATGGGAGGGGAAGATTCATATGGAGTGAAGATTGACTTGCAACCCAAAAATGCTCCTGTTAATGAGGATCATTTAGGGGAAGCTGCTGCTTGTGTGACTTCTTCTCCACCATCTGATGATACAACTTCTAGAAAGAAACCTAGGCTAAAATGGGGTGAGGGGCTTGCTAAGTATGAGAAGAAAATAGTTGACGGGCCTGATCTTTGTGAAAACAAAGATATCCATGTCAGTAATATGGAACCCTATAATAATCCTAGTCCCCATGACACAGTAGATAAAAGTCTGAAAATTACAGGATTTTCAGGCTGTGCATCTCCTGCTACTCCTGCTGCCTTCAGTTCCTCCCCAGGTATGTTTCAGGACCTCGGCTGTTTGAAACCTTTTTAAACCTTCAGTTGACAAGTTAGAACAAAATGCCAACTTAACTTGTGAAAGTATTTACTACTTGCAGCGATGTAATATTTTAATTAGCATGGTGGTATGTCCTGCTATAACATGCCATGTAGTGAATAATACTCTGATGTAGGGTGTTTATCTTACTATGCTACATAGGACTGTGCCTGGACTTCTATTTTGGAAAGTAGACAGCTTGGGTACAGGCATGAAATTTTGCTGGAGAATTAAAATACAGAATAACCGCTATTTTGGCTAGTAATTCTTAACTGGATTTATACGTTGCAAGTATTTAGTTATCCCATCTCTTTGTTTCCTTATTGATTTTTTTTCTGAGGAGGATAATTTTTTCAAACCTAATGTATAACGAAAGGGCGGCCAGCCGGCCATGTGCACGAGGCTCCCACCTAGTGGGGTATGGGGAAGGTAGACGTACACTAACTTATCCTTGCAATTGAAGAGGTTGTTTCCCGGATTTGAATCCATGACCTCCAGGTCACAAGGCAAACAACTTCTCTGATGTGCCAAGGCTTACCCTCTAATGTATAATGTTAGTTAAAAGCTTTCTCTTAATAGTTAATACCATCATGATAGCAGTAAAAGTGTAAATTCTGTGTCCTTTTATTTTTTTCCTAACAAGGATAATTTTTCTGAGCCTTATGAATGATGCTAGTTAATATTTTTCCCATAATACTCTCATAATAGTAGTCTCATCTCATTGGAATTGTTTATATATATTACTGCCCCACCCTTATATATTCTTTTTTCCATTTCATGCACTAATAGCACTATTTATTTTCAAAATCTAATTTTCACATTCTAGCAGGTATGGATGATAAATTATTTGGAAAGACTGAAAGTGTGGACAATGATGTCAGCAACTTGACTGTTTCAGCTGTTCCTGGGTTCCAAAATCATCTTCAGAAGTTTTCTTTTAATTTAGAGAAATTGGATATTGACTCCCTGAATAATATGGGAGCTTCAATTACCGAGTTGGTACAATGTGATGATCCAAGTTCTGTGGATTCTGGTCTTATGAGTTCAAGTGCAATGAATAAGTTGCTGATATGGAAAGCTGACATTTCAAAGGTACTGGAAATGACTGAATCTGAAATTGATTCACTTGAAACCGAACTTAAGTCTCTAAAATCCGAATGTGGGGATAGGTGTCCATGTCCAGCAGCAGCATTGGGCTCCCAGCGGGTATGTCGCAATGAAAAACCACGTGAAGAACATTCTGGAGTCTCTGATAAGGTCCTTCTGCCTGAACCCTTAAAAATTATTTCTTCTGATGGCCCCCTTGTGGACGAGAGGCCTCTCTCAACTAATTTACACAGTAGTCATGAAAACGGCAAGGATGAAGATATTGATAGTCCTGGAACAACAACATTTAAATTTGTAGAGCCGCTGCCTTTGACTACAGTTGTTTCTTCATGTGATACTATCAGATGTTCTAACTTCTCTGGGGACTTGGATGTTATGCAGTCTGCAGCCGTGAAAAGCTTAGGTCCCTGTACTACCAGGAAAGGTGCCAGTGTATCTGTTTGTGGTCATGGCAATACATCTTTAGAGACAAAAGATTGTATGAATGCTGGTACCCCTGGTTCCAGCTTGTGTCACAACACTGGGGACAGTTTATATAATATAATTGTTACTTCCAACAAAGAATCTGCAAACAGATCATGTGGGGTATTGGCTAAGTTATTGCCAAAAGAATGCTGTGAGATTGGTAATATGGGAGGTAGCAGTAGTACCTCATTTCCCCATAATGCATCCATCATGGAAAAGTTTGTGGAGAAAAAGCGGTTTGCAAGATTTAAGGAGAGAGTCATCACACTTAAGTTCAAAGCATTGCATCACTTGTGGAAAGAAGATATGCAGTTACTGTCCATAAGAAAATGCCGCCCAAAATCTCACAAGAGACATGAACTTAGTGTGCGATATACCTGTAATGGTATTCAGAAGAATCGGTTGTCCATTCATTCACGTTTTCCATATCCTGGTATGATTACGTTTATCATTTCTTGCGCTAAACATGTACCAGTTATTTCTCTCTCTCTCTCTCTCTACATAATTAGGCGGTTTCGGAGATTTAATGATGCCTCTCTAATGTTTAGCATACGGGTTCTTTCACATTAGTTTAGTAAATATGCTTGCCAAAGGTAATACAAAGCTGTTGTGTTTGATTTCTATATATTTAAATTTGCTTGATTTTTGAGGAATGAACCCACATGCATTTTACCAAGCAAACTTACTTTGTTGCTAGTAATCAATCTAATCATGCATCAATATCATTCTCAGTGAATTCAAGGAACTGATTTATAATTTAGGATACATTTTGTTTGAATTGGGGTTGAATGTAGATATGAACCATATGATGCTTAAGTACTTGGTTTAAATGCATCCCTGGCTAGTTTAATTGTTGTTTTGTTAAGAAACTTATTAGATAGGTGGAAATTTGGCATGCTTGTGTAGCATTAGTTGTTCATTATTTGACTTGGGCTTGCATGATATATGCTTAGATGTGAATCCAGTTCCAGACCGTGTTATATGTAAATGTGCTACTTCGCTTGTGTTTTGTCATGTTATGCAGTACATGCTTATTTGCTTCATCATGTTCTCAACTGTTTATTTTTATTTGCATAAAGGCTGATAGCTGTAAGTTTTATAGTGTCAATGACAATAGTTGTCAGGGATCTAAACTGGCATGATAAGAATTGAAATAGGTTGAGAAGTTCAATGATGAAAGTAATGTTTGTTTTGCTGAATTATTTGAATTTATCAATGTAAAAGGTTATAATTATCAATGACTCCGATCTTCCTTTTCAGTTTATCGTTTTATAACCATGTCACCTAAATTTCAGCATTAATTTATCATTTTGCTGTCACATAACTTATCTCCAATGCTGAATGGTTTTCTGTGATGCATTGATGTTTTATGTTGGCACATAACGGTATATTTTCTACTTGCTTATTTTGTTCCTAATGTATTTGGCCTGTTTGCTCTGATGAATAATTAAGCTCCCTTTTTGTTTTCCTCTTCACTGTCTGCAACAGGAAATCATCCAAGCTTGGTTCCAACTTCTAAGATGATTAATTATACAAGCAAACTGCTTTCAAAACCTCAAGGTGAAGTTCAAAGAAACACCCTGAAAATGCCAGCGTTAATTTTGGATGAGAAGGATAAGATGTTTTCTAAGTTCATATCCAGCAATGGGCTTGTTGAAGATCCTTTGGCTATTGAGAAGGAAAGGACCATGATCAATCCTTGGACAGCAGAAGAGAGAGAGATTTTCTTGGAGAAATATGCTGTGTTTGGAAAAGATTTTCGGAAAATTGCTTCTTTCCTTGATCACAAGACAACTGCTGACTGTGTTGAATTCTACTACAAAAATCATAACTCTGACTGTTTTGAAAAACTTCAGAAGAAAGATGGCAGTAAGCTAGGGAAGTCATTTTTAGCTAAAACTGATATGATGGCATCAGGCAGAAAATGGAATCATGAAGTGAATGCTGCTTCACTCAATATCTTGAGTGCCGCTTCAGTGGTGGCGGATGGCATTTCTGGTAATAAAAGAATGCACGCAGGAAGTCTTCTTTTGCGGGGTTATGGTAATGTAAATGCATCAACGGATGATGATAGCATCACAGGCAGATCTGGCAATTGTGATATTCTTGAGGATGAAAGAGAGACTGTTGCAGCTGATGTATTGGCTGGCATATGTGGTTCTATTTCATATGAGGCTAGCATAACAAGTTCAGCTGATCGTGTTGAAGGTAGTAAGGATAAGAAGTTTCTGAAAGTGAAACCTTCATGTGAACAACCCTTGATGGCTGATGTTACTCAGAATGATGATGAGACTTGTTCAGATGAGAGCTGTGGTGAAATGGATCCTACCGAGTGGACAGATGAAGAAAAGGCTGGCTTTCTTCAGGCTGTATCATCTTTTGGTAAGGATTTCACAAAGATATCATGGAGTGTAGGAACAAGGTCTCAAGAGCAGTGCAAAGTTTTTTTCAGCAAGGCTCGAAAATGCCTTGGATTGGAGCTCATGCGTTCTGTACCTGAAAATATGGGATCCCCAATGAATGATAATGTAAATGATGGTGGGAGTGACACAGATGATGAATGTGTTGTAGAGACAGGCTCGGCAGTTGGCACTGATAAATCGGGCACGAAAACATATGAGGACTTTCCTTCTTTTGTCATGAACACACACCATGATGAATCCCCTGCTGTGGAAGCTAGGAAGTTGTCAACTGAATTGAACAAATCAAAGGAAATTAATGGGACAGAAGCAGATCATGAGGATGTAAATGTGGTTTCTGATGCTTGTGCAAGTAAGACTGAACATATAGTGAGCTCTGGTGGTAGTGATGTTGTGTTGTCCAGTTCTGATAAGTCTGGTTCCGTTAGCGGAAAGGAAGTTATGATTATGTCAGATAGCACTGAAGCTAGAAAAGATAAAGCAGATAAAGGCGGAGGTGCAACTACAGAGTTGATTTCTGCTTTGGAGATAGTTGAACCGTGCAAATCTAATTCTGTTGCTGAGCATAGACAGGTTTCTGATGTTTTTTCTGGGGGTCTTGGAAATGAACCGGGGAGGCAGACTTCACCCCAATGTTTTGATGATAGAAACAATAAACATGAGGTTGATACAGGTGTTGTAGCTAAATTGAAAAGAGTCCGTGGTTCAAGTACACCAGTAAATGCTTCACTCTCATCTGTGGGCAATTCCTGCTCAGTATTGAGTTTTGATACTGAAAATACACATGTTTCCCTCGGAAGGCCTTGTATCTCAGCATTTTCTTTTGAGAATCATCATGCAACTGCAAATTCTCCGTTGCAAAATACTGCTGCCACTAATGTTAAATGTGAGGAAACAGCTGTCCAAGATCGACGGTCCTCCACTTGTGATTTTCAGGGAAGTAGAAATATGCGTTGTCACATTTCTATTAGCAATGGTGACCATCAGCTTCCTATTCCTGGAAATCATGTTGAGGCTGGTAGCATCATCCAGGGCTATCCCTTGCAAGTTTCCATCAACAAAGACGTGAGTGATATGAATAGTAGCAGTTCAGCATGTGAGTTGCCTCTTCTGCCCCAAAAGATTGAACACACAGATGATCAATTCAAAACAAGGTTACAGCATTTGTCAGATTCAGAAAAAATACCCAGAAGTGGTAATGTGAAACTGTTTGGAAAGATACTAACCAATCCTTCATCTACCCAGAATCCTAATTTGATTTCCAAGGCAAGTGAAGAAAATGACACCCATCATCCCAAGTTAAGCAGCAAGTCTTCCAGTCTGAAGTTTTCTGGTCATCACAATGCTGATGAAAATTTGAAAATTTTGAAGTTTGACCGTAATGATTACCTGGACCTTGAAAATGTTCCTGTGAGGAGTTATGGCTATTGGGATGGGAACAGAATACAGACTGGTCTCTCATCATTGCCTGATTCTGCCATCTTGCTAGCAAAGTATCCTGCTGCTTTTGGTAATTATCCTTCATCATCTGCCAAATTGGAGCAACAGTCATTGCCGGTCTTTGCCAGGAATAATGAACGGCATTTGAATGGTGCATCTGCATTTGCAACTAGAGACATCAATGGCAGCAATGCTATGATTGATTATCAGATGTTTAGAAGTAGGGATGGTCCAAAGATGCAGCCATTTGTGGTAGATGTGAAGCACCGCCAAGATCTGTTCTCTGAGTTGCAGAGAAGAAAAGGTTTTGAAGCAATCTCTAGTTTACAACATCAGGGGAGAGGAATGACGGGAATGAACAGCATTGGAAGACCCGGGATTCTTATGGGAGGATCATGCAGTGGTATTTCAGATCCTGTGGCAGCAATCAAAATGCACTATTCCAATTCTGACAAGTATGGTGGTCAATCTGGGAGCATCACAAGAGACCATGAATCATGGGGAGGGAAAGGGGGGGACCTAGGAAGGTAGTAGGTTTGCTCAGCGGTAAATATCTTTTTGCCGCACACTGTATTATAGTTTTTGTTATTATTATAGTTTTTGTTATTATGCTCAAATACAGTGTAGGGCCGATTTAATTAATGGTTCTGAAGCCCGTCTTTTTGGTATTATTTAGGTGCTTGTAATATGGCAGCAGCTCTGTATTTGTTGTATTTGATGAAAATGCAGAAATAATCGCCGAAAAAGTTAGGATGGGTGATTGCCATTTTGGATCTCTTGTTGCGGTCACTTTTCATTCTAACAATTATATGGCTCTGTTTAGAAGCTCAATTGTTTCAAGTTTTGTCCATTCTGTTGGAGGTACTCTAGCCTTCATTATCTATTCCTTTCTTTCCTCTTTTATTAAACATAAATTTGGAATCGATTGTTTTGCATTCTACTTCATTAGTTGAGACTTGAGACTGA
This sequence comes from Lupinus angustifolius, assembly GCF_001865875.1. Classification (NCBI taxonomy): domain Eukaryota; kingdom Viridiplantae; phylum Streptophyta; class Magnoliopsida; order Fabales; family Fabaceae; genus Lupinus; species Lupinus angustifolius. The sequence continues at coordinate 26,388,607 of NC_032012.1, forward strand.
AGTGAATTTAGGGTGGGCATGTGAATTTAGTTTTAGGCCAAGGCTTAAAAGAGGCTTTCCTATCAAGTTATTGAGTGAATAGTCTGCCAGCAAACAGAGCATGGCAGAAAATTTGTGGGGTTTCTTTCTTTTCTCGAAAAGGAAATTATTCAGGTTTCCATATACAAACTTCGAGTTACAAATAATATTGTTGGTCTACAAATACTAGTTTCAATTAAGAACATAATTTAACCATTTTGCCTCCTTCGATTCCTCAAAAAATAAATGACAGTAAAATACCATACTTCAAACAGATTCATTCCTACATGTAGCCACAAAAATATCCTAGGTTTGCACATATTCTCTATTTGACAAATTTAATCACTTTGCTATTTTGTATAATCAATACTGAAATGTAGCTAGCACGAGAATGGGTGTTTTTTTCCCAGACTGTTAAGAATCTCCTAGAAAATACCTTGCTCAATTGCTCATATTAGTATCATATCTTCCATTTCTCCAAAGCCAACCAAATGCAACAGCTCAAGCAGTTGTCTGCTGTGTAATACCAATTTCTCCGGCCTCTTTCGCTGTCTGAAGGATGGAGGGAAGGGGTGCAATGATTTCAATTACCTGCAAAAAAATTAAATTTGGAATGTGATATACTTGCATAACACGGAAAGGAAAAAGTATATCTTGTATTGCTCTTTTGGAAATTGGAATTATTGCAGAAGTATTTCAGTATAATATAACATCTAGAAGAACTCTTTCATCGTCTCGATGCCGCATAACCAGTTACCAATTGGTCTGATGAGGACCATGAAACTGATTGGCATAAAGTAAGCCATATGCATTCATTTCAAATAACATAATAAAACCGAAATGGTGCAAGTACAATGTTTTTGTCCGAAATCGCCATGTTAGAACCAGTCGTGAGAAAACAAATTCCACATGATTGACCATAGGATTAGGACCTTTGACCTTGTACCATCTAATAACAATTGATATCTTGTGTTGATATATTGATTCTACTATGTACCTCATTAGTTATTGGATGGGTGAGAGCCAATTGATGTGCGTGCAGATGATACCCGCAATCTCCAGGAACTGGTTTGCTAGGTCTCTGATAACCCCTATACAGCAGTAGCAATGTAGAACTCAAATCAATTTTCAAATCAATGTCATTGTTTTTTTCTTATATTTTTAGTTACAACATAGCCAAATGAAAGGAGTAAAGGGGTAATCCAACTTTGTGTATAGAGAAGAGTTGATGCTCAAATTAACCATCATATTAGAAGAGAATTGCCATGTTATTAAACATACAGAAGAAAATGGTATTCATGGAAGTATCCTTAGAAAATACTGTAATATAAGTACTTACCCATCTTCAGCAAAACTCTCATCCACAAAGTCACAATCTAAGCATTTTGGTTGCCCCCCAACAGCATAAAGAGGATCACCTGCAGAAAAGAAAAATTTAACAGAGAAAAAAATGTACAAAATTAGTGATCACTCATGAAGTTAGGACAAGACTCACAAGAACATAATGCGAGTTCGTTCATAATGCATATTACATGGAAATGGAACTGGGCATGCTTTCAAAGACTGATTCTCTAATCATCTTTAGAAATGAGGACATACAATCCTCTAGATGAGTAGTTGCAACCTATTTTCTGAAGAGACATCGTTATGAGAATGTTTGATTGCAATGAAGCAAAAACCACAGATAACAAGTGAAACTCTAATGAATAATCGTTCCATTCCCCATTAAGTAAAAGGAAGATTTCAAGAATGAAATTAATTTCGTTTAGGTTGACAGGTTGAAGATGTATTTTACTATTTTAACCATAGAATTGGAGTTTGAAGCATTGTCATGTATTAGAGTCATTATTAACAAATTGATGAACTTGTAATTTATCTACATATGTTCATCTCAAAAGAAAATCTCACTTTATTTCTCTTCATATGATGCATGATAAATAGCTAGCATTTAAATATTTACCTAAAAGAGGATGCCCTACGAACGAAAGATGGATGCGGATTTGATGCGGCCGACCAGACTGAATCTGAACCTGTTATACAAGCAAATAACAGGAACTTATGAGTCTGATATTTGCAAACCTTATAGTTTGTTTTGCCCAGGATGCTCGTGTAGACTTTCTATTTTACTTCTGAAGTATTTTAACATATGATACATTGTTATGTCACCTAAGCAAAAACTGAAGCAATGGTGATTTTTAAAAACAACTAACCATGAAGCAGAGATGTGCTATACATTTTTGAATTTCAGGTACTAAAATGATGAATATCTTATTTAGTGTTTTTAATGATAAATGGTCATGCATCAAATTCAACTACCTGGACCAATGTGCTGTTTCTTTGTAAGTCTCTCTCTAGAATGTTCACTACACTGAGCGCTGGTTTTCCTGTCTCAATGAAACCAATATGAATAAGAGAAAAATAAGAACATTAAAGGGGACAGTTAATGATGAAAAAAAGCATCATAACAAAAGCAGAAGATGGAAGCAATAGCAATGATTATTAGAATAAGAGACAACAAAGTCACAACAAAAAAAGTACCTGATTGAGAGGCAACATACAACCCTTTAGCAACACCAGGATATTTTACCACTCCAATTGGTTGATCGATAACCACCTGTAACGCAATCGCGCAAAACAACCTTCAGCTTATACGATGTGTAATACATAAAATTGTTGCCAACTACATTAACTTAGCATGAAAACATTCTAAATAAGCAAAAACTAATAACTTAATAATCCCTTGATATCAAGCATATGATAGAGCTGTAAAGGCTTGAGTGGTATTCAAAGAACAATCAAATGAACCATGCACAATAAAGTAGTCGATACCATTTCGGGAGCCACTCTGAACATGTAGTAAGATTAATATGAAGATAACAAAAAATATATCCGGGCTGTGGGATGCAACGAAAGTCGAAACGCGCTCATAACAATACCTATATATGAAGGTCAGTACATTACCTTATCATTATCAACTATTCCACTCACTAGTGCTCGGTATATCTTTGCAATCTTCCTAGGCTCCTTGCTTGAATCACTGCTACCGTAAATAACAGAATAGGATGAGAATGAAACAAGGTAACCAATCATGAAATTGTAACTTCAGCTTCAAAAGTTTTAAAATGCTTTATTTTCTATGTTTCTGTTTCAGTTCTTCTGCTTAAGAAAAACAAATGACTGCAGCGCAAAAAGTTAAAAATGAAACTAAGAAGATACAACCAACTAGGCAACTAAAAAGATGGTTCTGTCCTAACCTTTTCCCTCCAACCTGAGATGTTCCATCAGCAAAATAAGATGCAAGACAAGTTTTGGCTAGTTTACTCTTCGCACATAATAAAATTCCTGTGATGCAACAACTAATCAATTACATAAGCATAAAAAGTATCATGTGCTAGTTATTTGTAACATTAGAAGGTAATTAAAAGAAAAGATCTAGTCACACTCATATAGCTTCTTTGGCAGTAATAACTACGCAATATCACTACCACTTGTGAATCAATTAACCAATAAACTACTGAGTAGTAAGGGGCTTAAACTTCTCATCTTATAACAAACAAAATTTTACATCTTTTAACAATCAATTTTTTACATATTAAAATAAAACTACTCTCCTCCTGTAGAATTCTAAAACTTGCACCAGTTCATGCATGTGACATTTTCAAAGCAATCTAAGCAACAGATAAAATCTAGCATCTTTACATTTCAACAGAAATATTTAGAATAACCTGAAGTTCCTCTCCCTAGGCGATGCACTGGAACAGGATGAGGCCTTTGGTCTGCTTCAAATGTACCCTGCTTGTTGGCTTGCCATTGAAGCTGTGTTAAAACCGTCCTTTGCTGGAAGAGACCTCCAGGCAGAACTTGCAGACCGGAAGGTTTATTCAAAGCGATCTGAATACGTAATCAGCATCTCAATTAAGAGAACAAATATTGAAGACATTCAAATTGCCTAGTACTTGCAATAATACATTTTGTTAGGAGAAGCCAAATTTGTTGATAACTTAGCCTGAGGGTCCTCTAATTCTAATTTGATTTTTATTACAGTAATATACAAGTACATTGTCAATAAACCTCTTGATTAGCATTCAAAAGCACCACTAACAAAAACAATTTCAAATGGCCAGTTTAACATAATTGACCAAACAAAACTATCACAGAAAATTAGCAGATATATACACGACAATGCGTAAAGCAAGAGTTGTCACTTACAATATCACCATCTTCATACAAGACTTCAATCATGTATGGTGCATCGGGTTCCTTCCACGGAAGCCTGTGATAAACAAGCTTTGAACCAACTCTAACATGAATAAATTAGAAAAAAAACATGAGACAATAGAATAAAACCACTTAGTATATAAAGGAAAACAAAATTGTAAGAAAGAACCTGAGGAGTGTGTTGGGATCAGTAACAACACTTCCATCAACTATTATCTGTAAAAGACACTAACTAATATTACAATCAACCCTTCCATCAATGTATTAAACTATTTCAGATATGTTGAGGATCAAACCTGTTCACTATTTATGCGCTGCAACCAACTGTTAAGAAATCAGTACTATTATGTTATATACCCATTTGTCTAGTTTGATTATAATTTCAATTATGAGCATAGAAAAGTTCGAAAGATTCAATTTTGAAGATAAAAATGTAAGTGGGTACCCTTGTAAAGGAGCTGAACTCTTGTACTTGGTGGAGTAGAACTCAATCAGTGATAACCCTGGAATTTTTACAATGTTAACATTAAGAAGCACACGAAAATCATTTTTACTAGAGAGAGAGAGAGGTGAACCGGAATCGGAGGATCGAACGGTGTCATGGTAGGAGAGGCCGTCGTTAAATTGGGGCCAAGGAACTCCGAAATGGTTAGGGGTTGCCGGCGCCGCCATTGAGAAGCTCCGACAGCAGCGGTGGTTTGTTATAAACGGGCTGATGGGCCGGCCTGTTAAAACAGAAAAGAATAGTTTATATATCAAAAAGTAAAATGAGATTTTTTTTTTTTTTGTATAATCACTCGGCCAACTAATCTCTTTCGGTTTTTTTGGTACATCGGAAATCTCTTTCGATTATGCTCATTTCAAAATTCACATATTTAAAAAAAAAACTAAAATACCATTTATATATATATGACTTCACTAATATATCATTGACTAAAAATATAATTCATTATCGATTCAACTTAAGAATAAAGAGGTTTGTGTTTGTTTGGCTTTGAAGGTCTGGATGAGAGTATAATTATATTTTAAGTTATTTACTAAAATAACTTTCACATAAAATTTAAGTTGAATTAAACAATGAAAGATATTTTTTACCATAATTTTTTGGTGCATACATTCTCTTTGTAAAATAGGAAAGACTTATGTTTAGTAAAATATATATATACAAGATCACTTGTTATGATTTCGTAAAATTATTCACACTAAGAATACATCAAATTTTAACAAATTAAACTAAAGTATAATTGCTTACATCAATAATAGGGCAACATTAAACTCATTGAGTTTAGAGTGAAAAAACAAATAAAGCCATTGGTTTTGACGTATAGAATCTGGAAACTAAATAATAATAAAAAAATAGGCCATGAGTCATTAGTGGCGTGAAATTGGGAGTGTGAAACCTAATGTAGCATTAATACTTACTCTCATAAAAATATAATCATTTATGATTACTTTATGTCTAATCAAAATTGTGAAATGAATGGAAATGCATGAAACAAAACACATAACATGCGTATATTTCTCAACCACCTTACAATTTACATAAAGTCCTTATATTTTATATATTATCTCATTTGCAATGTGCGTAAGGCCTCACCTTCTTACTCACCCACTCAAATGCCACCCAACTTGAAGGAATTAAAGTAACTCATCCACTCATGTAATATTCTCTTAATTTCTTAAACATTTATAAATTCAAACACTAAAGTTTAATTTTTATTACCCACAATTGTTCAGAGGTTGCATTCATACATAATAGAATGAATTAATTTTTTAGTGTAATATCTATACACCAACAATATAAAAATTTATACATAATCAGTATATTATTCGCCATTTATTTGAATTACTTTTTTTTGTTTTGAAGAGTCAATCATAATTGAAAATAAATAGGGATAATACAGTGATAATGTATAAACTCATACACGGTTAGTGTGTACATTTTTTTATCTTAATTTGTTACTGGTAATAGGATACCATTGACAAAAACAAACATATGTATATAACTATATGTTGATCAAATATATTTCAGAAATGATTAATAGTTACGAATTATAAGAAAAAACATAAATCCTTGTGTATTGGCTTATAATTTATTGACTCAATTATGTTTTAAGCACATTTGACATTACCACATGGCATAAAATAAAGAGTAAAGATTGAATCTAAATAAATGAGACATACATTTTCACACTTTTATTTCCTTATTCGCATTCCAAGTCAAAATAAAGCACATAGAATCTGTATCAAATTACAGACAGATAGAGAACTATAGTGCAGAAAACAGATCAATGATCAGCAAAATACATCAGTTGAGGAAGGTGCTGTCAGCTGAAGAGAGACTGCATTCCAATCCGTAGTATCGGCACCGCAGCGCCTCTCTTTTGTTTTCGCTACTTGTACCTGAGCTGAACCGGCATTGGAGTTTCTTGCAGCAAGGGACTTCAGCCTGTACCTCTCTGCTCTTGATCCAATAACTTGGCCTAACACTGATGCTGCAATAGTAAATGCCATAGCTGATTTCGGCATCAACACAGACTTCCTTAGTATTGCTATGAATGGAACAGCTGCATGGACTGCGGCGAACCATGATGGTGAAAATTTCTTGGTATGTTCTCTCCATATCCCCAATGGAACATTAGCTGCCATTCCAAGCATCCCAATCACGAGAACTTTTGTCGGTAGGGCCTGAGGGCGGAGGTTCTTTGCGAATGCAGTGCGTGCCAGAGCAGCCCGTGCTGCAACTATTGCAGGTGGGCATTTGTACTGCATGCCGGAAGGAAGCTGAATGGCTTTTGCAACAAGTGGTACGACATTAATGACTGCCCGATATGACTTTGCAATTGGGCAATTCCCACTTTGCAGCCACTCATCGCCTGCTGCCTCATGCTTTGAACTATCCTGAATATTAATTAAACACACATCAGGGACACCGAAAAGATAATCCAAATGATTGAAAGTTTAATAGTACTCTTCAACTACACCAAAGATTTTTTACCTCCCCCTAAAAAAAAAAAGATTAAATACCTTTGACGAAGAATCTTTCTTTGACGACTTGGATTTTTTTTTCTGGTTGTTCCACTTCTCAGAAAATGCATCAAAACCAAAAGGCCCGCCAAATCCAAACGATGATAGGCTAATGGTTGCCGCTTTTGCAGCCAATGGATTGAATTGGGATTTGGGAGGCTGTACTTTCTCTGAACGCTGGGAAGATCTTCCGGACAGGGGAACAACACCATCACTCCCGTGAAAAATTCTAAATGCTAAATCAAAATTGGGACCATCTTCAAAAATTGGACCTTCAGCCACACGCATCTGTGTAAGAGACAGATATTTTGTAAGTATGGCGATTTCTTTCGAATCTAATAACAGATCAAGTAAATGGTGTGATTGCAGCATTAAATCCCAGCTCCACAAGTTACAGATAATTTTATATATTATTATGAAGGAACAAATATTTGGAGCTCAGTACGACGTGTAATTTGTTTCATGAAATAGAAGCTTTAGTTTACAATAGACATAGTTTTGGCCAAAGTGGGTGCATAGATCTAAAGTAAATGTACGAGCAAGATCATTCTTCAATCTCCATAGACATGTTAGATGACAGGAAAACATATATTGGGGCTAAAGTAAAGGATAAAATGAGAATCATGTCAACTAAAAAGGAAAACTTACGGGCGTTGGAAAAGCCACGGGTGAAGAGAACGAAAAGTTAGTAGGTTCATTGATGTTCCTCAAGAATGGACATCTAAGCAAAGAGTCCTCGTTAACGTCTCTAGTAAAAAAGTCCATTCTTCTGCTTCGAAATTGGAAGACCTGCAAATGGAGGGAAACCATAATAAATAAGAAATGCTTCCTGGAATTATGGACAAGAGAAATAAACTATGGAGGATCCACTGAGTTCAATACTAGGAATCCCGAAAAATGAAACTAATTAAAATCTTCGACTATGGGGTACAAAACGTTTTGTTTTAAAAAAATAGACTAAATTTCTCAAATTCTGCTAGCAATGAAAAATTAAGAGTCAAGAACACAAACCCATGAAGTTGAAACTTAATACTAAACCCTAATAACATGGTATCATGAAGCATTAGAATTTTTTTACTCTTTTTAGTTTTTACATTTTCTGATTTTTCCAGATACATAGGGAAAAAACTCTTGTCAAGACTTGAAACTATTTCCCCATCTCTTATTCATTGAATCAAACACAAAAAGTTAGTCTTGAATGTCAAAGAGTGACACTAGAAATTTGAGCAAGTTGAAAGCATTTCCAAATTCCAGATTGCAATAACTCGGTTTACAACAATATAGGTTCAGTAATCTCAGATCCTTTCCATCCCCATAGGTCAAATTTCAAGGCCCAATTCCATTGAATTATCTGGATTAAATTTTTTCATCACATGAAAACAACCCATTTAAATTTGTTACAAACATTAAGGAAAAAAACATCAAATATTACTCATTCCCAATACATTAAATTTCATATTAAACTCATAGCAGATGAAAAAATCGAAACTTTTGAACAGTAGTACCTCAATGTAAAAAGATGAACAAAATCAAATGATTATGAGAAAAAGAGCCAAACCACCCAAATTAATTGATGATCAACAGAGAATGAATAAACAGAAGAGAAGCATAGAAAATGGAGGAAAAGGAAGGAATATATGGAAAAAGTGAAGATAGGTTTACCTTTGAGAAAGAAAGAAGGAATGAAAATGTGGGGTAGGTGAGAGAAATTGTAACAACTACACAACACCGAGGAAGAACAAGAAGAAAGAAACAGAACAAAGAACAACGTGGTTCCCTTCTCTCTCTTCTGCTCAAATTAATAATGATTTTAATTAAATTATCAGAGTCATTACATTATTTATTTTAAGAAGGAAGAAAATAAAATTGGAAAGTCAAATGTCAATAATGGCTGTGGAATACACACGCCGCGACACAACCAAAGTTGATTTTGTATAAAGAGTAAAGACATTCTCAAAATGCTTAATTCTATCCATTTGTTTATTGAAAAGTTTTCAAAATATTCATACAAATATTAAATGAGTCAAAATTAATTTTTTTAGTATATTTAAAATATGTAATACAAACTATTTTTGACTTATGGTTGTGATAACTGAATATTAGTTTAGATTTTAATTTTTTGGCGATCAAATTGGTACATATCAACTTACTCAAAAAGTGTTTTCTCAATTAGATACATTTTGCTACCTCACAATATTAATTAATTAAATTATGTTTGTGATAACTGAATATTACCTTTTAACCTACCATGTAATCCATATTATTTATTGCGCCAATTATGTTGTGTTTAATGTCTAATTTATGTTCAATTTATAAAATATGTTGTACCGACTACAGATAATAGGGTGAGATTATGTGAACAAATCGTTTCTAACAAGTAAATATAAGAGTATATAATGCACGTGTTTTGTTAATAAATACAAAATTAAATTTGATTAAAAAGGAATGTTAATGAATATAAGAGTGTATCAATTCATCATAGAGTATAATGTATGTGTTGTATTTTTTTAGCATGTGTATTAAACACAGCCTAAATTCATAAGCATTTTTTACAAAATTCATAAGCGTTTTTCTTGGTGAATAAATTCATAAGCATTTTTTATACAAATTTATAAGCGTTTAGCATCAAGCAAAATGGAACATGATTTATGTTATAAGGGGTTCTATTTTTTTTAATGAAACCAAGGCATTCTATTGTTACGTCTTTATCCTATTCAATTCTATATATGGAATGCAAATAAAATTAGAATTTATCCAAAAAATATTGGTTAACAAATCAAATACAGGAATTGTTTACTGGGAAATGATTTTAAATACACTAGAATTTAAAACTTGCCAATTTTAATGCATTATTTCTATATTTGAATTTATTAAGTATTCTTACTCATTAATGGGAACCACTAAATTATTTATTTTTCTTCAACTCCAATTGATGTTCTACAATTGCATTAGTGGTAACAAACACAGTCCCAAATATAGACTTCATACTTAGAAACCAAAGAAGCAGTGTAGTGTAGGACGAGTCCTAAAACTCACTACTCATTACAAACATAAGTTTACACACCAACACATACTTATAAAATGCATAAAAAACCAAATAAAGCCATGCCACCTGCGATCCAGAACCCAGTTCTGGGAATAAAACTTGCAAGGTGATGGCGCAGACTTCAAACTGTGTCCGGCGAACAAACTACCTAGACAATAAATAGTACTGCAAACAAGTAACCAACATTTATTGTAATAATAGAGCTTCCCTGATAAAGCATCCAGCACGGTTCACTTCTTCTTTGCTGCAGCCTTCGTGACTTTGGCTCCAGTAGGATCCTTCTTCTCCACACTCTTGATGACTCCCACAGCCACAGTTTGGCGCATGTCTCTGACAGCAAAACGACCAAGTGGAGGGTACTGTGCAAAAGTTTCAACCACCATGGGCTTGGTTGGAATCATCTTGACAAGTCCAGCGTCACCATTCTTCAAAAATTTGGGTTCCTTCTCAATCTCCTTACCAGATCGTCTGTCAATCTTGGTCACAAGTTCAGCAAACTTGACAGCAATGTGGGAGGTGTGGCAATCAAGAACAGGGGCATAACCATTTCCAATCTGGCCAGGGTGATTCATGATGATAACTTGGGACGTGAAGTTAGCAGCCTCCTTGGCAGGGTCATCCTTAGAGTTTGAGGCAACAAAACCACGCTTAATATCCTTCACTGCAACATTCTTAACATTGAATCCAACATTGTCACCAGGAAGGGCCTCCTGGAGAGCTTCATGATGCATCTCAACAGACTTAACTTCAGTTGTCAAACCAGTTGGGCCAAAAGTAACCACCATTCCAGGTTTCACAATACCAGTCTCAACTCGTCCCACGGGCACAGTTCCGATTCCTCCAATCTTGTAGACATCCTGAAGGGGCAAACGGAGGGGCTTGTCTGATGGCCTCTTGGGCTCATTGATCTGGTCAAGAGCCTCCAGAAGGGTTGGACCCTTGTACCAGTCGAGGTTCGTAGACCTCTCAATCATATTGTCTCCCTCAAAACCAGAGATGGGTACAAATGGGATTTTGTCAGGGTTGTATCCAACCTTCTTCAAATAGGAAGAGACTTCCTTCACAATTTCCTCATACCTAGCCTTGGAGTACTTAGGTGTAGTAGCATCCATCTGTTGCAGAGAGCAAGCAATAACAACATGATTTTATTAAATGAAAGTTAACAAAACGAGTCTTTGAGTTACAAGGCAATGAAGTCAACAAAATAATATACCTTGTTACAACAACAAATCATTTGCTTCACACCAAGAGTGAAAGCAAGAAGAGCATGCTCACGAGTCTGTCCATCCTTGGAAATACCAGCTTCAAAACCACCAGTGGTGGAATCAATGATAAGAACAGCACAGTCAGCTTGGGATGTACCAGTAATCATGTTCTTAATGAAATCCCTGTGCCCAGGAGCATCAATGACCGTGCAGTAATACTTAGTAGTCTCAAACTTCCAGAGAGCAATATCAATTGTGATTCCTCTTTCGCGCTCAGCCTTAAGCTTGTCAAGCACCCATGCATACTTGAAGGACCTCTTGTTCATCTCGGCAGCTTCCTTCTCGAATCTCTCAATGACACGCTTGTCAATACCTCCCAACTTGTAGATCAGATGGCCAGTGGTAGTTGATTTCCCAGAGTCGACATGGCCAATGACCACAATGCTGATGTGAAACTTCTCTTTTCCCATTTCACTTTAAACTTAAAATAAATAGGTCCTCCAACAAAAAACTATGAGAAAGCTATCCCAAAACACCAGCAACATATATAATAATAAACCAAATTCAACTTGCATCATTGTCTTTGCCATAAATAGAGACTCCAGTAATATATGGGGAAATTGAGATGAGCAAAATATCAACCCATCATAATGCTTAACAAGTGAAAATACCAAATACAAATCAATAACACAAATCAAACACAACAAATACCACATGTTGGACAAGATCAAACAATTACATTTGGCCCAATAATTAGACAGGTTATATGATTACAAAACAGAAATCAACACTTATGAAATCATGTTTATGCACACCAAGGCCAAAACAACTAACAAAAAACAAAATCTATACATGAATAATCATCAAAAACAATGATTGCAATATATGCACAATTTTCAAAATATCTAGATCCAATAATAAATGATAAATCAAATAGAAACATAAGAAAGTAGAAAAAGGTGAAATGAAAACATCATAAATGAAAGATTGATTATCCTGGCCGTAATCGATTCAATTGAACAAAAACGAATATCGAAAAAAGAAGCAGTAGTACAAAGGAATATTACCTTTGAAGAAGAGTTTACGCTGAAGCCCTAGACGCGAGAGAGAGAGAGTATAGAGAAGAATGAACAAAGATCTAATATATATATATATATATTCGTTTTTTATACTAGTAGTGAATCATTCACCTCTTCATATATTAAATTCATATGTTAAATATTGTTGACTCTCTTCAATAATATAAAGATAATGTAAAAAAAAACTATAATGAGTATGCATAGATTTTAAACTTTAGAAGATTTCACATAAAGTAATTCATTTTTTAATTGACATAATTGCCCTTGCTTTTTGCATTTTTTCTACCCTTGTTGATCAAATGTGGCACCACTCCCTCTATTTATCTTATGGCTGCACAACCAAGAGAGTAAGGTTTATAAAAATAAGCAATATCATATTATTTATAATAAAATGATATTTTAACATTAAAAGAAAAAATAAAATAAATTTTTTGAAGACTTACTAAATATGTTAACTACAAAAATGATACATTCACTAGACATATTGCATATTGGTTCATATTCCTTTTAAGGCTCACTTCTTCACTAATGTATTAACTTATTTAAAAAATTAAGATAATCTTTATATTTTGCCTTGCATTCTTCCTTATTAATAGTCCAAAAATAGTTAATCTTTTTTAATTATAAGTTGTCATAGTCATTAGGAATGTTAAATATTATTCCCTATGTTTATTAATAAGAATTATTATTTTATCTTTTACTTTCTATATTCCAACGTCGCATATGCTTTGTAAATATTTGTATACCTGTATAATTGTCCACAACCATCTACACTTAAAGTTTGGCACCATTGCCATTCAGTGCACTTTTAATAATTATAAAAAAAATGTATACATTAATAATATAAGAGTTTTTTTATCATAACTTATAGTATTTTTTGTTTTTAAAAGTACTAACACTTGTATAACTTAAAATGTTATAATTGTTAAATAAAGGAGGCATGCCTTCAGCCATGAGGTAATTTGATTGGAACTTTCAAATATATATTTATAATGAAATCTTAAATTGAACAAGAAAATGAGAGGAAAAAAGTCAATTATATATTTTGTTAACTCATAAGTTGTGAGTTCAAATTTATTGCCAGCATAAGTAGGTTATTTTTGGTGAATAATATGTCAGAACACTACACTTACAAATAATATGTCAGAACACAAGACAAGGAAGAAAAATGAATTATAAGTAAAAATCTTATACACTTTTATTGTATCATCCATAATTTTTATTTAATTATAATTGTTCAACAAAATAATATACTATAAAATTGAAAAGGACAACCAAGCATGTTATTTTGTACTTTTTTTGTATTGGTACGCTGTTATTTAATTAACGTTAAATTTAGGAGTCAAAATCTGTATAGGGTCCCACTTATCCGGACATAAATTTCCATGCTGTAATAGTTCTGTTCTTTCTGTTTATTGAACTTTTCTCCTTCCCTCTCTTCTTCCTTTGTCCTCTTTCTTTCTCTTCACAGGGAAAATTACCTTCATTTCGAAGATAGAGATCTTATTCTAATATCCTAAGGTTTTGGAATTCAAACACTTCATTTTTGACATAATATCTTATGTTGTTTGTCCCTTGTTTTTGTATTTTTCTCATTTGACTATCTATGAATGATTGATATAATTTTAAGATTATGGTATATGGGTTCTCCTCATTGTAATTTTCATCTCTTACTTTTATTTTCTTCTTAAGTTTTCTCTTGAAACCAAGCCTTCAAAATTGGAACTTTTGATCTGGGTTTGTTGGCAATTTGGTTCTTCAACATTTGATCATTGCATTAATGGATTGGGTGAAAGTCCTAGAATTTTCATTGTTGAAAACGTGTTTTTTATTTTTCTTATTTTTTCCTATTTAGTTTCCACTTTTATGTTTTATTGAATATATTCATTTATCTGCTTCTAGCATTTATGGTTCCATTTTGATGTTATGCTGAATTTTCTATGTCTCTTTCCGCTTACAATAATTCAATTCAATGCAAGTAATTCTATTTTCTTTCAACCCTTTGCATGGAATTCAATCTGCATTAAGTTGAGATGTTATATGACATTTTTAACCAGAGTGAATTAAATTACTTCTAACACAAGTTTATTCATATAATCTTTTCTTTCTTTGTTTTTCCCTTTATGGATAATAATGATGATGTATTTGTTCATTTATGTCATTTGGCTTTGATCAAGATAAAGGAATTGCACATGGGGAAGAAAGGGAGTTGGTTTTCTACAGTGAAGAAAGCTTTTAATGGTTCAGATTCCAGAAAAAAACAGGTTTGAATAATACTTATTAATTATCTTCTATACTTTTACATTACTGCTTTTGAAATCATTCAAAGATTTTCATCCAAACCAATTATGTTTTGTTCATGAAGAAACAGAAACAGAAACACAAGTCAAGTCTAGGATGTTTTGGGTATTATGAGGCACCTGAACCAGGATTTGAAGAAGAAGCAAGAGCACCGGTTGCGGTTGTTCCTTCTCTTCCACCTAGAAAAGATGTTGTTAAGCCAAGGGAGGGAGATAGTGAACAGAACAATCAAGCTTTGTCTTTGGCTTTAGTCACTGCAGTTGCAGCAGGTGCTGCTGTTGCTGCTGCTGCTGCAGCAGAGGTTGCTCGTCTCAACGCCGTGTCTCATTACGATGAAAAAGCCGGGGAAGAAGTAGCAGCTCTCAAGATTCAGACCGCGTTCAGGGGATATTTGGTATGGACTTTTTATCATTCTATTTGTCTTACATAAAATTTGGAAAATAAAAATGAGAAGGAATGCAGTTATTCACATCCAAATATTTGTACTTATTTTCAATTTTTTTATAATAAACTAGTGTTATTGTAGTTGGATCTATTGGATTGTTGTTCCAACAAGGTTCCGGGAATATGTATCCTCCACAACTTTTTAACTCTTGTTAATACGCGGCATGCTGCAATAATTTGGAGAAGTTCAAAATTTCCTGCATTTGTTTTGCTTTTCTACCCAAGAATTTAGTTTCATGGTTATCTACCAAAGTCTGTTTGTTATAATTATAATGGGAAGGCTCACAGCGTTCCCGGAATCAATTAGTTTCTTTAATTATGTTGAGAATTTGTATTAATGCTAGAACACCTTACTAGTGACTTTTATGCTTAATAATAGTTCTTGTTTTTGGGGGGTTCAGGCAAGAAGATCATTGCGGGGCATGAGAGGTTTGGCGAGGTTGAAAACATTGATTCAAGGGCAATTTGTTAAACGGCAAGCAGCTACAGCCTTACAATGCATGCAAACTTTTTCACGGCTGCAGTCTCAGATTCACGCGAGGAGGATTCGAATGTCCGAGGAGAACCAAGCTCTTCAGCGTCAACTGGATCAAAAGCGTGAAAAGGAACTTGAGAAGTTGCAAGCAGCTGTAAGCATTTTATGTGTATTTGCATGTTATAATGCAGGTTATGGTCCAAATGCAATGCATGATGGAGAATACTTTCAGTGAGATCTGAATATATGAACAAAGTCTAATGCTTTGCGGGTTAATTTATGACAACTCGTCACTTATTTCCCACTTTCCTTTCTTCTGCATTTTTGTGCATCATTCCTTTTA
Organism: Lupinus angustifolius; assembly: GCF_001865875.1. Classification (NCBI taxonomy): domain Eukaryota; kingdom Viridiplantae; phylum Streptophyta; class Magnoliopsida; order Fabales; family Fabaceae; genus Lupinus; species Lupinus angustifolius. The sequence goes on from NC_032012.1 coordinate 26,404,763, forward strand.
AAACTTATGAAAATAGTGTTAATATTCTACTCACAAGAAAATAACTTGAGGTCATATTAAGTTCACATATTTTCATAACTTACTTATTCAGTGGTACCAGTAAACTTGGAATGAATGATACATGAAAAATTCTGCTTTTGAAATCTGTAATGAAGTGGAAAATACTTATGCAGCAGGTTGCAGAAAAATGGGATGCTAGGGTGCAGTCAAAAGAGCAAATTGAAGCAAAAATGTTGCATAGGCAAGTAGCTGCTATGAGAAGAGAGAAGGCTTTGGCCTATTCATTATCACATCAGGTAAAATATATATGGAATCTTATTAATTACACTGATTTACATTTAGATGTTATTTAGCATGATGATTGATTTGTCAAAACTGAATATTGTTTTGATCAATGCTAATCTTAAAAAAATAGTCACCGGATTAATAGAGACGAGAAGGCATTTGATTTTTGTACTCGGTGATAACAGATATATGGTATACTATAAGATGGATTTACAAACTTGTTAATGTTATGCGAGGTCAACATGATAGTCTTTACAGCAGTGATTTGGATTGCAATTGATAGTGTAAAAGATTTCATATGAAACTCCTACACTTACCAAGGCATATTACCGAGCAATTCCGTTGGAAATGAAAACTGCAAAACAGATTGAAAAATCATTGATGGACTCCTATTTTATTGGTCTAGACATGTAATTGTTCTGTATGTTATAAATGATTTCCTCTTATCCATGACTAATTGTTTTTCCCAACAGCAAACATGGAGGAACTCTCCAAAATCCGCAAATGCGACATTTATGGATCCACACGACCCTCACTGGGGCTGGAATTGGCTAGAGCGATGGATGGCTTCACGACCATGGGACGGGCAAAGCACTATTCAACACAATGATCATGCATCTGCTAAGAGTGCTGCTTCAAGCCATGCCACCATGTCAGTAAGGGAAATCACAAAATTGTATACTCTCCGCGATGAAAATCATCATGAGAGTAAGAATTCTTCTCCGGCTACTAACCAAAAACCAACCCGAGTTCACAGCCACAACAACAATTCCCCCTCAGCTCCAAAGGCTAATGCAAAAGCAAAGGCATTATCAAGACAGGGTGGTTCATGGGGTGGTAGTGCTGATGTCTCAACAAGCATGTTTCGCATAAAAAACGAAAGCAATCACAGGCATAGCATTTCGGTATCTCTTGCCAGAGATAATGAGAGCCTTGCTAACTCACCAGCCTTTTCAACTCAAATATCATCACCATCCATAAAGGTGGCAAAGGCTAAGTCCCTAGTTCCAAGTCCATCTAGAAATAAAGGCACAATGCTTGAAAAAGGAGCTGGCGTTTCCGCGAAGAATAGGCTTTCTTTCTCACCGTCTCCATCTGGTGCTAGAAGGCTTTCTATTCCGGCTAAGGTGGCAATGGTTTCCAATAAGAGTGTTGCTATTGCTACCATCCCTGAAGAGAAAGTGAAAGTTAAAGTGAAAAATGGAGGGAGCAGGTAGGGATATATAATGCCATTGGTGCAGAAATCCTATAGATCATTGTGAATGAAGAAAGAAGAATGACTAAAAAGATTGTATATGTCATCTTTGATAATTTTCTCTATCAACTTTTTCTTCAGAAGAATGATACAAGGAAAATTGAAAGATCAAGTCATCATTTTATTTCTACAAGTTATCATCAAATGATATACAACCTTAACTTTTTCTTTATAACTTTTACTAGCACTGCTATTTGTGCTGTTGTCTAAAAGAATTGATTTTGTGGTATGATTCTATTGTTTTATGACAATATATACTTTTCACCTTTTTAATGTAATTTGGCACTTTGATTATGCTATTACTAACTGCTAGGAAATTATTATACAAGTTCTATTCTCTTCATGATGCTATGAAAAACAGCAATCAGTAAATTAGACATGTGATTTTTGATATGGGGCAGGTCTGGAAAATGTATGTTCTCAAGCATCAAGTAATAAGTGAAATTATGTATGGGTAACCAGAAATCGGGGCGCTGGAAGTAGGAATAGCAATAGGGTGGGGTGGAGTTGAATTTGTGCTTATCTAACCCCGAAATCCAAAACCCAAATTAAGCGGGGTTAAAAAACAATGCTATTATCGTCGAACTCGTTAGGTTTCGGGTAGCTCGGATTTAACGAGAACTTGCCTAAAACATGTATTTCTTTGTATATAAGTTCTATATATATTTCAAATAAATAAATAAATATATATAAGGTTTGCTAATATGAGTACACCTTATTTCTTTATGTTGCTTCATATAGTAAAAAACTTATATTTGGTAAAAGAAATCTATATTTAAAAAATATTATTTAAATTTATTTTATGTGATTGATCATAATTCATTTGTACATGGAATGACAAAAAAAATGTAGGGTAGATAATGTTTTACCATTCATTTACAATTTTTCTGTAAAGTTGAATTTATGCTTTACTCAAATAAATGAAACAAGCTCAAGATGGATAAGCATTGCTTTTACATATTATATTTTTCAAAATGTTATATGAGCATCTTCAATTAGTACAATTTCTCTTATAACAAATTAAGCTTTTTATATTTCTTACTTACTTTCCATCTTTATCTCAATTCAAACCTCAAAGAATTAATTCAAAATATGGAAGAAAATTAATTGATTGTTTAAATATCATTTTTTATATTTTTTACCCTAATTTCTGGAAAAGAATGATCTCAGAGACAAGTTGTTTATTTTATATTTACATTTAAATGAAAATTGTTATCTCAAAATATATATGTATGAGTTTTATATATTGTATCATTTATTATTCATGTTTAATTATCATTGATTATCTTCAAAAGATAATACAAGTGAATGCTGAATAATGTATTTATTGGATATAAATTTTTATACAATAATATATATTATATAAACTAGTTTTTTTATTTTTTTAATTTTTTTATATATTTCTCTATACAATAATGTTGAGAGTCTTTAACTCCTAAATTTTGGGCCTGAATCCTACACAATCCCACGTCAGCTATTAGCCATTCACATCAATTTTCCAAAATCAATTAAAACATCTCCATGCTGGCTTTATTACATTATTACTATTAAAATCATCTTAATGAGAGTAATAAATTTGCACCTCTAGAAAACGTTCAACATAGTTGATGTAAATAGTAAATACTCGACCATAACCTTTGTTGTTAAAATAGCTAAAATACATTAAAACAATCTCTGTATTTTTTGAATAAGTTTATAATGCATACCAAACTTACCCCTCAAATATAATATATCGGATAATATTAACTTGTGTTCTACCTATAAAGAGTATAAACATAGTACCAGTATAATCAAAATTAAACATATCATACATTTCAAAATAATAAATACATCCCTTCTTTGATATAATTTCAAAAGATATATTCAAGTGATACATATTTGATGTTCCTTAAGTAATATATTAGTTTCAGTCTCGTGGATGAAAAAATATCTGCTAGGAGAGTTAGTCCTACATACCCATAGATATTTTCAGCTCGGACACTGAGAAAGTGTGCGAATAGGACCAAAATATTACACCTTAAACTGGAAAAATTACGGGATTGGGGTAGTCAAACTACAGTATCCCAACTTTGGGGTACCTTTTCAAATAATTACGGGATTGGGGTAGTTTTTTGAAAGTCGTGGATGGGGTCCACGACTTTGGCATAGTCGTGGATGACAGGCACGACTCCAGGGGAAAGTCGTGGACCAGACCCACGATTTCCCTTTAATTTTCTCTCTCCTCACTGAAATCGTGGATGGGGTACACGACTTCCAGTGTCGTGGACCCCATACACGAGTTTGCATGGGTTATATCGTTTTACGTACTTTTTTTTTTTTGTTTAAGTTATAAAATTAATATATTTTGAATATGGTAATTTTAGTTAAATGATTATTTTTGTATTTTAGTATGGTAATTTAACATGTTATAATTTTAGTTAAGTTAATGTATTTTTGTAATTTTTTAGTATGGTATTTTTTTATTTTTTTGGAATTGTCATAATTTGTAAGTTAAAATTAAAAAAATAAGAAAAATGGAATTGGAAATGGAAGAAAGTTTCATAAATTGTAATTTAAAATTCAAATACATTTGATTAGCGGGAAAAAAAATATCCTAATGACGTCTATGAGATGATGTTCCACATCCAGGTGCCTTTCTCCTTCGAGGTGGTTGAACTCTTAGTTGTTGTTGTTGTTGCGATTGATTTTGTCTTCCACCTCTAACCAGTTGTGGCTGCTCCTTGTCTTCGTCTTCACTATCGTCATCATCTTCATCGTCATCGTTTGTTTGGGAAGGCATTGTCGGCTGATAATATTGTTGAGAGTTGAATGCCGAGAATGGAGTATTTGAAGTAGTGCCAAACATTGATGGCATTCCTTGAAATTGTGAAGATGATGGTAATTGAGAGAAGGAGTAGTCACCCATTGCTCCGTAAGGTTCAAACCCAAACGGATGTTGTTGTTGTTGTTGAGGAGCAGGAGTCTGAGTGTATGCCTGCGGAAAAGTATCCGTCTGAGTTTGACTCTCATATTGTTGATATTCAGGTGCAAAAGGCATTTGGAAGTGTTGTGGAGGAGGAGCTTCAGAAGTAGTTGAGGAGAAGACGGTTGGAATTAGTTGAGCAAATGCTTCCATCATCTCATTGCAGTTGTGATAGACGTCATTCAATGACTGCAACGGATTTGGAAACACATTTGTAGGAGCACATCTATCCCGAATCATTTTGATAAAATTGTACTGAATAAATGGAAAAATTGAATTTGTTAGAATATGTGAAAAGAAAATAAAATAGAATAAAATAAAATAAAATAATATGTTATTACCGATCCGGCTGAATATGCTCCATCTGGAGATATGTATTTCCTCGTCCTTTGTAAGTACCATTGCATATACTGCGAGTAATGGTACAAAGGCTGGTTATCGGGAAAACCGTTGACCACATAGTTTTCCCGGTTATTCCAAACCTGAATCCACTGGTCATGCTTTTGAGGCCAGTTGTAGTCATTTTTCCCACGTAGATCCATCTTGTGTTGTTTCTCCAGATTAATTGGATCTTCTGGGATGGGTTGTTGTAGACCAAACTGTCTCATCACCCTATCAGCAGCATGCCACTCAACAGTTGAAAAGCATATGAGTGGTACACGTGCTCTGACTACATCAGGTATGGGGCCCACATAGGTAATGTTCCTATATGGGGTCCACACAAACTAATATATAAAAAAAGTTAGTAATTAATGAATACAAGAATAGTTAGAAATAATAGTAAATATATTAAAATTTTGAATTTGAAGAAATTACCTGATCAATGCGCAAGCGATCCAACATTGACCGTATTATGTTCGTTGCATGACCAGGGATGTTGGTGGCGATTAGATGTTGCGCTCACCTAAAATGTAATGTTATTGGTAGTTATTATTATATGAATAATTTCAAACAAAAACTATTGTAATTTGAAGAATTTTATTAATAAAATAATGGAAAAAAATATACCTTTGAACTAAAGGGAAAGTTTGGGAGTCGTTGTTGTGTACTCTTGGAGCTAGCATTGGTATGCGGTCATATGCCCATGACTGTAGTAAATGTAAGCAGCCACCGATTTCAATTTGGTGACTTATAAGTGCCGCACGACATACTCCACGATATAGACACGCCAATACCGCTGAACCCCAACTATATTGGAATGTTTGAGACAAGTCCTCCAACAATGGGAGATACATCAGGTGGACTCGTGATCCTGATGTATCTGGCATGAGGAAGCCTCCAATCATGCGTAATATAAACGCTCTTGCATGTTGCTCAATAACAACATCATCAGCATGTGGAGGTAGAACCGCAAATGTTGAGTCGAGCCAACTCATTTGGATTCTTTGACCCATAATTTGTTTGTCAGTTGGGATTGCACCCAACAAGTTGAGACAAATCATTTCCCAATTTGCACTTGTAACGCCAGTAACAGGAGCTCCATTTATTGGCAAACCAAGTTGGTATGCAACATCCTCGAGAGTTACTGTGCACTCGCCAACTGGTAGATGGAAGGTGTGAGTCTCCGGCCTCCATCTCTCAACTAACGCCGTAATGAGGTGGTTGTTGATTTCGATAGTTCCGATATCTAGTATGTGCCCAAATGCCGTGTTACGAATAACTTCTAACACGGGTGCAGAAGGTAAGTTATGCCAAAAATTGTACCTTGCTCGAAAAGTCACTTCTCCACCATTCCAAATGTTGGTGGATACATGATCTTTTTGTAGGGTGAGAAGGGAGGGGTTAATAGGACCTGGACCAATATGTTCCATTTTTTGAGAAGAATATTCGGGAAAAAACAGAGGAGGGGAATTTAGGAATTTCGGATGCTTGGTGTCCTTATCCTCATCCTCATCCACATTATCTTCCTCTTCCACATTCTCATCCTCATCCTATCTTCATCCTCATCCTCGTCCTCATCCTATCCATGTCTAAGTTCAATGATGCACAAGTAGCAATAACATGTGAACATGGCAATCTAAGTGATTGAAATTCCCCACAATCACACCAGTTGTCCATTAATCTAACTGTGTATACTCTTGCGTATCGACTACCACCGGTACTAGCAACTTCGACTTCCGACACTCCTGAATCCCTCGAAAAATTTCGTACAATATGGCTAGTAGCTTTTCGATTATTTTCATTAATCACCTTACTCAATTCTTCGCAATAAACATGACCCGCCCTGATCATGTTATTTGCTTCATTTCTATGGTGTAGAAACCAGGAGTTCAGTCTATGATATGTTGCTCTAACAAGTGCAGTAATGGGCAAGGCCCTTGCTCCTTTCAGAACCGCATTTACACATTCAGCCAAATTCGTCGTCATATGGCCATACCGTCTCCCCTCATCATATGATTGCGTCCATTTTTCTTTTGGGATTTTATCTAACCACGCTGCCGCCTTAGAGTTTTTTTGACGTAATACAGCAAGCATTCTCTCAAATCTTGGCCGCATCAATTCATAGCCTACAACAAGTACAAAAATATTCACAAAAATCCAACATACAAACAGTTTCACATAATTGACATTCATTTCAACACTTACTCATTTCAATGACTTTTTCTTTCAGATCATTATCTCTGAACTCCTTGTTGAAATTGCTAGCAACATGGCGGATGCAATATACAGAATGACCATCACACCATTGAGGGAGCTCAGTACGTAATGCACCTAATAAACCTGTACCCGTATCTGATATAATGCAAATATTTGGTTGTGGGGTAACATATGTCCGAAGATTGTAGAAAAACCATTCCCATGCCTCTTTGGTCTCTCCTTCTACAATCGCAAATGCTACTGGAAATATACGTCTGTTACCATCTTGGGAACTTGCTATTAACAAAGTTCCAGTATACTTTCCAGTCAAAAACGTCCCATCAACTTGAAGGATTGGTTTGCAAAAACCGAATCCTTCAATGCACGGCTTGAAAGCCCAAAACACCCTATCAATAACTAAAGTATTATGTTCATCAAGGTTAGATGCTGAATATCTTACAATTGTACCTGGTGCATAATATTGAACAGCATTCAACCAACGAGGTAACTCCTTGTACGATCCCTCCCAATCACCATAAATTTGGGCCATTGCCATTTGTTTAGCAGTCCAAGCCCTCCTATATGTGACCGTATAACCAAAACGAGTTACCACTTCCTTCACTAATGCTTTGATTGGTATACCAGGATCTTCTGATACTAGTTGCACAATGCAGTTTGCGATGAAAGATGAGTTCAACTTCGTGTGATCTTGTGAAATATTAGTGGATACACAAGTGTGACTTCCACTAATTTTTCTAATCTCCCAAATATCACGCTTCAAACTTTTTGATGCTCGAAGTCTCCAATCACACCCAACACCATAATATTTACATTTTACAACATATCTATCTGGCCTAGACTCATCGACAACGTAATCAACAGAATTTCTAATATGAAAATGTTTTACCGCATTATTGTTGCCTCCTTTGATTCAAATTGCATACCAACAAATAACTCATTATCTATTTCATTACTTATGTTACTACTTCTATATGGAAAATCTTGTCCAGATTGATGATCAATGTTAACGAAAAAAGATGAAGGATTATGATATGTTACGCTAACTGCTTCATGTGTGGTAATCTGAACATCATCATGCTCGTCATCATCAAGCTCGATGTCCTCCTCATCACTAAAATCACTAACAATATCTCTAATAATTGCCATCTACATATAAGAGTAAAAAAAAACAAACATATTTAAATTTAAACAAATGTAACAAGTAAAATTATAAATAAAATAAAAGACATAACAAAATTTTAACAATTGGAAATTACCTTAAATATTCAGAGTTCTTCAATTCCAGTATGATGCAAATTTTTTTATACGGTACAATTCTTCATCCAGTGTGGTTTTACACTTGGGGGTGAAAATATATATAGACTTGGAAATCGTGGACCCTATCCACGACATTGCCATGAAAGTCGTGCATGTGGTCCACGACTTACACTAACCTGACACATGGCAGGAAAGTCGTGGATGTGGTCCACGACTTTCCAGGGAAATCGTATATGTGGTCCACGACATTGGCAAAGTCGTGGATGGTGTCCACGAGATCCACTAAATTCTACCCCAATCTCGTAAATAATTCAAAACCTACCCCAAAGCTGGGATAGTGTAGTTTGACTACACTATCCCAGTAATTTTTCCCCTTAAACTCCTACTAATGTAGGCCTTTGACTTCCTTTTTTGTGAATGTTGTTGATATTCCTTGTTACTACTACTAAATATTGATGTTGTTGTTGTTCCTCTGCCACCCATATCAGTCTCAGTATCAACGCTAACTCTTTATATCTTTCCCAATCTTATCCTATTTTCCCACTCTTTCCACCAATCTTATTACACTTAACCTCTCTCCTTTTTTTTCTGAACCCATCAACACTAAGTGCAAAAAGACTGTGACTTTTTCAAAGGGTTGATTAAAGATGGTGTCTACTAACGACCCACTTGAGTCTTTCTTCAATTCCATTCAAGTTATGAAGGATTCTCTGTCTCCTTTTGAATTGGGTATTCGAAAGGTGGCAAAGGATCTTGAACATTGTTTCTTGCCAAAGAACAAGGCTAAAGGTGTTTGTTTAATTGTCCAAGGTGGTGAATTTCAGATAAGTGATGTGGATAAGAATAATAATAATAAGAAGAAGAACAATAATGGTTTGTGTTATGTTGGTGCTGCTGATGAGAGGAAAAAAAGTTTGTCAATTAAGGTTCCTTTGAAGGCTTTCTTGGGCATGTTCTCAAAAAATTCAGGGAATGAAAATAGGGCTCAAGTTTCTAAGGAAAATGGTACTTGTTGCACCAATTGTTTTCAGTTTGCTGTGACTTGGTCTTTGCTGGTTAATGGTTTTCTTCAGGCTATTCAATTTCCTTTCAAAAATGGGAGGAAGAAGTTTCAGAAAAGTGGTGATAAAGATAAGTTCTTTTCTTGCATCAAGCCTAATATTTCATCATGTGAAGTGAAGCAGAGTGAAAAGAAAGTCAGAGAAAATGGTGTGTGGAAGAAGGGTGGAGAGCATGTTTCACTTGAATGCCTTGTTGGTCTTATCTTTGATCAGTTGTTTCACACTCTTCAGAGTATTGATCATAGAGTGCAAGAAAATGAACTTAACACTGAGAAAACTTCTCTGCCCAATTCTCATTTTGGTCATGTCAATGCTTTCACAAGTTTCTTGGAAGGGCACAGAGTAGATGTGAATGGCTTCTTTGGAAATTTAAATTTTGCAAAGGTGGGTGGTGTACCATCAAGTGTACTTGGAGAAGAATACCCTCCATCAAAAGAGGACGGAGATAGTAATCGTAGCGAGGAAAACAAGGAAGAAACTGGAGTAAGTTTGCCACAGAAGGTTGCTAATAACATATTCACCATTCCTCTATCAAATGTGGAGCGTCTAAAGTCTACACTTTCGTCTGTTTCATTCGCAGAATTGGTTGAGCTGGTACCTCAGTTGGGTAGAACATCTAAAGACCATCCTGATAAGAAGAAACTATTTTCTGTACAAGATTTCTTTAGATACACTGAGGCTGAAGGTATGATGACATCTTAAGTAAGATAATAAATTTTTTTGAATTAGTTGCATAAAATACAAGTAAAAATTTCTCAACAACTTGTGTTATTGATTAGTAATTCATGGTACCCCTTGGATTACGGTGTAGTTTTAATTTGTAATAAATTCAATTATCGACATACACCTGGATATAAGGATATAATATGCATGTGGGTGGATGGACAGGGTATGATATGTGAGAATATCAATGTGCCTAAATAGGAGGAATCTGTTTCAGTAAATATAAAGGAGTATTAGTTTATTTGAAGTGTAAAAGGACCCGGCTTCTTATTTATATGGTCGATATAATGATAATGGAGGTTAGCTCATAGTCGCTGCTTAGAGTGGTATGACAGGGGATTTAATGTTATTGGACCATTGGGGGTAATATAACTTGAGTAAGCAGTAATGTAGGTTAGTTTGATAAATCTTCCTATGGTTCTCAAATGCAGGGTTTTAACTTTTAATTCCCGAGAACAAATCGTTTTTGGAAAATTGTTGCTGGGAGATCCTGTCGACCTGCCTTAAATTATTTGGGCTAACTGTAGTGAGAGGAATGAAAAAAATATGAAAGCTATTTCCAGAGACCACATTTAGAACCAGTGACGGCAGTCATAAGGCATTTGTGACTTGTAATAGAATTGGAAAAGGATCAAGAAAGGAGGACCCACCCTTGGGTATTATTCTAGTATACAACCTACATATCAAAATATTGTAACAGAATTCTTTTGCCTGATTATGTCAGTGCTTCCTGCAATGGATACTGGCTCTTGATCTTACGCAGTTGTGATCTTTTGGCCTTTTTTGCATCATGGTTTCATACTCATCTGCACAGAATACATCTATACTTGACACTAGTTTGTAAGATATCTTTTAACTGATCTTTTTCTGACATTCATGTATTCATTGTTTAGTTAATATTTCCTTCTCATTTGATTGAGTGTTCTTTTGTTTGTGATACTTTTATCGAAAGGCAAATTTATGCTTCTTTTTTTACCTTCATTATTGTACAGGGAGGAGGTTCTTTGAGGAACTGGATAGAGATGGTGATGGCCAAGTAACTCTGGAAGATCTAGAAATTGCAATGAGAAGGAGAAAGCTTCCACGAAGATATGCTAAAGAATTTATGAGCCGTGCTAGAAGTCACTTATTAACTAGGTCCTTTGGTTGGAAACAGTTCTTATCATTGGTGGAACAGAAGGAGCCAACAATTCTTCGTGCATATACTTCTCTGTGTCTAAGTAAGTCAGGGACACTCAAGAAGAGTGAAATATTGGAATCACTGAAGAATGCAGGACTCCCCGCAAATGAAGATAACGCAGTTGCTATGATGCGATTTCTAGATGCAGACACAGAAGAATCTATTTCATATGGACAATTTCGCAATTTTATGCTTCTGCTTCCTTCTGATCGTCTACAAGAGGATCCTAGGTAACACATATATGGCCATTTGATAGATTTTCCTTCTTTCATATGTTAGATAAAAAGTCAACCATTAATAATCCTTTTGAATTTGTTCTTATTATTTTTATTCTCATTTTTATTTGTTTGGGTCGTGTGGTGGAGGATCCAATAAGTGTCACTACTATCTTATTGAACTTAGGTGCTTGTAAGGTATCTGTTGGTGTTAACATCATTCAGGGACGTAGATATTCAACTTTGCGATATGCCTAATTTGATTGTCCATTTTAAGTAGACAATGCATCACAATTTCTTTTATGATAGAAAAAAATGAAATTTAATATAAATAAAGTTTATAATGTTTGACAGGGGGATAATATATCCTTCAAAACAGGAAATTCAAAATTATGAGCAGAGTCTGCATAACTAATCTGCATCACAAAGAGACATCCTTAAAGATGTGGACCTTTCATTTCAATCAATTGCATCAAATAGTTGCATAAACTGCACATTGCCACAAAGTTTTCCTCCCCTTGCTTTTACGAAAACCTTTTTATAACAACATAAAAATCTGCTCCTAAGTCGAACTTGTTTAGTGCTCACAGAGTCCCCAAACCATTGCTATATAGGGAAGTGACTATCTTAAAATGCAAGGTGGTTACATATTTTTGCTGCTTTGTTTTATTTGTTTAGAATGATAGTGTGTGTTCAATTGAAATTATGCAAAAAGATTGGAGATAATGCAAAAGTGTTGCAGTTAGTACTATATTTTCCTTTTTGTATCAATTACGGCTAGCGGTCAATGTTTATATCCACTGTGTTTGAAACAATTTTTGTTACGGTTATACATTCAGGAGTATTTGGTTTGAAGCTGCGACTGTGGTTGCCGTTCCACCACCTGTTGAAATTCCTGCTGGAAGTGTTCTAAGATCTGCATTGGCAGGTGGCCTTACTTCTGCTTTGTCTTGCGCTTTACTGCATCCAGTTGATTCAATCAAGGTAAATTCTTCGACTTAATGATTTGTGTAATTTTTGGTAATTCAATGTGGTCTGCTTATGTACTAATTGGTGATTCAATGGCGATTCAATCATTGTCTTGTTTGGTATGTTAGACTCGAGTACAAGCATCAGCCATGTCCTTCCCTGAAGTCATTGCCCAGGTGCCACAGATTGGAGCACGTGGTTTATACAGGGGATCAATCCCTGCAATTCTTGGACAGTTTTCAAGGTTTTTTATTCGACCCCTCCATTTCTTCACTCTCACCTTCCTTTCTCTTGAAGCATTATTAGTGGAAAAGAATATTGTTTTTTCTCATTTTTAGCTTATGCCAGTTTTTTTATAATGCAGCCATGGCCTACGGACTGGGATATTTGAGGCGAGTAAATTAGTGTTGTTAAACATTGCTCCAACACTACCAGAACTCCAGGTAGTTGTAAATCCTATTTGCCGTTATTTATATTCTGTACTACATCTGATTATGTTTTCCTTTGTCTCTCATTTTCCTTGCTCATTGTTTGGAATACAGAGCAAATAAAATGGATTGCACAATTTCTGAGCACCCAGCTAATTGTACACATCTCCTTGTTTTGTCCCATCAAATCAACCTTTCTGGTTTTCTGTATTACATAATTAGTTTTTAGTCGAAGCTATTATGGCAGCCTTATTATTGAGAACACTGGTTCAGAATATAGCTAAACTATTGCAGTGAACTTTCTTGAAGTCTCGATGATCATTTCCAGCTAGGGAGCTTACCTGTTGTCTCACCTGCCATAACTAGAAGAATGAAAAAGTCTTCGCTTAAGCTGAATTATTTAGCTCAATATCTTTATCAAAATAACTTGAATGATTTAATTAAGGTGCTCATACCTAAGGTTAATATTTTTTATATACCAATTCGTATTTTTGATTAAGGTATAAAACTTTGACAAAATATTCATAATGTTGTTTAATAGATTCTGATTTGTTTTTTTTTTAAATCGATTCTGATTTGTTGGCTGTTGTTACTTTTTTAAGATGTGTAAGCTTCACATATTGACATCTATGTAGGTACAATCTATAGCATCATTTTGTAGCACATTTTTGGGAACAGCTGTGCGGATCCCCTGTGAGGTGTTAAAGCAACGGTTGCAGGCTGGTCTTTTTGACAATGCGGGTGAGGCTTTAGTTGCAACTTGGAAGCAGGATGGTCTTCGGGGTTTCTTTCGCGGAACTGGAGCTACCCTTTGTCGTGAGGTTCCATTTTATGTTGCTGGCATGGGGCTTTATGCTGAATCGAAAAAGGTATGTAATTTTCAAAATCCTGCATGCCTTTTTAGTGTCTGTCCGTTAAAGACCTTGAGTTTGTTGGTGGAATTACTTCTATGCTTGTGCATTCGAGAAAATTGTTCGGAACTTGTGTGTGTATATATGATAATGAATGTATTAATTCATCCAAATTAAGAAGACTTAAACTTTGAGTAAAGCCGGGCAGGATTATATATAGAATTACAGCTGTTCCACATTGAAATGGTATCGTATCATGACTGCTATTTTATATTTTGGATACTGATCCGTCTTGGTATTTCGATTTTAGGGCGTCCAAAAACTACTAGGAAGGGAACTGGAAGCATGGGAAACACTTGCAGTTGGAGCTTTATCCGGTGGCTTGGCTGCTGTTATCACAACACCATTCGATGTGATGAAAACTAGAATGATGACTGCACAGGGTCGGTCCGTGTCGATGACTGTAATAGTCGTTTCTATACTCCGGCATGAGGGACCCCTTGGCTTGTTTAAAGGAGCATTGCCCAGGTTCTTTTGGATTGCTCCTCTAGGTGCCATGAACTTTGCAGGTTATGAGTTAGCCAAGAAGGCTATGAATAAAAATAATGAGCAAGTTGGTAAGGGAGGCACTTCAGAATAATGTATAGCTGCAACAACCCCTGTGATTGTTATACAGCAACAAAACTGTCTTATAGAAATTGAGTCCCTTTTGAGTTTATTGCAGCTCATTCATGTCTTGATTTTCAATCTGCTGCTCTGAAATACATATTTTGTATCCTTTGTTCTTTTTGAGTCTGTCATTTTTCGGCACTACCAAGGATATTCTCTCACCCTTTTGGGTAAGGAACTAATCCCTTTCGGAGTGCGTGAATGCCCCTCCCAACAAGTGTCGCTCATAGGAATCGAACTCTTGACCTTTTGGTATCTTCGGAATCTAGCGAGGTCTCACACCACTAGACCAACACCTTGTTGGTTTTGAGTCTGGCATTTATAGCAACAGATTTTTGTCAAAGAAAATCATCTTGTAGGGCACTTAAAAACTAAAAAAGTTCAATTGATCTTTGAGTCTTTCATATTTTAGGTACTCTTTTGAAAAGTGTATGATTCTTGCGGTTGAAACTATAGTTTAGAGTAGGCTACTTCTGAAGGAGGATATGAAATAAATTACGATTGGACCCACCTGAAATTTCTGAGGTTCACATCGACACTTGTTTTTTTTTA
The DNA here is from genome assembly GCF_001865875.1 of Lupinus angustifolius. Classification (NCBI taxonomy): domain Eukaryota; kingdom Viridiplantae; phylum Streptophyta; class Magnoliopsida; order Fabales; family Fabaceae; genus Lupinus; species Lupinus angustifolius. The sequence continues at coordinate 26,419,768 of NC_032012.1, forward strand.
CATGCAAGCCTTTATTCCTTTTGTAATTTCACTTTTGTAGAGACTTGCGTGGGATTAAGACTGGTAATGTAGTTATATCCTCATGTACTTGAACTTCATACTTCAAGTTTGAATAATTTTGCATGCTTGATGATAAATGATACTCAGTTTTTTTTTTTGTACTACCAAAAGTATTTTTACCTTTTTAGTAAGAAAATAATTTTTTTCGGGTCGCGTGAGTACCCTTTACAACTTTGAAGGCCATGTATAAAATAATTTATTTTTATCCTGTTGTATTTTGCAAAGCTGCTTATACTGTGAACTAACAGCTGTATGTTTTTTTACTCATGAACTACATATCTTAATATTTTGAATAAATACTATAAGGTGTGTTAGGAAGATAAGTTAGGATAAGGACATAATATAGAACGATAAAAGTATGATATGATATGAACAATATTGTTATTATATCATCTATTATTTATATTTAATTATTATTAACTTTAAAAAAGTAATATAAACAAATGATGTATAATATATTGATTATATATAAATATTTACATTGACACCATATCAATATTTCATTCTAACCATAATTGTAGTATACTAATAATATGTTCATTCCTAACGAAACTTCCATCTTGAGTAGAATTTGAAAGGATGAGGATCACCATGTCCTAAATCAATCACATATGACATGTGAATAGAAGAATATTTTAAAAAACAAAAATGTGATAAAAAGTATTATTCTGATTGGCTTGGTACATAAAATGAGGAAGATTTCGGGAAGTGGTGTCTAAAAATAAAGAAAAAGTAACACATTGATATTTATATCCTTTTTATTTATAATGACATTACACTTTTACCCTTAAAATATAAAGAAAAAAGTCACTTACTTCTCCATTCAGGACATGTGATATCTGTCAAATCTCCAATTACATGTGGTAGTTGCTCTAAGCTGTGTGATACGGTTAAAGTGAATAAAAACAAAACATAATTTACCAAGAAAACCGGGTAAAGACATTATTTTGTTCTTTGAAATTGTGGTATATATAAGACATCGTTCTCTTGAAAACAAAAGCCTAGTTTTCAGGTGAAGTAATTACAGAACCACCAAAATATTTAGACAACTCTTAAACTTTGTATATGAGTATATATATGATGAAGAAATGGATGCGGTTAATATTATTATTAAATAAACCAGCACCCAAAAAATCAACTTGTGAAGATGTGATATTTTGCTACATTTTGAAGTTTTAAATAATCATCATATCAAACATCTTCTTCTTTTCCTGATCTTATGTAACTTGTAAGATTTGCATAAATTTTCAATTGAAATGAGTTCATGCAACTATAACGTTTTCAACTCAACTTCAGACTTGAGACTTTAGAGAGAATGTGAAAGCAACCCTTTTCATTCCAGAAGTGTATGCTAATGTAATTGATAAATTAAACTTTGGTCATTTATATCTTATCCATAGTATTAGTAGTTTTAATCTGAGTTAGACTCCTCTCAAGTAATGGAGAGGCAAGTGACTTTTTGCTTTGTATTCTAAGGGTAGAAGTGTAATATCATTACACATAAAAAGGATATAAGTGTCAATATATGTTACTTTTTATTTATTTTTACACACCACTTACCTCTCCATTAATGGAGAGGAGTCTCACTCTTTTAATCTATACTATGAATTTAAGATGGAATCATATTCACTAAGAAATAAATAATTAGGATACAACATAAGAAGAGTTGGTGAAATTAATTCATATTAATCATGTGTGGATGATTCTTAGTATTCTAAAAATTAAAGGTTATGCTAGTTTAAGCAAGATCATGTTATAGGGTATAATCTTATTGTTAAAAACACAATCATACTCATAATTTTTTCTTCTTCTATAGGCTGCTTAATTACTTATAATTGTCAACATGGAGCTTGCCAAAATGACTATGAAGACTATGTCTTACATTCAAAAGGATCACTTGTCTCATAATTTTTCTTGTTCTCATGTCCCGAACAAATCAAATTTCACAAAATAATATTAAAATATTAATTTCGGTTTTTATAATTTTTCTTTTTAAATGAATGAAATTTTTTTATTAGCCTGAGACATGAATAAGGACATGTGATCTCATCCTTCTTACACGATCTCTAGAAGCACGACCTAGTACTCTTCACTTTCTCTGTCCATGCAGAGTATAATAGTTATAATTGTCAACACAGAAACCATAACGTTAGGGTTCATCCATGACCATGATTTATAGTTGGAACTTGGAAGAATAATTTAGTAGTCGTACTTCATTGACGGGTTAAATATATATGACAAGTAGTGGAGATATAACTAACTATGTGTGAACAAAATTATATCTCTTAACTCTCAATAATATCTTGTGACCATTAAGTCATTACACATGGTAGGGAAACTTTATTTTATCGACAATTGTTAGTATTTTTTGTTGTGAGGAAATTCGAACCTTCAACATTTTTCATACTATCAAATCACCTTATAATTTCATATTTTTTATTATTGGTGAGACTCGAACATACAACCTCTTGCTCTTTATTCCTTAAGCTTTTCATCTTCATGATAGGGGAAACTATACTAAATTAAGATATGCATAACATGCACTAATCCCATTCTTCCATATTCATATGGGCTGCTTATGACATATATGAAAGCCATTCATTACGGGTCAATTTTTGTCAGGTAATGAAAAATGTTCAACTTTTCTATCAAGTTCACAAAATTTCATTTTGTATTGGGGAAGAATTTGACTAAGACAGTGTAATACAAAAGCAATTGATAGACTTGGCAACTTATCTGTAAGCATGAGAAAATTGAAGTAATTATAACAATACAATGAATCAAAGAAAATAACAAGACTACAAAGATTAATAGCGTGATGGTTCCTTCAACTAAATGAATTTGAGATTGTGAAACACTTTAGTTTGCCACGTTCCTTCTATAACATATATTTGTATTATATATATATCTATATATATATGGCTGCGTTAAGTGCGTTTAGGTTCAAGTGAATGGTTTTGATTATCATCTTAGTTAATGCCAATATACAATGTACAAATTATATTTATCTATGTCTTGACTTTGAATTCTATGAGAAGGAGAAATTATTATATGGTCTAATACCAATAATCTCAATCATATCCTCACAATTGATTTGGAATAAACCGATTTAATGTGATAATTTGTTACTTTGAGATAATTGATCCTAGTCCATATAATAAGTTGTATCTAGAAAAAACATATATGCATGGCCATGGATGAATTTAAAAATGTTCAGAAAAGAGACCTAGCTAATATATAAGTTATACATACATACCTAACATATACTTTAGAAAATATATTTTTTATGAAAAAACTTATATGTATATATTTGATACATCACTGAGTTAATTACTTATATAAATACAAATCATTTTCATAGATAGATAGATTTGAAGTGGGAAAAAACTAGTACTTTGGAAGATACGTGCAATATAAGTTTTCTTGATTTAAATATGAACGTTGGAAGTGTTCCATAGGAAAACTAAGATTAGGAATAATATGTATAGATTATTGTGAATGGAATTTTAACGAATTAGAAATTTTACTTTATTACGCAAACCTATAATGGAAATTACTGTTTTGTACACAAGAGAATGATGGAGCCATGAGAAAGTGATAGAGTAGCTAGAAAATTAAATGAGATATTCCTTCCATTTATACTTGGGAAGGAGATAGGGACTAAGATTGATAAGATTAGCAGGATTTGCCAGCTAAGATTAAACCTTCCATGGTCAGAAGAAAAATTATTAGACAATTTTGATCATTTTAATCAATAAGATATTAGTTTAATGGTGTAACACATTCCGAAAAATGTTAATTTCTTACTCATAATATAAGGGATAGCCTAATACAAAAAAAATCATATTAAGATAATTGATTTTGATTTCACCAACTATGTAATAATTTTAAGAGGAAAAACATACATACTGATAATGTACGAGTTTTATACGCTGTCATTGTATCATTCATCATACATATTTAATAATCATTAATCTTTCGATAAAATACAAATGAGTGATGAATATAATGTAGTGAATGATTATAAATCTTTACAGTATTACATTCTAATTTTAGTGCTGCATAAATAACAATAATTTGTAAGTGATGAATACATGCATGTACCTAATAATGAATGGAAAGCAAATTGATTTTGGTGGATATGTGATGAGATGTGGGTACCTAAAGTAACACATGGTTGTAAAGACAATATATTCCTTATTAACGTAAAATGTAAACAACGGGTTAAAGCATGAAAAGCTATTAGTTTAGTATTATTTTTTTCTTCATTTTTTTCTTCTTTTTGTGTATGGATCATCGAGGGTTACGTTGCAAGTGAGATGATTGTATAAACCATTGTTATAATACATTTTTGACACCACTTTCTTACATTAGAGAAATTCAATCATTATTTCCTATCTGACCGTGCTGCAATGTGTATTATTTCTCTAAAATGAAAATAGTTCATATGCTAAAATTGTTGATTATTCTCACTAAAAATATTATCATATAAATAAAATTTCAACTCTTATCATATATTTTTTTTTAAAAAAAATACTCTTTTGCATCATAGAAATTCATAATAGATATAATTTAACTTTATTATAAATATAACTTAGTAATTAATAATTTACATAAAATGTATTACACCAATTACATAAAATGTATTACACCAATTACATAAAATGTATTACACCAATTACATAAAATGTATTACACCAATTACATAAAATGTATTACACCAATTACATAAAATGTATTACACCAATTACATAAAATGTATTACACCAATTACATAAAATGTATTACACCAATTACATAAAATGTATTACACCAATTACATAAAATGTATTACACCAATTACATAAAATGTATTACACCAATTACATAAAATGTATTACACCAATTACATAAAATGTATTACTTTATTAAAATTTTGTCAATCACTGAATATATTTTTTGTTTTTTTATAATCTTTTACAGACGTAAATAAATTTAATAAAAAAACATTTATTATATTTTTTAAAGAATTTTTTTATAATGTGAGAAATAAATAAAAACAGGATACTACTCATCAATTTCAAAAACAATCGTGTAGTATATCTGTTATTGAGGCTATTGACTAGTTGAAAGATATAGAAAGCGCGTTATACTTAGCCAAATGATGATCCCATGTTCTATCTACCAAATCATTCCATTTTATTATGCCTTTCAAATCAAAAGACATTTCGTCAAATTCTCATTCATGCATTAATTTGAGTTATAGCCATGCTAATTTTGTTGCTAGGACTTCATATTATGAGACTTGTTTATTTAGCCATTTATCTTTTCAAAGGGAAGACACAAATATAAATCAATAAGTATTTACCACAAAACATGACAAAAACATGGGTTGAAAAGTTTGTAGTAGAATATATGAAAATAATAAGAATATCTTAAATTATCTGATAATATTTAGAAATAGTGTTTATATATAAAGATAATATCTCATATGATGATTATATCTTATATTTGTTATAATATCTTAGAAGATTTTTTAGATTGATAAATAATGGATAAGTTAAAATATATATAAGTGTCAAGATCCATATACTTAATATGTCAAACTCACTTATAAATCTTCACTTAATTAATTTGTTAAGATCTTTCATTTGTTTTTTACTCACATTTATATCTTTTTGTGATAAATAAATCAATATCCTTAACCTGACCCTTAAATATACAAGATTTTTTATTAACTACTACATTTTTTTATCATGTATAACTTAGTAGATAAGCAAATAATTGAGGGTCCACTTTAACACTTTCTGTATGCAGATAAAAAAACCTTTTATTTGCATGACCCATTTTTGCACTTTGCTTCTATAATTTTTAGAATATGAATAAAAGATAATTTAAATAGAAACTTTACAGACAATTAATTCATATAGTATAAAAACAAGAGCTTGCAATGTTTGTAAATGATTTTGGGACAAATATTCACTCCACAATCCTTTGCCTAGCTAATAATACTGATTGTATTAAAAATCAAAGATTTTTAACCTGTTAATGTATTTAACTACACAAATTTTCAATGAAAAGTTTTTCCCATATTGCTTATTTTTGACCAGTATCTTACTGACACATTCAGCAACATTCCCTTTTGGATAAAGAGTTTTCATATTGTGCACAATTAGTTTGATAATAGCATAAATTTCACTTACCAATTAAAAAGAAGAAAAAATAGGAGACTCAAAAAGTGGCAGATATGTTTCAACTTTCAAGGCTATGCTGACTCCAACTAATAGTATTTGTTTTCTTCATCTGATACCCTTTTCTCTCTTAAATCATTATATTGGAGAAGACCATAATCAATTGTATTTTTATTCTGTCAAATTTTTGGCTCATGAAATGCCTAATAAAGTACTATAGCAAGCATCAATGACCAATATCAACCATATAACTAAATGACTTTATTGAAATTTCATCAGTATAATTTTCATAAGTTAAATTTTACTATAGAACAAATTGATCATTATCGAATAGGAATTTGGATCCTCTCTAATAGTTACACCTCTTCAGCAGTTAATCTCGGGAGAAGACGAGCCAAATCCATCTAATAGAAATAATATCTATAATTAAGAAAACATATATAGTTGATTAATTAGTTACATGTCCACAGAGGCTCCCAAGCAGAGGCAAAATTGTTGTCATCAAAGAAACAAGTCATATCAACATCATTAGGTTGAGGCTGAAGCATGTTGATCTGGTCCTGTGATTGAGTCATTTCCATGCAAATTAGAGCAACTAAATTAGCTTGTTGGCATTGCATGTTGATTACTTCAGCTTGTGCTTTTGCTAGCTGTGCTTGTAGGTCACTAATTTGCTTTTGAAGTTGGCATATTGCACCTGCACACCCATACACTGGGTCTCTAAGTCTAGCATTTGCTTCATATACCATGCTGCTCACTGCATCTGCTCTCTGTGATTCTGGTAGTTCCTGCAAATTAAGGCAAAACTAATCTTCATAACTACAACTTGGAGTAGGGAAAGAAAAAATTTGTGATGATTTTGCTAATCATTATCTGAAGACAATGGCTAAGAAGCCCAATTTATTAAAAAGCTATAAATGTTACCTCTGAATCTATTAAATACATAATTTATTAATAAAGATTTTATTTTTTTGGATTCTTAGTTATTCTCCTGAGGGTAATACTTAGTAAAATCATACTTTAAATGTGGGTACTTGCTTTGACCTATGATCCCATGTAGTGGAAACATAATAGGGAGAACCAAACAAATAAAGAAAAGATAAGCAAGCATGAAAATGTTATTTTGACTTGGCCTTTCTTCATTTCTAAAAAATGAGAGTGGTTGGTAGAGTTGAAAGAAGGAAGAATTATGAATAAAATTGATGTTTTAGAAAATTAGAAAACAACCCATCATGCATATCATCAATTAGGTAAGCCCCTTTGGTAGTTTTTCCTTCCACTTTTGACCAAAACCCATGATTTTGTTTCTCTGAAATGACCAGGGTCAATTTAACTATTTTTGTTTGTTTTCTCTCAACAAAATGTCTTGCCCTTCAAGTGTGAAATGGTGACACACCCTGGAAAAAATGGTTATGTTTCTTTGAACATCAAAATATGGATACTAATTTTATACATGTATTTTTTTAAATGTATGTATATAGAAAAGAGATAGAAATAAATGTTTAAGGTGTAGTACAATGTTCAAATACAAGAAATATTGAATGCAGAGAAAGTGAGATACCTGCAACAACTTGATGATGTTACTGGCTCCAAAGACTCTATGAGCAATGGTGAACTTGATAGGATCAGTTGGAGGGAAATATGGAGCCAAGACACACTTCTCCACACACCTGCGGCGGAGGATCTTACAGGCAGCACAAGGGCTAACCACCACAACCGGTGGTGGAGGTGGTGGAGGAGCAGCAGCAGCAACAGCAGCTGAGGTAGGAGGAGAAGACTGAGAAGGTGAAAGTGAAGGGAAAGGTGTGGGAGAATGAGATTGTAAAGGAGGTGAAGAAGAAGAAGAATTAGAATAAATAGAGAGCATGGATGTTGGAACATGGTTTATTATTGGGATTGATGAAGGAGGAGATTGTGATGTTGTTGTTGTTGTGGTTTTCATCATCATTTTGTATTCCATTTTTTGTGTTTTTGAGACAGATAAAGGATTCAATAGAAGATGTTTTGCTTTTGGTAGAGCACAAAAACTAGGGAAGTGTTTGTGGATATATATATATAGACCAAAGATGAAACACCATGGTGGGTCATAGTGGCTTATTGATGAGAAGGACCCCAGCCACATCTTCCGTTTTAAACTTTGTATCATTCTATGTGTCTTCATTTCTATTAGTGAGATTTTCTAACCAATGAAAATAAAAGATATATAGAGTTATACAAAGTTTGGGACAAAAGATATGGTCTCTACCATCCCACAATGTGTATCAAACTATATCTCAAATTAATACAAATATGACATGTCTGTTTTTCTATATTACCATTAATTTGATATATAGTTTAATAATAATATATAATTTTCAACTTATTACACACTAAATAAGTATATGTGAGGATATAGTTTGAAAAATGATGTATCAAGTTTAATGCTCATAAAAATTGGTATATTCATTTAGAAACATATGCATTACCTACAGTGAGAATGAGAGATGGATACTTCAAATAATTCATTCTGATGTTGATTCATTGTATTTTTGCACCTCAATTATTGTTATTATTTCTATCTGTGAAGGAATATAGCAGTGTATAAAGTTTATGACGACACACCCTTTTCTCACCTTATCCTATTAACCATGGGATATGAATAACAATTACTCAATTACATAAAATTATTTTCTAAGTGTAATTACAAGAATTAAATATTTGATATTTGGATAAAGTTTATCTAAGATCTCGGATATAGTTTACATCTATTATGAGATATACCTACTTTTAACTATCAATATAAAAAACTTTTGGTTCAAAAAGAATGAAAACATAATCAATAATGAATATAAAATATCCAATATATGTGGCATAAGTCTTGGTGTTAGTGCTTTCTATTGCAAAGGGGCTTTTAGGAAAGGATGAAAATTGCAATGAAAGTACCAATGAATGAAGATTAGGTCCCTTCAAAGTTCAAAGTAAATTTAGGAATGAAATGAGCTAGTAAGAGTAGAGTGGTCACAAAATTAAGGTGCTTCAAGATGAGGATTTTTCTTCCACTATGGCTTTTTTTATTGGTAACAATTGGGAGAAACATGTTTTAATCAATGTAATTACTTCTTTAAACTGTTTCATCGAGAAGAATGAATATTTTAATAATCCTTTAAAAAAACAACACGTTATTCAGTTTTTTTTAGTATAATAAAGGGTATCCTTTACTCTATATTAATCTTTTGGAATGATTGTTATCTCTCCTAACAAATGTCGTTCATATGAATAATTGAACTTTGATTTATTTAGGATCTAATGACACCTTCCACCATTGTTACTTTATCCAACTAATATAATAGGTTAAATGATACTAATGAAGAATTATCTTATTCATATTGTTTTGTACTACCAAATATATTTTCTCACTATGGATGAGAATTAATTATTTTTGAGGTATGGTTGCTCCTACTAACAAGTGTTGCTCTAAGTAATCGAACTTTTAAAATTTTAATCATCTTATGGATCTAACATTATCTTACACCATTAGACTATCTTATTCATCTATAGTAATATATGTGGATAATTATTTTCTTTTGACACAGCATCCACGTTGATAAGAATTATGTACGCGTAATCATTTACGGTTAAATGTTATCATTATTCATAAAAACAATGACAGTAATAATTATGAAATGGTGATAATAATAGCAAAGTAACAGTAAAGATTATAGCGACAACTGAACTGACAAAGAAGGTGAAGAATAAAATTCCGCCAACCATTCTAAAAGGTCTACACTAACCATTGTAAAAAATGGTGGGTATTGAATTTCAATAATAGGTGTAATGACCCAATTATTTGTATTTCTATTTTGTCTAAAAAGATCGATTTATGATTTTTCTCTCGTATTGGGTTAGCATCCTTTGTGTTTTTTTAATATATTTTCGCTTATCAAAAAAATATTCAAATTCAGAAAAAAATCTATAATTATGCTCTAAATTGTAAAATTGGAACTCAACTTAAACTTTTATTTACCTATAATTAAAAACAACACACTTGAAGATCAATCAAGTTTAGAAATTGGGTATCCCTCCTACTCACTTAAATAAATCTTAGAATAAGGAGAAATATTTAATGGACATGGCTTGATTTTTACTAGTGCATTATATCCTTCAATATTTAATTTTTTTACTTCTCTCACAGTTGCCTCAGATTATATTAAAATAACTATATTTGGAAATTTTCAATTATTTGAATCAGATTTCAATGATAATCTGTTGATTCAAATAGTTTTTCCCTGCACATATTAGTATAATTTGAGTTGTAATATGATTCCACATGGGCAATAGTATAAACTTTTATAGATCAATCATGTTTTGTCATCTATTTAAGAGAGTAAATTTAACAACTCTAAACTTGTCTCCCCCACACAAAAAAGTAATGAACAATTCTAGAATTAGAACGAAGTTTCTAGAACAATAAAAAAAATGTAAAACGACAAAAAAAATCAGAATTTAAAATGGACTACTAGTTTTTTTTTTTGAGACTTTGTAATGTCTTTGTACATTTTTGTATATATTTTTCATCTTTTTTTTGTAAGGAACTAATCATTTTCGGAGTTCATGCCTCTCTCAATAAGTTTTGCTTTCAAGGAATTGAATCATCGATAATGAGAATTCAGTGAGTCATATTGAATTGTTTAAGAAACTAATTTTTTTTTATTGTAAGCATTTGTTTGGCAACTAAATTTTAGAGGCTGGGAAAGGGAAGGGGCCTTTAGAAAAAACAACTGGCATTACCTTAAAGAGTATGAGAGTGTCTATGGCAATATCACTATATAGGTAGTTTACAATCTAATTAACTAATTTATTTGAAAAATAAAATTTTGGCAATTTACTAAAATTTACTAACATGTTGACAGGGTAGAGACACATTTTTAATTCAATAAATTTAGTATCATAAATTCATAAATAAAAGTCATACAGACTAAAATTTTAAAAAGAATTTTTTTATTAAGAGTGGTAATAAAAAATTTAACATTATAGAAATAGAATGTAAATTTAAAACATAAAATATTAATAAAAATAAATAATTTACATCATTTAACTATCATCCCTTTATAGAAGTAGATAAATATAGATTAATTGATTTTGATGGATGTTAGAAGGTCAAAGTTAAATTACTTTTTCCACTTGATATATAAAATAAAATAACAGTTTAATTTGGAGAAAGTTGAGGGGGTTTTACTTCATTCTTTCCCATATAGTTTAATTTGGCTTACTATTGTTGACCGAAACATCAAATTTTAATCTTTTTCTTTTTCAGATCATGAGACGTGGTTAAACTTATCAGGAAAAGATAAATTATCGTTTGCCACTAATTTTGTTCTACTACATATTAAACATAATAAATGAATTTAATGTCTATGCATTTGCAGTATAAAAATTTATATACAAACATTAAATTATTTATATTAATTTATATTAATTTTTTGAAGAGTTTATGATGATTAAACATAAATAATACATGAAAATAATATATAGAATTCATATATTTTTTCTTTATAATAAATATAAATCATTATGGTCCACAGAATAAGAAAAGCTTATTTGACCAAATGATATTACTATCATGTTCACTCTCTACTTATCTTTCTCTGCCCCTGTTAGTAAAAAACATTTTTTTATAATTGGATAATCAACAAAACAATACATTTAATTATCTGGATAATAAACTAATTCATTAGTCAACATAAATAATAAAAATATATTCTCATATTAATTTTGACTTTTTCATATATGATTTTTCAAATTTTAACAGATAATAGGCTAATTGAGTATTATTTTTAGAATTTAATATTTCTACACTATTAATAACATAAAAATATATATAAACAGTTAACAAATCATTCACCATATACTTTTATTAGTTATATTTAAAATCAATAATAATTACATATAAATAACTTATAATATATTGACATTATAAAAATTGTCAAAAGTATATACTTTTTTTATCTTAATTTTATTGTTTGCATATTTATATATATTGAAATATAAAATATGCACATGTTTTAATTTGCCCACATTCATATCAAATTTGCCATTAACTATCCCTTTGTTAATTGAGTTTTTATCCGAAAAAAGAAATAACTCCTCTATAATTTTGGAAGACACTTGTGAAATATTATGAAGTCTTTTTATTGTTTTTTTCTTCAAAATTCAACTTACAAATGTAGTTTTTATCCTATATTATCTTTGTATGTAGATTATATTTATTATAGCATCGATATGAGCAAAGAAAAGATGCATGCAATGGCACATGCAGTTGCGTGACAACCTTTCAAACAAATGGGAAACAACCATAATCCATAGGAAACATTATTTCTCACATATTTCTCTCCATAGATCCTATATATTGAGTTAGAGTTTTTTCCATTATTGGAGAGGTAAATTATAATAAAATGCATTAAAAACTAAAACATATCATCAATTCTTTCCCAAGTTAGCAACTAGTTTTTCTTCTTTTTCATTTTAATTTTGAAATTAAAATTAAATTAAGATTAAGAAACTTGATCCGGCGAACCTGAACTCTCGAATATGAATTTCAAAGTCAAGAAAACACACGTCTTAATGTACAGCAAAGAGCCGTTTTAATGTGACAACGTGACAAATATGACCAAAACTTTCTTAAATAAACATGTTTTCATTGAAATTAAATTAAAGTTGCTATGACATGGCTATAACAACAAATGCACGTTAGTTAAAAGTCAATAAAACATGCATCATATTCTATCTATTGTTATTCATCTATCTATGCATGTTCATCTCACCCAACCCTTAAATTAAACTAACTATTGGATAATACTTTAGCTTTTCTTTAATCAATCTTACTTCATAATACTACTTCAATTAAAATGAGCTGTTTGGTCTTCACTTACCAAAACAGTAAGGAGTGAGACTCCTCTCAAGTAATGGAGAGGTAAGTGACTTTTTCCTTTGTATTTTAAGGGTAAAAGTGTAATATCATTTTAGATAAAAGAGATATGAATGTCAATGTCTATTGCATTTTCTTTACTTTTACATAGCACTTGGAGAGGAGTCTCACTCAACAGTAAGTGACTTTTGAAGTTCAAAATATTGATATAGTAAAAGTTGTTTTGTTTCCCTTCCTATGGTATCTAAATTTTCATGTGCATATATTCCATTTCCAACTTTGCATGCATGCCATTGTTGTGATACAGATATACATTACCTAAGCTACCTTTCAAATTAAGTTATCCAATTTTGTGGATATGGGGGAGGGAACAACCGAACATGTAGTTGCTACATGTACTTAAGACAAGTAACCATATTGTGAAAACATTGTGGGGAACACAAATGCATACAACTATCTGAAACTAAATGTTGTTTAAGTTTTCAAAACCGGTGCCAAAACCATTAAAGAAATGGTCACGTTCGAACCAAGCCTTGCATTTCTCACGTCAAAATATCTATAAGCTCTAATCTGTGTTCTTACTTTTAAAAGAAGTGGCAACATGTAACTTTGAAACATGTTTGAGTGATAGATGAATAGATTTGGATTTGGATTATAATGCATGAATGAAAAATCATTCACTAATCTATATAAATACATTTAAATCTTATTTTAAAATTTCAAATTTATCGATATCTAAACTTGTCGAATGGATTCCAATCCATCCATAACCTTATCTTTTGTTTTTAAAGATTTTCTTTTTATTATATGACACTATATAATTGGTCCAAAAGAAGAAATGAAACAACATTAAAAATTAAAAATATGTGATACTGTCTCATCCACTTCAGCTCTAACTATATTCACAATCTATAATAGTCTTAGTAAATACCATTCTACACATATCTTTTATGTAGATTAAGTAGTATTATATAAAAAAATGTCATCTATTTCACCCATTACTATTCAACATAATAATAGAGTGAATCTGTATGCTACTAATTTTGGTACATTGATTGTTACGCATAGTTGGATTCACCAATATATGTTGATGTTTTTGTACTCACTTATAAACCAGAGGGAGTAAAATATCAAATTACATATTTTTTTGTAATCCTCACAAAATATTATAAGAACCATCGATTATGCATAACATTAATGAACATCACTACTAATTAGAGAGTGGCACCTAGCTAAGGTAACACATAGGATGCCAACTTTTTATGACTACAGACACATATGCTGCCACATAAGAGACATCAATATTCTCTTGTAACAACCATTGACAATGACTTAAGCCTAAGACCTTAGCTAGCAACTAGTGATTTTTAACAGAATTTGACTCCTATGAGAAAATGCACTAAAAACTAAAAGATAATAATATTTATGATCTTTAATTTTTATTGAAGTTATAATATTAGTTTTAAAAGTACACTACAAAATACAATTTATCTATTCATTAATGTAAATGAGTACTGCTCCTTCTAAAATATCTAGACAAAAGGGTAGGGCCTTTGTGGGGGCGCACACACACTTTTGTGTGAAGATTCCCTCAGCCCAAGCTCGTGGAAATGATGTGCAAGAAAATAAATTTTTTTACTATGCAAAAATAAAGATCATGACTAAAATTTTATTTAGAAGTCCATAAGATTGTGACACTTGAAAGAGAATGGTTATTTTCTCCGCATGTCACCTTTTCTTCTTAAAGTTGGAAAAAATAAACAAGTTTGTAAAATGGGTTTGTAGTGAGGATAGCTTGGGATGAGAGCACATCTTCTGTCCATAAATTGTATCATTTCATATGATATAAGTTATGATTGGTCAAAAAAAATTAATAATTAAATTTTAATTTAAATATATATTTTCAATCTATTATAAACTCATTGTACATGGAACAACACTCATTATAGAACATGAACATCCTTCTTGAAGTAGAGAGTATTTGTCTTGTTTTCACACACTCATTTTTGTCCTTACTTCTTAGGCTTCGTAGTGAGTCTGGTTAGAATTTCTAATTAAGGTAGACATCATATATTTGATACAATGATATCAGCTATTTATTTCTGAGGTTACATTATAAGTGATCTAATTACTGGCTCCCTTAGATTTTTAAAAGTTGATAACAGATATGAGCTTAATGAGTGGATACACATCAGGTTAACCCATAGGGGATAATGAGAACCTTATAACAGAGAAAACGAATGTCCCCAACACACCAAATCACAAATATTTTCTCCTCTCTCCATCAGAGAGAAAACGAAGGTCCAGAAGGAGATTTGGTTGAGGAAAGTCATCATACCAAAACTCTCTCAAAAAGTATATCAAGTGAGTAAACTATAGAACATGGATTCAGGTATGACTTTATATGTTTTATGTCATGCGTGAGAATCATGAGATTGAAGATCTTACGATTGATATTTCACCAATCACAGGAAATATCTAACTAGTCTTTCCTCGGTTTAAGCGTCCATCTCCAACCTAGGGTATACTCTGATCTCCATACTAAAAACTTCAATGGGTCACTTAACCTTCGTAGTGAGTCTTTACAGTTTAAACATTTTAAAAGAAGTTACAATTCTTTTCTTGGCACTAGCCTTTTGTCTCTACTTCTAATATGCCAGTTTTCATAATATGGATGCATAAAGCATGCCTATAATAATTGCGCCATGCGCCTTGAAAATATGGTCAAATTCACAAAGTCTTTAGTCTTAAACTATTGCTTCAAATAATTGGTGAGAAAAAAAATGGCATGTAGATTGCTATATTATTAGGTATGCATGTCCGAGTTATTTCCCACCTAATTTGGTCGACGAAGTAGTATAAAATGAGTTTAATATAACCGTTCAACCGATAGTCTATTAATTTAATATTATACCAATTAAGTTGCATATTATAATAATATAAATATTATTATTTGTAAGATATAATTTAATTATTGAAATAATTTATTTGTTATGTTAAAAAAGAATGGAGATCACTTGTCCTATTTATGTCTTAGTCCAATTAAAAAGTGCAATCTAATTAAAAAAATCATAAAAACATAAAATAATGTTTTTATATTACTAAGTGAAATTTGATTACTTACCTAAGCACATGAATGTTTTTTTGGACATAAAATTATTTTTCGTTACAAACAACTATTAGGTTCCAAACTTTAATGTCATTTTTAAGAATGAAATTTTATTTTTATGCGCACACTGGTTTGACTGGTACAATAGGATAATTTGACTCAAAATGTTACCAATTTAACAAAGTTATGCACATTGAAGCTGGGCCCTATTGTCTAGTGCTACTATAACTTCATTACTCTATTCATTAATTAAGTGCTAATCAATTTCCAATTCTAGAAGATGAAACTGTCTCCTATTAGACAAACACTGCTTTAGATTCATCACAATTTAAAATTAGGTAAAAAAAGTAAAGCAACTGAAAAATTATTCTAAAAGGGTCATAATCAGTAATCTTTTTTAAATTAAATCAGATTTCTTACTTTAAAAAATAATCATTTTGGCTGGTAGAAAATAAAAAGGTCAACAAAAAGATAAAGAACCAAGAGGGTACACATATATCAAGTCACCACATGCTTCACAAAATTAATTTCCCACTTATACATAATTTTACTTCATTTTAATATATTTCTACTGTAAACTTGTTACACTACCACTTATTAATTATACATTAACATATCAATGAAAGAGTGTTAATGGAGTTACTAAGTTCACACACAATTTCAAACATTCAAAAATCCAGCATTGCTAATTCTAATATAAAATTCTTCATGGGATAAAAATCTAATCTTGAAGTTCATTATAAGTCACGTGTTCCTAATTATATGGTATACCATTAACAGTTATATTCAATTTATGGAAACTATTTTGTTTTGATACGACATTCCATACATGCTAAAATCATCATTGCTGGTCCTATGGCATTTTTTAAAACCTACTAATTAATTATGCTTTGAATATTCATCAATTACTCTAAATCTTATTTTCAAGCCACAAATGTCAAAAATTCTGCACATTATTTTCTACTTTATTACCTAAATAAGATTAAGAAAAATAGAAAAATTAATAGAAACGTTTTAGAACAGATTACATTTTAAGCATAGGGTGATTATAATTAATAGAGGAAACATACTTTAAGCAACATTTCAGCATCATGTTTATCATGCATGGATGACTTGGCCATACCAACATTCCTTTATATAAGTCTCATACCAACCAAACATTTAATACTACTAAATAATTAATGAGACATCATGATCAGAATTAAAATATACTGTAGCAAAGAGTTATTTATCGGATGTTAGATATATTTGGATTGGTCATGATTTTATTTAGGATTTAATTAGTTTTATTTATCTTGTTAGTTATTATTGGAGTTTATCATTTTATCATTTGTAACAATTTATACTTATATAATAAATTGTTGGACTAACTCGTATTTGAGTTTCATCAATTTTTATTATGCTAAACTTCTACATGGAATCAAACTTAATACTTACAAAGCTTTAACTTGACAAACATATTAGATATATTTAAATTGATAGATGGTGATCTTATTTACAATTTAGTTACTTCCATTTTATTTAAGTTTATCTCTACTTTATTTTTATCTTATTAACTATTATTTGAATTATTATTATCTTATTATTTATAATAATTTTTACCTATATAATAAATTATTTAGTAGCCAGCTCATGACTTAATTGTCCTCCAACTATTGATAGAAAAGAATCTTAACTTATGTAGTCACAGTCAGAAGAAACAGTGTGATTCCATTTGTCCATGAAGAAGTGTCACCATAGAAATATTGCAAGAAAACTGGCTTCCAATATATGTTTGGGTTTAAAAGAAAAAAAGTTCCACGCGTCATTGCTTAGTTGGAGCTATTATTTATTCACCTTCTTCACACGTTTTCTTTCATTTACATATGGTTTTACTTTTACTTTTGTGTTAGCTCTTATTTATGAATAATATGTATATACAACCTTTGATAAAGATATTAAAGCCAAAGTTAGTAGGAGCTAATTAAAGATCGACTTTATCAAATAAACCATATGGTTGTGAAGTTTGGCGTAATGTTGAATCAAATTAATTTTTAGTGCTCACATTAGTGCAAAATCACTAACTAGAAAATATCTTTTTGCCTGAGAAAATTATTAACTTACAATTACAGACAACATTTTCTATATTGGGTGTGCTTTTTTTATTTAAAAACTGAAACAGATTGTGGAGTTTTGTAAAGTACACCAAATAAACTTTGAAAATTGCTAATATAGATTTAGCTTCATGGAATCATGGTAAACACTATGAATCATGATTACATATGTACCGTAAATTTTCTAATATCTATGCACATATCTATAATTCCAAATTATATTTTGAACAATATATATGTTAGAAATTGCAAGTATGAGTAATATATGAGTAAAACAAGTTTTATATTGCAAAATAATGAATAAGTTAAATGGCATATATTTGACAAGACCCATTAACATAATATCTTAAGATTTTGAGTCAAAATATATTATTTAACCTTATTTTTTCACATAAAACTCACATGTTTGTCTTTGCACATAAACAAATGAATCTCCTAAAATGAATTATTTTCTTTTCAATCTGACAAATTTTCTAGACTATACCAGAAACAAGTAGTGATATATGTGAATGCGAAGCACTATGTACCCTATCATTCAAAACATTGTTGGATAGCACTTGTATATTATTGTGCTACCCCATTTCAACTAATTGATCAACTTGTAACTGAGGATGATATCCAATATACCCATTATTAAGAACATTTGTATCTTTATCATTTTGAAGGAATTGAACATCATTTATAGTATATAAAGTTATAAACAAACACTTAACAGATCAGTATATAGAGATTTGAATATTAGACTATGATCACCATAACATGGCAGTTATAAATAGTCACTAAAATCACATTTCCTCATTATCACATGAATCATTATTATTTTCTGTATTTTTGCCCATAATTATCATGATGCTGAGAACTATAATTAACGTAGAACATTTGATAAACATTATCATGTTTAAAGTAGAAAAATGATTGGCAATGGCATTTCATGATGTCAGTGTCAGGTCAAACAATAAGACATTGTACCTCAAAATAATTATTAAAATTAAAATAGTGGTAAGACCTTATAGAGAATATGTATTAATGCAGTTTCTAAGAAAGGGAAATGAAATTGGGTTAAAGGTAGGGCATAATGTTAATGCATATTGGAGACAGTGGAGGAAGTTTGGCAACTAAAACTACAAAAGTGTCCCTGGTTTGACAATTTTATAGATTCTCTAGGTTGAGATAATGCATATTTTTCTGATTGATAACCTTACCCGATCCACATAAAATAATCATAAACATGAAAATTATCTTAGCATTAAAGCCTAAGTGGGATAGAAACCAGAATCTAAAACATGATGTCATTGCATGGCCAATTATTAAACTATTCTATAGAAGACATGCACAGTAAAAAGTAATGTTGATCATTCATTTTCAATACATACACTCTCTAATTGGTTATTTTATTTGGAATTAGTGTAACAAAATTGCTGCTCTCAAATTGTATAACAAGCTCCCATACATATAATTGGTTAAACATACTATGTTATTAAGAAGCCATAAAGAAATTTCACATTGAAAAATGTATATAACAAGGGACAGAAATAGAAAAATTCATATATTCATCTGAGTAAGATTTTGAGTTAATATGTGTTGTAAAGCCGACTTATAAGATTTGTTGCTTAGTCCATTAGGTGGATGTACTCATGAACAAAAAGGGAAAGTACTCATGAATAAAAAGGCTTATGGTTGAGGGGAAGAATCATAAGTCTAGAGCCTAATGATTTTCACTCAGCATTTGGTGCAAAAATTACTATCATTTTACTAACAACAATTAACTTAGAAAGCTTAAGTTGTTTGGCACTCGCTTATGATTACTTGATTATCCGATAAAAAAATTTATTTTGTACATTTCATTCATCATTAAACTGGCCTATGACTTTCTATTCTATACAAATTCTTTTTGGATGAATCACAAAGCTAAGACAATATATCATTGATACCAATTTTGTTCTATTAAGTCTTTAATTATAAACCAAAGCATGGTACATATTTTATTCTTAGCCAAGCTTCCCAATTAAGCTAATTTCTTGATGTAGTGTGAAACTTTAGTGTTCCTTCCTATATAAATAAATAAGTGATGGTACCAAAAATCAAAGTGTGTCTTATAGTTTATTTTATCATAAGTCAGAGGGGCAGAGAGAGAGAGAGAGAGAGAGAGATTTGTCATTTCAACCATAAGTTTAGAATGATTATTACAAACATTGCATCAAGTGCCCTTTTTTCCCTTTCTTAGAAAGGAAGTGAACCTAAATCATTGAAAGGTTTAAAGAAGATGCTAAAGTTAATCAAATTTGCAAGCCAGAAAGCCCAATATTCTGGGTTTGTGGTTGATTGCAAATGATAAGGGAAAAACATCGATTCAAGATTTGTGTTAGATTACTGGGTCCAAAAATTATATTCCATGGGAATCTAATCTAATAATAGTAATTTGTGAGCCCCAAAAGAATTATTGTACAAAACATTTGCTCACTCTTTTTACCCATTAAACTAATCCACCTTTTCCCTCTAATAAATATCATTAAGAGAAACAATTAAATAAGTAGAAAACTGAAGAAAAAAAGTATAGCTTTTTTATGGCAATGTACTTTAACTTCAATAATTATGATCTCATAAGTTATAGCTACTTTTGTCACATCAGATGAACACACTTGGGTATACAAAGGAAAAAGATGAGTGACATTGCATTGCAGTGTACTATGCATAAATAAAGGGAAATTTAAGTGTATTTAAGTGTGTTTATATACATAAATATCAGTATATTCTTATAAGAATTTGATACTCATAACAATCAGTGCTCTACAAATACCTGGAAATTGGAAATACTTTAAATTTGTCAATCTCATATGTCTTGTACTTGCCTTATTCTTATGCCAATTGCTAATTTTCATTATTATACACATTTTTTTTGAAGTTAATGTTATGGGATTACTAGCAATTGAAAATAAACAGTGTGAGATCTGAAATTGAATAAAGGCAAGAGTGGAAGTTTGATTTTTTTTTATGAAAATAAATAGAGGACTTTTCAACCATTTCTATAACTCATAAACAGAACAAATTACTGAACTAGTGTTCCGTGAAACTATGAAAATTATTATTGATAAATAAAATATATAGACCCCATTTTTATAAGAAACAAAATCAAAATTATAATATGTGAGGTATTTAAGTAACTAAAAAAAATAAAAAACAAATTTAAGTATATTGAGTTGAATTTTTTTATACCACTAAGTGTATCCTTCTGGGGATCGAATTTTTATTCTCTTAGTTATTTAGGATCTGGTAGAGTTTTATACCACTGAATTGATGAATTGGATTTAAAGATTTGTTTTCTATCTATCTATCTAAGCGTTTGAGTGGACATGGAAGAGGCGAAGGTGGTGACGGTAACCGCAATTGAAGCAACTCCATCAACGTTCAAAGAGTTTGGTCAAGTTATAGAGGCTTCTCACGACGGCGATGAATTCGGTCCCCATGATGCTCAATTGGACCTTTCTGCTGGAACTCCTAGGTTCTCTTTTATTCTTATTCCTCTGCTTTTATTCATTCATTCATTTCTTCAATTTTCCACCCGCCACAATCTATCGGGATTAAGGCTTGGTTGTTGTTATATTAGTTTCTTGAATTGTATTTTATTAATTAAAAGCTCTTTTGATATGTATTGTTAACCATATTCCACGTTGGTATACTGGTGTAAGACACTACTGGATTCTAAGGTTGAGTGTTCGATTCCTAACAGTGACACTCGTTGGGAGGGGAAGTCATGAACCGCGAAAATGATTAGTTGCTTACCCATTAATTTGTTGTTATGAACATGTATTTGGCAGATTCTACATTATGCATCTTGAAAATCGTCCCCTTAAGTTCTCTACTATTACACATCATGCAAGTGTGACTCAATGCCTTGGCTCCATTGGTGCTCATGTTTGGTATCTTGGAGTAGCTAAGCCATCCATTGTTGATTCAAATAAGATCAATAATGATACAGACAACAATGTTGTTCAGTCACGCAGTGGTCATTCATATGTACCTCCTGCGGTCGAGGATGTCCGAGTTTTCAAGGTTTCAGGTCCTAAATTCCTTAAGCTTAATCGTGGGACATGGCACGCTGGCCCTCTGTTTAAGCCAGATACTATGGACTTTTACAATCTAGAGCTGAGTAATACAAATGTATGTTCTTTTCTCTCTTGTGTTACATGTATCTTAGTCCATTTACAATGGTGCTACCCATGAATTATATTTCACTTTGATTCTTATTTTTCTCTCTATTTTGTTCATGCTGATGTTTTACTTTGTGGATGTTGCTTAACTTTATTCTATGGATAGGTGATTGATCATACAACACACAACTTTAAGAAGGACAATGGAGTGGTCTTTTCAATCCAAGAGTAATTTTTATTGTGTTATCTACCTTCTATCATTTCAACTCATACTGCTTACTGTATATTCAATAAATTACATGTTATATACAATGTATGTAAATTTGGAATTGTTTTCAATTTGCTGCTACTGCTCAAATTTTCCATGTTATTAAAGAAGAAGTTTTCGAAGTACAAATGCAAGAGTGATGTAGTTTGTGTTTGGTTTATCACAATTGTCAAAATGTTGGTGAGGGGGGACAAATTTTTTACATGTTATTCCAACGTTGAATCTGCTAGGAAATAAAACTAATGAAAAGCAATCAATCTCCACTGTAAAAAGTATAGTCTTTATAGCAAAATTGTTAAACCTAGTGAAGAGATTTTACAAAGATATTCTTCACTGAGATCAGCAGAAAAAACAGAATTGTAAATGTCTTAATCTTCTATAGAAGTTGGTGTTCTATTTGGAAGTATTTCAATAATCAATGTCATTACATAGGCCCCAGCATCTGCATAATGAGGAATTAAGATAGAGTTAATTCATTATGAGATTTTTTATATTAAAAAAGTTTGTGATTTTTCAAATGCCAAAATGGTTTATCAGTAGTTACCTTGAACATATCTCCAATCATCCCCATGGAATCTCTTTGCTGTATTCCCTAGAACTTCCCCACAATATCATTTAGCATCTAAAATGTTGAGAGACAAAATTAATCATAACACACAAGACTGGTCAGAATTTTCATAGAAGCATACAAATAACACCACATCTTTGTGAATATATTTACTAAATGGCTAGCTAGCTTCAACAAAAGATGCAATAAAGCAAATGACATGGTTTGGTAAGTTAGCTAACCTCATGAAACACAGGTCCCCTGTCAATACTTGACTTAAAATTTGATCTCAACATGTTAAAAAGAGAAGGAGCATTTCTTTCCATCCTGCATCAAAGAAAAAATAAATTGAAAAGAAGGTGCTATATATAACTTTGCAGAAGAAAAATGATGAACTGCATCAAGTCTGTCTGAGGAAACTGGACCTCTGCAGATTCAGCTTGTTTCTTTGTCTCTTGCATTAGTATGTTTGCATCTTTCAAATTACCTAAACATAAATAGCTATCATTCAAGAAATGAGCAAATACTCAGTTTGAAACATTACTGAAATATGCATGGACTTTTAGGTGAAGAAGGTATTCACCTAAGAAAACAAAGATTGTTAATTTAACAAGTACATCGACATCGTTGGAAACAGCAGATGCATGTCTTTATCATCAATTGCTACCTAGAATGTCCACTAAAAGGAATCAACAGAGGGTCTTCGGGGATGCAATGGTGATGATTAGTGAAGGATAACTAAAATGAAAATTATACTTATAAATCACATAGATAGCAAAACATGGAGGGTAGTATATAAATCATAGATGAGAAGATAGAAGAATACAGAAGGAGGAAAACATGGATGACAGATTAAGATTGATTATATTCTCATACTTCTTTCAACTGTAACATGAAACATAGTATAAAATCACCATTGATGTTGAACCGAGTTTTAGCAAAGTCAGATCAATACCATTTGGCATACCTCAATAGAATCTTGTTAAGTTGAACCAAACAAGAGGAACATAAAAGTGAGGAGACTAACCTTGCCCAAAAAATGATATGTCACTCTACCCATATCCTGCATGTAAAAAGTGTATTAATATTGATTCACAACAAATAAAGGTCATAAAAGTTTCAAGGGTAAGAGAAGCTTTTCATAGATAGCATAAAGCTATCTTCATATCAGATGCTGTTAAGACATAGTTGGAAAAAACTCTATAGAAGGTATAGATTCAAGCTATCTTCATAACTCCAATAACTTCTCAACAAGTTTTGGCAGGAAAGTTGTTCTTGTGGATTGTATAAATATCACTTTTGAATCATAAGACAAAACTTACATGGTTCTTTATTAATTTATAATGGAAATCGTGTATAAGAAATAATACTTTTAAAAATTGTGTTTAAAGAGCACAACTTTAAAAAATAAAGTGGAATTCGTGCATGGGAGGCATGACTTCCCTCCGGACTCACATTCTAGTCCATGACTTCCTTAAATCGTGAGTGACATACACAATTTCCATTAAACTTATATTAATCATGTCATTTCAAAAAAAGTTAACTGAAATAGTATAGTCAAACTACACTATCCACCTAAATTTTCTGGTTCTCTGCCCAGACATGATGATTAATGAATGAATGTTCCTCTTTTCTCTTCTCCAATCAATCAAACTGAATCATTGATTGAAGGGACAAATAAAAAAATGGCCAAAAAACAAAAAAAAAAGTATTTATAGGAATATAAAACAGAAATAATTTTCAATATGTTTAGGGACGAAATGGAAAAAGGTAGAATCTTTTGATATATTTATTTAGTGGGGATAATGAAAAAAAGGAATAGGGAAAATGGGTAGCATTAGCAGAGGGGTTTTGACAAATCCAATATGGCAAAGAAGGTTCTGCTTCAATGAGAATTTGGTGAAGTTAGGGAAGAAATGTTCATTCACAACAACAACAATAACAACAACTACTCGTTGCTCTGTTGAACATCCTTCACCAGATGTTTATCGTTTGGCTAAAACTGCACAAATTTCTCTTACCCCTTCCGAGGTACCTTCACCCCTTTCATTATTTCTTTTTCTGTTTTTCTTTATAAGCTGTTGAATTGAGGAT
This sequence comes from Lupinus angustifolius, assembly GCF_001865875.1. Taxonomy (NCBI): domain Eukaryota; kingdom Viridiplantae; phylum Streptophyta; class Magnoliopsida; order Fabales; family Fabaceae; genus Lupinus; species Lupinus angustifolius. The sequence continues at coordinate 26,445,161 of NC_032012.1, forward strand.
TAGAAAGTAATTTTGGGTTAATTAAAGATGGGGAAATTGAGGAGATATAAATCATTGTTTCATGTGGGGTTGAAATGGAGGAGTGTGTCGCGTGTAATATTTGATAGGAAAGTGATACTCAAAGCTTGATAGTGAATTTTGCCACACAATTATAAGGCACCCAAGCTTTATGTTGATTTTTACCACACAACTATAAGGCCTATAATGTTATATCGAACTGAATGTTAAGCGGTAGAATGATATCAAGAGAAGAAACTTAATGTAGCAGAGATGAAAATGTTGCGTTGGATGAGTTGATATAGTAGAGTAGTAGACAAGATAGGAATATGAGTGAATGCATTTGAGAAAAGGTTGGGGTCCTATTGTAGAAAAAGATGGTTTAGAATCTCAATTTAGGTGGTTTGGGTATGTGTGGAGGAGATCGGTAGAAGCTTCGGTAGGTAAGGTGTATCAAATGAAGGTTAATCTGATTCATAGAGGAAGAGGCCAAGAAAAACTATAGGTGAACATATTAAGGTGGATTTGGAAATTAAAACTTTGTCAATGACGTGATTTATGGTAAAGCATTATAGCACTATTTGATCCATGTAGCCGATCTCACCTAGCCAGATTAAAGGTTAGTTTTGTACCTGTTATGTGTATGTGTATATAGGTCAGTGTGTGATGTTCCTCTAGTGGCACATGGGTGGATGCGGATAGAAAGTTGTTAGTTGTTATGTTTTCATGTACTACAGCTACTGCACATTTTGCTTGTTGAATGTCATGATTAGAGGAGTGTGATTTAGTTCATGTCTTATAATACTGCATGCGAGGAGCCGAGAAGTAGTGTCCATATATCTGTAAATACTTTGGAGTTTGGAAAAGCTATAGCCCAAACATGTATGGATTGAAAGGACACTGTTAAGTGATTGCTAACTTGCTGATATAATAAAATTAAGGGCCAATCAGTGCAGTATATGAGGACCTAGAATCAAGGAATTATTATTAGTTCAAATAACAACAACATCCCTGTTGCTATACAGAAACAATTGTGATTAGTTAAAATAGTTATAGTTGGTAAGAGTTTCTATTACAACTTAAAAATTCCTCTTTGTGCCATAGAATACAATAAGAATTATAGGTTCTTTGTCCTTATTTACTGAACAACATTAAATAAATAACTTCATTTTAAAAACTCAATACTTTAAGGTGTTGGATGATTCTCCTTCTCTGTATAGAATATATAGTTGTGCCTTAATTGTTCTACTTATATTTATGCATTATTTAGAGGAGACCTTGAACTTATATAGTTATATGTATAGGTAGAAATTTAGGATGTTTATATTGGAAGATTGGTATCACTGAAATGCTTAGATCCTGTTGTAAAAGTTAAGCTTTTTTCTTTTACTAGGGAAAGGATGAGTTTTGTTCACTATTTGTCTTTTCTTATTTCACACTAAACATATTTCTTTTATCTTTTAATATCTAATTGCAGGTTGAAGAATTTGGTCCTAAAATTCAGCAGGTTGTAGACTGGTAAGTGTTTGCTTTTCTTCTTCCCCCAACACCAACCCTTACAATACAAAATCATTAATCATATTATTTGTTTCTAGATTTCATGTTATTTGGGATGACTAATACGTTTTTGCTGTGACTCAATCTTTAAGCTTGGATTGACTTGTGTGGTGGCAGGTTTGGACAGCTGCAAGGTGTTGATCTCGAAACCATTGAGCCCTCCATCAGAGCAGGTTCGCTTTATTATCACTTTCATCAATTTATTTCAACTATTACTGCATTATATTCTTGCATTGAAACTTGAAAGAAACATTGATGTTGTTTGACTTATAAATAGCAAATCATCAATACTTTGGCATTTGTCAAACTAACTACATTGCGGGGCCTATCAAGTTAAAAGGAAAATTCTATCGCACAACTACAAGACCCTTGATGCTTTATGGTACTGAATGTTTAGCAGTGAAGTGCCAGAAAGAGTTTAAGATAAGTGTGATAGAAACGAGAATGTTGCACTAGATGAGTGTGTATACATAGATAAGACCAGGAATGAACGAATATATTAAATAGAAAATAAAGTGGCACACTGGCACTTATTAAGGAAAATATGATGGAAATCCCAACTAAGATGTTTTGGACATATGACAATATGACCAGTCGAAGCACTACTTAGAAGAGTTGATCAAATGGAGGATAGCCCTAAAATTAGAGAGGGAAAAATACGGAGTGAAACTCTTAGGTTAACCCCTTGAAAAGAACTTGGACCTAAATGGCCTATCAAAGGATTTGGTGTTTGATAGAACACAGCGGTTTCATTTGATCTATGTAGTCGATCCCTCCTAGTGGGAAAAGGCTTTGATTATTGTATCCTCTTTGTAGTCATTGTTGACCTATACTTCACCTTCACCAAGCCAGTTTCTTCTAATAATTATATATGTTGAACTGATGAAGTGAGTTTCTTAAGCATAGAAGGAAACAGCAGAGGAGAGGACAGTAAATTAGTATCTTGCTCGTACGATACAATCTCATCACTTAATATGCCAAGTCATTGTCGATTAATGTGCATCTATACTGAATATGCATTCCATCATAGAGCAATGTGAGAAGAGGGGGCTAGGAGAAGCATCACTGCTCATTGGCTTGGCTTCATATATTTGTTGTTAATCTTTTCATATTATCTGCAGGGACCGAGAACAATTTGCGTGAAAATGCACCTGAAACATTTGAAAATAGGTGAGTGAGTTACACATTATTTGTCAATTAGACATAATTGGAAAACTTATGGTACAAACTAAGCAGTATATTCTTGACAGGGATGCCATTGTTGCTGCTATTCCAACTTATGAGGAGCCTTTTATTAAAGTTCCCAAGGTCTTGAGCATGGATTAAAATTGCTTAGTTATTGTATGTGATATTTAAGGAAACATGGGAAGCTATTTGTTTTGACTTTAGATTTCTTAATTCTTCATGTGAGAAACATGAGGGAATTAAGCTCATAAACTCTGCAATTAGACAAACTTTGAAATTTGTATTTATCATCATTTGACAAATATTCAAAGAATCTGATGCACTTTTGTCTATGGAGATGAGTTCATCAACTTGGTTTTAAGGTTAGTTTATGCATGTGTTTTCATGACTGCACATGCTCTTACCCCATAGTTTCCAATAGCCCACAACTCTAATGTTTTTAATGCTATTGGTGTGTGGTGGCTCTATATTCATTATTTTGTCCTATATTGCCATCTTCCTAGTACTTTAAAAAGTTGTGATTCTTCAAGATACTTGCTCAAACCCAAAGCATAATCTAAATCTAAACAAGACAACAATTATTAATAATTTAATAACAAACATTTCCTAGTTGGCATGTTTTTTGATTTGGTGAATAAGGAATCATAAGACATGGTTGTATAAAGTTAGATGGGAAATTATAACTTTAACTTAGTTAGTTGATAAAGTAGAATTGTTTGATAATATTAAATCTCCACTTAAAAAAGTTTCATTATGAATATAGAAGCTTCTTTTGCCAAATACAATTGATTAAGTTATTTTTATTGAAGTAAAAAATATAAAATATTTAGTAGTGAAACAAGTCGGGTATGGATTTAGTTGGTTTTGATTATAGGAGTAACCATTAACATAGCCATTATCCTATGTGCTAGTTGAGCATGATTTCACTTTAGCTTAAATGTAATAATTTTTTGAATTATTATAATGTCACGTGTATACCCTGAGAACCACAAAATCTACTGAAGAACATAGATTTGGTAGAAAATTAGTTAGTGGGTATAAGTGGAATTTACATGGCTAAAATTTATCCACACCTATTCTAAAGTAGCAGCATAAATGATTTTCACAATCTCAGGAACCAAGCAAGTTCATTCCATTAACGGTTTTATCAAAGAGAATTATTTATATAACAAAGTTTCAAGATCATTAGGATAACTAAAATGTCAAATGTTCGATTCCTATAAATATTGTTGGAAATAGCAGTCACACCTTAAATATATTAATTCCTTAATCACTTAAACATGAGGTGTAGTACCCCAAAAAAATTATGGTGAGAAGATTTTGGCCAAATGTGATTTCTATTTGTCTTTTGGGAAAGTGTCAAGGTACTTTATATATGCACGATCAATCCAAGATTGTGGCTACTAAAAGAGTACTTATCAACCCTCTTTTTAACCTGTGACTGTGATAAAAAAAATTCAATTCACATTTTTTTTAATATTTAGAATTTTTTAAATAAAATGTGTGCATTTATCTTTACACGAAATCAATTAAGCAAGTTAATCGAAGGGCCCTTTCTTTATTTAAGATAAAATAAGTAACTTTAACTTGCGTTACTTAACTGATTTAATTTTCAAAGATACCTAAGGGAGTGTATTTGCACGAGAAAACTAAAAATGTAACATTCTTAAGGTATTAAATAAACTATTCTTAAGTAAAATTATTTATATATTTTAGTATCCTTGACATGTTCAAATTCACGTTGATAAAGTCCAAAGTATTATAAGATACAAATTGTTGCATCTTTCGCTAGGTCTTGGTAAACTTAATAATTAACCTTTCCTTTTATTCTTCGTGGCAAGATGGATTGAGTACACTCAACTTTGCATGATTACAAATATTTGTAAGTTCTGAATAGGAAAATAATTTTGAAACAAATATTGAATTTCGGAAGAAGATTCAAGAGAGAGAAGAGAGGGAAATAGCAACTTATATATCAATATATATATATATCAACTTATGATCAGATATTAATAACTTCATTAGGAGCTAGGAACAGAAAATTCAAAGTTCTTTATGGCTAACAAGCTCTAACTATAGCTAATAATGCATACACATAACATAACACACCAAGCATTTCATAATATATAGTATAATAATAATAATAATACTCATATCTATTATGCTAGCTCCATGCATAATGCTATTATATTTTTTACCCATGGTTAGGTTTTCCCTTAGACATAGATGGTGCATGATTATTGTTATCGCCACCTGAACCAGTTCCTGACCCATAACCACCACCATGAGCTCCACCACTACCAGACCCATATCCAGAACCGGACCCAGACCCTGACCCGGTTCCAAAACCATATCCAAATCCTCTACCAAAACCTGTAGGAGTATGCCCAGACCCGGAACCATAGCCCCACCCGGACCCAGGTGCGGAGCCCCATCCCCAGTTATAGTCCCAGTTTGGGCCATGGCCTGAACCAGTGGCTCCGGTGGGTGTTCCGGATGACGGTGCACCGCCACTTGACGTATCCGAATGAAGCTTTCTTCCACCGGCTGCGGCCGTGGAAATAGTCACGAATATGAAAAGGAAGAGAGTGAAATATTTAAGGATGTTGAATGATGATAACATTTTGTGTTGATTGTTATTATAAGGTTTTGCTTTTATGAGTAGTATATATAGTTGAAGAGAAAAAGTGGGATAGTTTTCGTGATTCTTGTGAGGTTTTGACTCTAAGGTTCATATCATAGTGCATGCAAGTATGTTATATATATAATGTGTTGGGTTATGATGAATTGAATGAGATAATTGACATGAATGACTCATAATAGTGACTACCCGTGATTCTGAGTTAGTGCAAGACAAGAATACCTACCACCTTTTCCTTCTTTTATATATTCATAATTATGAAAAATCTTAATATTTGATTGTATGGTTGATACATTATAGAAAGAAAGAGTAGAGGGTAGGGGTCAATATGGACTGGTTGGGACGGAGTAAGGCTTATTCTTTACTCGGTTCTAAAGGTTGATTGGGTCATTTTTGAATTTGGCCTCAGCCCTGTAACTGAAATTAACCGATTCTAAATATTAATCGAGTTGACATTTAAACTCGAACCCGACCCAAACCTGGTTAAATATAATTATATGATGAAAAATTATTATGATTATATAATTTGATATATAAAATAAATATGTATATATATTACTTATTATATATTGAAAAATTATAGAGTTAATGATATTTTTGACCAAAAAATATTATTACTATGTCCACATTTGAATAGACATAGAAACGTAATAAGTGAATGACTATGAGACAGGTCGGGCTGAGTTATACTTAATTTGTATACAGTCTAAAATATTAACTAGATTTAATTTTTGAACCAAAATTCAACTTTAAACTCAATAAAATTTGACCGTATTCAAACTCAATCACAATCGAAATTGAGCGGATAGATCGAGTCATGTTCACCATAGGAGAATGCAAAACTAATGGCAGATGAAAACGAGAAGAAGCACTAGTTACTAGCGTGACCTGATATCCACTACCGACTTACCGGTAATTGATAAGACTAACAAATATGTTTTCACATTATGATGGTGCCGTGTTTGGGAAAAAGCTAAGATATTTTTTTCTACTTTTTCATGTCTCTTATAGTTCAAGTACAATTTGGATGGCCCAAATTTAGGGTCTCATAAATTTGTTCGGCATTCTTCTAAAATAATGTCATATCCTCCTTTATAAATTATCAAAGTGACGTGTGTTATTTCAAGTTACATGTATTATTAATTAGTGATTAATGATTTATGAATAACACATGTCGACTAGCTAAAAAGATTTATAGACTAGATAGTTAGAGTTGTAGTTGGATGGACCTTATCCATTGTATATTGCGCATGGTTTTTGACACTTACATAAGATATTTTTCTTTTTTTAATCATATGTCGGTATGTTGGCCCTTGTCATATTCTTATAGAAAAAAGTGCAAATGAGTTTTTTTTAGTTTTTATTAAAAAAAATTAAACCAATAGGAATTTAAATTTATAAATGTAAGTGTTTAATCTTTAGGGCTACGATAAGATCATAAGAATATGAGTATAATAACTTTATAATGAATTAAAATGTATTTATTAAATAAAAGGATGCAATAGTACATTATTTTAAATAAAAAATCATATTTATTTAAGCACTAACATATATCTCTCTACAATTAGTTTATAAATCCTTTTATAATAAAATATGACATTTATCACTAATAAATTAATCTCTATTGAGTGTAATAAATATGTAATGTAAGTGTAAAGATTTACATACAGACAAGACAATGTATCATCTCTCAATCATTTGTATTAATTTTGAATCGATGATAATTAGATATTAATAGTAGATGACATAATGATAGTGTATAAAATTCATGACAAACATTTTTTTTATCATGCTTTTATTGGTTAACCTGTTAAGTAAGAAGTAAGAACATACAGGTCATGGGATGCTAAAGTGAATGTCATTAAAGAAGCCCAAGACCAAACTGTTGAAAGGGGTTTCACAATTCACATGTTCAAAGAATAGATTGTTGGACTTGAAAACTAATATGTGATTCGTTACTATCAATTTGTGGTCTTAACTAATGAAATCAGTTAGTGTCACAGAACTAAATTCAGAAGAAAAAAACATAAGAAGCCTAAGCAGATTTTCAAAGAACCCTTGTCTACTTCTGTATCAGTATCATTCTTGATGAAAGAAACAGTTAATAAATCTCTTAGGGAAAGTTCATCGCATTTGTGAAAAAGAGTAAAATTTTCACACTTGACCCGTTGATAATATTTTCTTAGAAACATAAACAGACCTAAGTTTATTATAAAGAAGCCAATGCTTTATGTTCTCGGCCCTTCTAACAAGAATGGGTGGAACACATTAATCTAATGAGGAATGTCTCATACTTTTACTTCTTACTAATAATCCCAGGTCAGAAGTGGGACAATAGCATGGAACTAAAAAAATATGAACACATGTGTCTTTTCTCTTATTTGGGAAAAGCATGATGCCAGTTTCAGCAGCAGCTATTTTACACAAGCCAAACTTTCAATCAAACCTACAACAAGAAAGGAAATTGCCAAGAATGGTGCCGTGTATTGAAACAACAATATCTCTCACCTTCTAAGTGTTTTTTTCTTCTATTTTTTGGTACTATTTATCTATCCTTCGATCTTCTTTTCAGCAAGTCCAAGAAGATGATCTTTTAATCACTGGCTTCATCTGCCTGTCTTCTTCGAGCGAAATCATCCCCAAGTGTGAGGGGTCCTCCAGCATCATCTTTGCCACCAAATAACCTGCAATAGACCATGTTTGGTATTTTCTTGCCTGTTTACCAACATATCTCCCAAGCTTACCATCATAATATTCGGGCCACCCATCCTTTAGCAAACGACTCTCAGCGAGCTCAATTGCACGTCTTGCAATTTGTGGTCGCCCGGTTTTGATGCAAGCAGCTGTTACTAGCCACAGGAGCACTGCACTCAAGCAAGTAGCAAAGTAAATAATAGTCTGAGAAATGAAACCATCAGAACTGTCTGTTTATAATTTTATTCATAACATATTGTAAGAATTATCAAACATGCTTTTCGCGTACAAGCTATATCATTCAGGCAAAATAATAATAATACCAATAATAGCAAAATTCTGCCCACACTTTAAGTGTGTTTTTACATACTCCCTCCATCCCATTCTGAAAGTAACTTTTTTACATGGAACGGAAGGAGTAACTTCTGAAGGAGTAATTTTTTTTATGATACCATTTACAACATTACTAATATTCAAACATGGCCCACCATGGAAGTTCTCCCATTGAGTTTCAAGAGGGAAGACTTTATATGCAGTGCAATAGTTTCAAATGGTCAAACCTAATGGAAGTAACTTCTGAACAGGGCCAAGCATGTCAGAACACACCTTGAGGTGTAAACAAAGGGTGTCTAAGTGCACGAGGCTCTCACCTAATGGAGTCTGGAGATGGTAGGTGTATGCACTCTTACCTTCACATGTGAAAAGTCTGTTTCCAGGATTTGAACCCATGACCTCCACGTCACAAGGCAATCAACCTTACTGTTGCACCGAGGCTCGCCCTTTAGGTGTTCCCCAAAAAATGGTACAGACATATATGCTATGCATGAAATGCTGTCATACATATAGCCAACAAATTCATGTGGACAAGATAAAAATACATGTGCAAATAGAACTTTCGTTTCAAATTTGATACAATATTAAGATTTTGGGGAATGATCCAAATATCCATGTCTTGAGGAGGAAAATAAATGCCCATTAAATAACTAAGCATAATGAAAGAAAGGAAGAACCTGGCCAAGATCCTCCATTGTGGTAACTCCATCTGGTATTTTTGGGATCACAACCAGTAACAATTCGCCACTCATGGCTTTCTATTGCAGGATAAGCTATTTTTATGGGCATTTCTCCAACCAGCTCATCCCAGCGAGCTTCAATAAGATCCATGATAGCCACTGATTGCTCTGGAGTTGCTAGAGAAGATAGAATTGCAACACAATTGCCTAAAGCAAACCATCGAAAATCCATCCGGGCTGGACTCACATTTCCAATGAAGTAGCCCCCACGTGTTGGCATAAAGTCAAATACCCACTCTGGGATCGAATCAGGAATAACATTAAACTTATTTACTGCAGTATGTGAATACTCCTCAGTCTTATACCGGTAAATGTCATTTAGTTGTTGAAAGTCAAGCCAAAAATAACTACGCATGTGATAACTTAGTGCATGCAAACGCTTCGCAATGCGCTCCACACATTCTTTTCCTTCTGCATCATCCTGTTTCAGCATTGCCAAAGCACATCTCAGTGCCATGAAGAAAAGTGCTTGAATCTCTATAGGATAACCATAAATACCCTGCAAAAAAAAGAAATGTTTAATAAAATATGCGACTTCTCTCGAATAAGCTAAATACATGAGTGAATGTGAAATCCTATCTCTTTGGACTTAGAACCTACATATGATAACCAATAGTGGAATATAAGCAAGACTTGTAACAACAAATATAATATTCTATTTGTACTTGCATCACCTTGCACTATAAAATGGTCATCCTTGCACAAACAATGGAGGACAACAAACACTGTTCATATATCCAAAAAATAAGCAACGTTATTTTTTCAACATACTGAAAAACAACTGCAAATTATGTGTTACCATTCTTCGATCAATCATGGAGCATCCATCAGCACAAAGCAGAGTTGGGAATGTATCAAATCCCTCAGACAAGCATAGAGTCAATATAAGCTTCATTCCCTTTTGGTTAACCTGTTAAGTAAGAAGTAAGAACATACAGGTCATGGGATGCTAAAGTGAATGTCATTAAAGAAGCCCAAGACCAAACTGTTGAAAGGGGTTTCACAATTCACATGTTCAAAGAATAGATTGTTGGACTTGAAAACTAATATGTGATTCGTTACTATCAATTTGTGGTCTTAACTAATGAAATCAGTTAGTGTCACAGAACTAAATTCAGAAGAAAAAAACATAAGAAGCCTAAGCAGATTTTCAAAGAACCCTTGTCTACTTCTGTATCAGTATCATTCTTGATGAAAGAAACAGTTAATAAATCTCTTAGGGAAAGTTCATCGCATTTGTGAAAAAGAGTAAAATTTTCACACTTGACCCGTTGATAATATTTTCTTAGAAACATAAACAGACCTAAGTTTATTATAAAGAAGCCAATGCTTTATGTTCTCGGCCCTTCTAACAAGAATGGGTGGAACACATTAATCTAATGAGGAATGTCTCATACTTTTACTTCTTACTAATAATCCCAGGTCAGAAGTGGGACAATAGCATGGAACTAAAAAAATATGAACACATGTGTCTTTTCTCTTATTTGGGAAAAGCATGATGCCAGTTTCAGCAGCAGCTATTTTACACAAGCCAAACTTTCAATCAAACCTACAACAAGAAAGGAAATTGCCAAGAATGGTGCCGTGTATTGAAACAACAATATCTCTCACCTTCTAAGTGTTTTTTTCTTCTATTTTTTGGTACTATTTATCTATCCTTCGATCTTCTTTTCAGCAAGTCCAAGAAGATGATCTTTTAATCACTGGCTTCATCTGCCTGTCTTCTTCGAGCGAAATCATCCCCAAGTGTGAGGGGTCCTCCAGCATCATCTTTGCCACCAAATAACCTGCAATAGACCATGTTTGGTATTTTCTTGCCTGTTTACCAACATATCTCCCAAGCTTACCATCATAATATTCGGGCCACCCATCCTTTAGCAAACGACTCTCAGCGAGCTCAATTGCACGTCTTGCAATTTGTGGTCGCCCGGTTTTGATGCAAGCAGCTGTTACTAGCCACAGGAGCACTGCACTCAAGCAAGTAGCAAAGTAAATAATAGTCTGAGAAATGAAACCATCAGAACTGTCTGTTTATAATTTTATTCATAACATATTGTAAGAATTATCAAACATGCTTTTCGCGTACAAGCTATATCATTCAGGCAAAATAATAATAATACCAATAATAGCAAAATTCTGCCCACACTTTAAGTGTGTTTTTACATACTCCCTCCATCCCATTCTGAAAGTAACTTTTTTACATGGAACGGAAGGAGTAACTTCTGAAGGAGTAATTTTTTTTATGATACCATTTACAACATTACTAATATTCAAACATGGCCCACCATGGAAGTTCTCCCATTGAGTTTCAAGAGGGAAGACTTTATATGCAGTGCAATAGTTTCAAATGGTCAAACCTAATGGAAGTAACTTCTGAACAGGGCCAAGCATGTCAGAACACACCTTGAGGTGTAAACAAAGGGTGTCTAAGTGCACGAGGCTCTCACCTAATGGAGTCTGGAGATGGTAGGTGTATGCACTCTTACCTTCACATGTGAAAAGTCTGTTTCCAGGATTTGAACCCATGACCTCCACGTCACAAGGCAATCAACCTTACTGTTGCACCGAGGCTCGCCCTTTAGGTGTTCCCCAAAAAATGGTACAGACATATATGCTATGCATGAAATGCTGTCATACATATAGCCAACAAATTCATGTGGACAAGATAAAAATACATGTGCAAATAGAACTTTCGTTTCAAATTTGATACAATATTAAGATTTTGGGGAATGATCCAAATATCCATGTCTTGAGGAGGAAAATAAATGCCCATTAAATAACTAAGCATAATGAAAGAAAGGAAGAACCTGGCCAAGATCCTCCATTGTGGTAACTCCATCTGGTATTTTTGGGATCACAACCAGTAACAATTCGCCACTCATGGCTTTCTATTGCAGGATAAGCTATTTTTATGGGCATTTCTCCAACCAGCTCATCCCAGCGAGCTTCAATAAGATCCATGATAGCCACTGATTGCTCTGGAGTTGCTAGAGAAGATAGAATTGCAACACAATTGCCTAAAGCAAACCATCGAAAATCCATCCGGGCTGGACTCACATTTCCAATGAAGTAGCCCCCACGTGTTGGCATAAAGTCAAATACCCACTCTGGGATCGAATCAGGAATAACATTAAACTTATTTACTGCAGTATGTGAATACTCCTCAGTCTTATACCGGTAAATGTCATTTAGTTGTTGAAAGTCAAGCCAAAAATAACTACGCATGTGATAACTTAGTGCATGCAAACGCTTCGCAATGCGCTCCACACATTCTTTTCCTTCTGCATCATCCTGTTTCAGCATTGCCAAAGCACATCTCAGTGCCATGAAGAAAAGTGCTTGAATCTCTATAGGATAACCATAAATACCCTGCAAAAAAAAGAAATGTTTAATAAAATATGCGACTTCTCTCGAATAAGCTAAATACATGAGTGAATGTGAAATCCTATCTCTTTGGACTTAGAACCTACATATGATAACCAATAGTGGAATATAAGCAAGACTTGTAACAACAAATATAATATTCTATTTGTACTTGCATCACCTTGCACTATAAAATGGTCATCCTTGCACAAACAATGGAGGACAACAAACACTGTTCATATATCCAAAAAATAAGCAACGTTATTTTTTCAACATACTGAAAAACAACTGCAAATTATGTGTTACCATTCTTCGATCAATCATGGAGCATCCATCAGCACAAAGCAGAGTTGGGAATGTATCAAATCCCTCAGACAAGCATAGAGTCAATATAAGCTTCATTCCCTTTTGGCAGTCTGGTGATTCAGCCAGAGATAAATCACCTGTAGACTTTGTGTAAGCACGAAGCAAAATGATCCACCAGAATCCGGAGTCAACAGGAGCAACTCTTCCAATTGCACTTTCACCAAAATCTGCAACAAGAGTATCTGTTTTCCGAACAGGATCATGAAGAACTTTGAAGCTAGCTGGCATTACACCTTCACCAAGCTTAAACCGGTCTATTCTTTTCTCCCACCCCTGAAGATGCAGTGTCTTCAATAAGAAGTGCTTGACTATTTCCGGTTCACCATTCATCAAAAAGGCTAGAGCACTTGGCACAAAATCTCGAACAAAAACCTAGGGAAAAAACATATCAATAAATATCATATATCATACTGATTCTTAGTTGTCCTCTTTCAATGTGTAACAGTAGATTGAGGTTTGTCAGAGCCACCGCTAACACAACCCCAGAGTTTCATCTGCTAATCAACAAAAATTCAAAGACAGAAACAATCTATCATGCATGTTTAGCAAGATACACAAGGCATATCAAAACAAAAGAATATAAGTCCACTTTCTTCAAGTGCTAAAAGGATAGCTGACAACCCAGAGAATTATGGCTTATGACAAAGAACCCAAGGTGCTGAAAATTGTTGGTAGTAATTACTATCTTTTAAAAAAAAATCAAAAGTATGGTTTATTTACCCCATTTGAGTCTTCTCTTCTCCACTTTGTTCTTTGCTTAGCTACATGCTTTCCAACAGTCATCTTTTTTTTTATAATAAGCCTAACAGTCATCTAAACATTTATAATTTCCAAACTAGGAAGGGGCCTAGGTTGTATGTTAAACAAATGGCTTCCCTGACTTTATCAATCATCCAACAACAAGTCAACAACTATTCATATTTGTTAATTCTCAGGAATGAAGGGGCTTTCAGCCTTTCAGCATATTTTCGACTTAAAAGTTCAATCAAAAAGACATTAATGTGTTATGCCTCTGTTTAATGTTTTAGTAGTATCATTAGAAATTTAGAATCATTACATCCGAAGTTGGTAAAAACTCAAGTCTAAGCATTCGCTGTCGTATCTCAAGTTGTCATAGATAATGTATCTAGTGAAAGCTGTAGTCACACTCAAATTGTTGATGTTCTATGTTCAAATAAGCCTTGACAATTATCAAAAGACTATTGGTAGTTTAATCTTTTAACTTTGTGTACCTCAAATATATAATAGACCTTCAATTTCGAGTATTTTAGACTCAGAGTACCATTATATTCAAATAAGTGACAAAGATGCATATTAAGGGGAACTTAATTCACTGTAGCATGATTTCCTTTCTATAGCTCACACACAGGTTCAAAAAAACTTGTCTGCACCTCAAAAACTGTAATTATGACATTTCAGCATTGATTGAGGAACTCACCTGATCATAGTTTAGAACTTCCTCCGACTGATGATCAACAGCTGCAATAGTGCCAACTGGTTGACCTCTGAAATAGACTAGAGATTTTCGGAGGGATTCCCATGCATCAGCAACCATAGGGTGAGGCTCAAATGAATTCCGTGCAGACGAAGCAGGTGTGTCAAAACCAGATCTTCCTCCAGGTGAATAAGTGTCATAGTTATCCAAGCCCGCTCTAGCAAAACTAGCTGACATTTCACTAAATGACCTCTCATCAAATGATCTTTTCCTCTCTATGATCAACCTTGGCTTGTCAAGGAGACGCGAGAGATCAAAATCATCCATCTCAGAGATAGAGCAGTGTGAGTCTACTTTTCGAAGTCCCAATGGTCCATCCATTTTTTTCACTTCTCCAATACCAAAATGAATATATCACAAATATATTACCTGAAACCATAAAATTAATAATTCTCCAATGTCAAATACAAAACTGAAACAAAATACAAATAATAAAACCAATGATCAAATTGATCCAAACTAATTATACTTTATCCAAAACCCGGTTTATACTATTAAGCTAAACAAATGAGAACAACGTGGAAGATAAACAAACATCTAATTGCATATTTGTCAAAACAAAAATTCTTCAATACTTTCCAATTGTATCATCAAATTTGAAATACATAATGTAGTAGCAAAGCAACAAATGACACATTAAATGAAAACAAGTAACAGATCAAGATCCACGGAGAGAAAAACTGAAGAATCACTGTTATCACTCGACTCCAACAACAAACCGAGACAAAAAAGTTCTAAAAACAGAGACAAACTCGGAAAGTGTGATGTAGAAACGAGAGTAGTTAAGCAGTAGAGAAAAATAGACACAGATCTGAGAATATCAATGGAATAGAAGGTTATTGAGAGGTTCAAGGAAGAGAAGGAGCGAACCTGAAGGCGGCGAGAAAGACAATATTAGCCGGCGGAAACGACGGTGGAGCGCCGGCGATCTCGCCGGAAAATGAATGCCGGAGATAATGGCGGTTAACGGAGAGGGAGAGGGGAAAAAAAGAGAAGTGATAGAAAGCTTATATTTATAGAACGGTGTTGAGACTGATAAGTGTACCGTCCCAACCAGTTTGGTTTCGTTCTAACACAAGTTCGATGTAAGAGGGATTACCGGCAACAACCGGTTGCAACATGAAGGGGATAAAACGACATCGTTTCATGCGGACCCGCTATCTTCTCTGCTTCTTCCCCCAATGTGATGATATATTAAAATTTGGATATGAGTATGACAGGATGTCAATTTGGAACATAGCGTTTCTATTTTACATTTTGTTTAATATATACACACATTTATCATTCATTTGTATTACTATTGATATATATGAATAATGGACAGTACAATAATAACATATAAAACTCTTATACTATCGTATTTTTTTTTTCTTCATTGTTGACAACTTTAATTAATTGGGTGTTAGGTGGATTTCACATTTTAGATTTATTTCTATGTGCAATTCCAACTTGTATTCTTCATGAACATATTCTATAATAGTATATTAAATGAATCAAGAAAGAAATCGACTTTTGATACTTACTTTTGGCTGGCTTAGGGCCTGCTCGATGATATCTTAATCATTTGTTTTATGAGTTTAAAATCTATATACTGAAAATGTAAAGTTTTTTATACTGTCAGTATATCATCCATCATTGATTTATAATAATTTTGTTTGAAAGTCAATGTTAGCTAACATATAAATAGTAGAGATTTGATGTGTAAAAAAATACTTACACGGTCAATATATACATATTAAATCTTTGTTTTATTTTTATTTTTATATCTTCGATCATATCTTAAGGTAGCTTTAAAAGGTATACTCATGTGAAGGAAAAAAAATTGATTGGAGGGTGGTTATTTGTACATAGGTTTGCTGCTATTTGTTGATTTTATATTTCACCTTAAGTATATAAAAAAAATATTGACCAGATTACTAGTTTATCCTATATTTTAGACAAGTATTATATAAACCATCTTATTAATCATATCACTAATGCCTGAAAATACACATTAGTTTTTATCGGATGTTACAGAGTTCGAGTTCTCATAGGTATAATTGTTTTTACATTGTAAAATTATCGTTTTAATGGGTAATATACTAATATACGTGGTTTAAATAAAATAGTTTATAATCATAAAATGGTATTTGGGCTTTAAAATTTTATGAATTAATTTTTTTAATGCAATTAAAAGAATTGCTAATATAAATTATATGCATTAATGATAAATGTCTCTATTTAATTACTTGAGTGAATAATTAATGAATTCATAATTCAGATAAAATCAAAATAAACATCACATGAACACTATAAAACATGATGAATCAAAATTTCTCATTGCAAATCATAAGTAACACGATTAATTGGTTATTATTAATGAATGTTGTATAACATGTTAACACATTATTATTAAATATTTTTTGATCAATCATCCATAATACAAGGAGTGACACAAAAATGTACGACAACACATGTCATCGTGTTATCCTAGTAACAAGTGGGAGGTAAAATGTTGATATCCAAATCTTAGGAGCTAGGTCAGATTGAACTACTTAACTTTAGTATGATCCACAATCATAAGAAACACAACTAAATATGATTCATCGATACAAACATAGTTAAATATATTCTTTTTTTTAGCGTTTTCTCAATGTGTTTGTATCATATGTCAATATGACAATATCCTTATAGTATAGTGCTTATTATGATAATTAATTGCAAATTGTAATTAATTAACATTATTTTCAATGCATGTTAATGGTAAAAACCCAATAATATGCTGCGCCACATGGACAAGTATAAGTCCTTTCATTCATTGACATCCAAGAGTGTAGGAGGGAAAGAATCACAAAACTAATTAATTAATTAATTTGTCTTGAGATGGAGAACCAATATAGATGGCAACAAGGACGGACGTAAATAATGTTTTTTCTTTCTCAAATCTGTACTATTTGTAGGTATCTATATGTATTCAATTAGTTTTTAATTTTTATTATATATTTTGTAATAATTAATATATAAAAATAATTATTACATGATTAATAACATATTTATATATTATATTTGGAAAAAAAATTGCTATCAGTTTTCATTGTCTTACATAATAAAATGCAAAGAATAATCATATATTTTTAAAGTATAGTAAACATTTTTTGTAGTAAGTTTTTACCTTTTGATTATCTCAAACACCTATTACATGACACTTTTGGATTAATCTATAATGCTTTATATAGTGTTCACACAATCATCACACTCGATGGTTTGAATGGCCGTTTTTTACAATTTTAAACATATACATCTAATTCATGTTCCAATTTTATTTGTGGAACTTTATCATGACCCTATTGTTTTATATACTTATTACTTCAACTTATAATCCCTTTTCAGCAGCCATTTATATTTATAAAATAAAGCAGCCACGCCTCTGTCTACATTCCTAACGTTTTCTTATTTTAAAAATAAATAAAATTGCATCAAGAAAGATTCTTCGTCCACTATGCATTTTTAAACTTATGCATATTTATATTGCTATCAATTAACTAATGAAAAACTGATCCTACAATATATATATATTATTAGTATACATAATCAATATATCAACATTATACATAATCAATAAATTTATACAATAAATTTATATTGTCAGTACATACATTTTTTCTTATACAAATTTTACGATAAAAAACTCAAAAAACATTCCCACGATAGAAAATAGCCATTTTTCTTTGCCTTCTCGAGAAGCTAAGGTGCCACCTACTTGTCTGTGATCATATAATTAATAATCGATACAAAGTTTATTAAAAAGCATTGCTACATCATTTATAAAGTGAATAAAGATATATTTGATTATCTGAATTTCATCCAATATTTTGATTGGTTAAACCAATAGTCCCTGAAACTCACCAAACATTTCTTTCGTCCCTCACAACACACGACTAATTGAGTGGTCTAAATTGGTCTCTGAAAAAGAGTATTGTGATAATTTTGTATGAAGTTTCTCAAGAACAAAAAGTAACAACACAAAATTTGAAGGATGATTTTGAACTTTACTCTATAGTGATTTTCGATTTTGATCCCTGGTTTTATCTTTTGGTCCTTGTATTTTATGAACGTTTTGCAATTAGTCCATGTTGTTATTCTGTAATGGAAAATGCTTATGTGACTAGCAAAATACATATCACTTGTGGGATATGTTTACAATATAAATTAAACAGTCCTAGATAAATTCATATCACCTATTTAATTGTAAAATGTAATATCTATGTATTATTAATGTATAAATTTACAGATGATATATCATTAATCATTTATTTATATTATTTATACTTAAGAGACAATGATAATTAAATATGAATGATAAAATATACATCTACGGATATATAGTTAGCCATGAGTTGGAGATCTTATCATGAGGAGTCAATTCCTGTTTACCAAGGCAACCATATTATGTCTCTACATTCTTAGACACAGAAGAAGGAGAAAAGGGAAAAAAATCAAATCCCAAAAGAAAAGAAGAAAAAATGTACCCTACCCTTTTGGAAATTGTGGACTTTGACATACCTTCCTTGAATTGTGGACTTTGCCATATGAAGAGTTCTAAGTAAAACTTGGTTGAATAGTCACTAGCTACCCCCACTTGGCATACCTTCCTTGAATTGAAAGGTTCAATAAA
Source organism: Lupinus angustifolius (assembly GCF_001865875.1). Taxonomy (NCBI): domain Eukaryota; kingdom Viridiplantae; phylum Streptophyta; class Magnoliopsida; order Fabales; family Fabaceae; genus Lupinus; species Lupinus angustifolius. The sequence continues at coordinate 26,464,186 of NC_032012.1, forward strand.
CAAAGGTGGTGACCCCATTTTTAATTTCTTGCTTAAGTAAGGTTCATTTCATTATGCATTTTATTATAATCACTCATCACCAACTATTACTCATGAGGCTTTTGTGGATGTGAGGAGGCATGCATGGTGTATCTTCCTACCAAAATATAGGGCCCAAAAGTACATCTAAGAGTGTAATGATATGTATGTATTTATATTGTCAATATATTATTCACTATTCATTTATATTATTTTTCTAGAGAATAATGATAATATATAAAAAAATTATATTGTTAATGCATATTTTTCTCACCAATCTAATAGATTAGGTAGTGGGGTTGCTGTTTTCCTACCTTTGCTAACTGTACATCTAAATATTGACCTTAGGCTTTTGGTTTGTTTTTTGTTGAAACTAAATCAAGTTTATGAATGGAAAATGTATTTATGTTTGTCCACTTTTATAAGGCTAAGATACAAAGTTTGTAAAAAAAGTCAATTTCTTTATTAACACTAGCAAATAACAACTATTCTTATATCACCTACTTTGTTTATTATTCTAGTAATGTACTTTTATTCTTTACCACTCAGACATAAAATTATAGGTTCAACTAATATACGAATACACTTAGACATTTACACCTTTGTTGATTATTTAACATTCTAAATATATTTTCTCCGTGATGAATGGATAAAAAGGCAAAAATGGTGGGCTTTCTGCAGATTGTGCTTTTAAGATTGGACACCAAAATTGAAATCCCCCTTTTCTGTGGCATTAAATAAAATAAAAGCTATTCATGGTGCGGTCAACTTTCTCGGTAGGAAGAAAATCAGTACCAGAGGCAACAACTTCAGAGACAAATCAAAAGTGAAGCCTTCAAGAATTACACTGTTTAGGACAGGGTGGAACCAAATGTAACAGAAAAGCTACACTTCGGGTACAGATTGTTTCATTCATTGGAAAATTTACAAAACTAATACACTTTGATTTTTTTATTACGATTCTGTGTAACTTTTTAAAATATTATTGGAGTAGTATACTTTTTACTGAACTCATGGATTCAATGCATGATTCTCCACAATCGTGGACATGGTCCATGATTTCACAATTTCTCTCTCTCAAAACTGATTTCTAAAATGAAAACTGGTAAATTTTGGATATGAAAAGACTTGTGTGTCCTCATTCTACCCTCTTATTATTCAGTTAAAAGGTATTTTTGAAAAATCAATCATATTCATAGGAATATGGAATACTTTATATCAATCAAAGATGGGAATGAAATTAACAAATGCATCACAACCATTCAACATGTCAACTTCCAAACAACACTTAAAGGAAATGAAAGAGCTATTGCTTACTAAGATATATTCATTCAACATTGATCTAAAAAGAAAGCAGTACCCCCTTGTGACTTTTAAACGAGTCAATGCTCCCTATCAACCACCCTTGAATTTGATCAAAATTCCAACCTTTAGTTTTGGCTGTGTAGCATTGCTCAAAAGTGAAAATATTGGATAGTTTTGCAAATCAAAGTGCGCACAGAATCATTCACCAGAGAAAACCAATTTTACACAAATACCAATACAGAAAAAAGAAAGCAGTAAGAAATCTGTATTTAATTTCAGTGTTCAACCTACAGAAGTAAACAGGGATGGGTCATTAATTTCATAAACACCAACCTACATGAATAACGAAGTACATAGGTACACCTAAAACAATGGTTTTGCTTAAAGCATATGCATTCCACTTCTACGGATAAGGAAATAGTACATAGGTACACCAAAACAATGGCTTTGCTTAAAGCATACGCATTCGGCCAAAGCCATTTTCCATCTAAGACATATTACTACTACTTAAGTTTAAATTGATTTCTGACAAACCTTTTGAAAATATTAGTAAGGTGGGTCTGTCATTGGGCTACTTCTCTAATGGCGGCGTGACCTAGACTGGGTAATGCTATCCAATGTTGCACCAAAAACTCTCCGACCGTTTTCATAATTGTTAGCATTGTGGTGAGATCTATACCCACTAGATTGGTCAGTCACATGAAGAGGAGGAACTGGCATTGGATTTAAAAAAATAAAATAAGTTGTTCAGCAATCATGAAACTATATTTTGGCAAGACTATTAGATTAAAAAAGAGAGTAATTGAACCATGAGAGCAAATCAATACATTACCTTTGGAATGATTCACAGCATAATCTGAAAACCGGTCAGGTGTTGATAGTCCAGTGGAGTGTGGAAAATTGTCTGAGTTACTAATAGAGTAAGGCCTTAGTCGTTGAGAAGAATTTGATGTGGGTGTCATTGCAGTAGAACCATTAGAGGTAGTTTTGTCTTTCCCAGATATCTATTTATTAACAGATTGTACATGTCACATGTCATTAACAAAGCCGAAAACAAGGATGGAAATCTAAAATTTCAATTAATATTTATTACATGAATATGCAATCCAACATATGAAACCCTGCTATATGATGTCCAACAGAATAGTTGGATACTCGGATGCATCCAAAAATTTGAAAAGAATGCACCCGTTTATTATCAAGCTTCTAGCCAATACTACATGCTCATTGAGCTTATGGACTTCCAATCAACAATTGCAAATAAAGATCGAAAAATATCCAGGTCTCAACAGGTGGAAAGAATAGATGTCAAGAACGCACCGCAAACTTCAGTGTTCTGTTGTAGAGTGTCACAAGGCCTGAGAACAGCCTGACAGCATAGTCTGCAACCTCCTCAGTTTCATACTCTGCAAAGGCAAAACCTTTTGGTTTATCTGTTTCCTTATCTTTAGGAATGTGCAAATCTACCACTTGTCCTGCCTGAATTAATATGTCATACAAGACCCTGTCTGTCACCCTCTCATCCAGATTGCCTGAAGCAAATAGATATATCTAAATCAGAACTCATGTAGATACCCATATTATCTGTACTTAACTTGTTTTTGTCTAAATAATAAAAAGTCTCAATAAACCATAAATCCATAATTATTCAGTATAATAAAAACCCCAGAAACATAAATGTGTTTTGCATAGAGAAGTGCAAAAGGAGTTGTGGTGGGATGTTACGTGTAACCGAGAGAATATAATAACATTTCACCCTCAAAGTGTAGGAAATCTCAGATCACCAAAATATCATTTCGAAGCATATTCATCTAAGAAACATTTCCATTGATAATGCCTAACACAAAGGTACACATAGCAAAGAGAGAAAGGAGATCTGACACGGTATAGGATACCTTCAGAATAACTCCATACATGTGAATGAAGTCATCCCCTATTGTAAGAGACACAGATCTTCAACACCAATCCCCTTTAAACATATCTTGATACAAGGATTACAGTTTTATGCTTCTTCGTCCTAACTAAAATAAACTTCAAAATAACTAACTACTAAACAAAACCTGAAAATTACTGTAAGGAAAAATTGACAAAAGTACGCCGTAGAATTACAAATGAAAAAGGAACCTCCACTGCAACATCTCGACATATTGGTGAACATATTACATATATCTGTCAGTTTGCTTCAAATAGAAGGTCAATGATATTGAAAATGTGTATTAAATGTGGCATTCTTGTATTAACCCGAGAGGCGGTTGAATTGTATAAATGTATATCTGAGACTATCAGTTACTTTGCAAAAAAAGTCCAAGGAAATTTTCCTTTCATGTGCATAAATTATCATAAAAAATACACACAATAAGTCCCACATGATAACTTTCCCAAATTATCTCGCTTCAGTGTGAGATCAAAAAGGGCATGTTTAGGTAAGAAAATTGACCCTTCCTCTAGGAAAAAACAAGCAACAAAAAATCCAACAAGGAAAAAAAATCTGTAAAAAAGTTCAAAGAACATTTAAGCAGAAGAAATTAAAGAAGAAACCACTGTGCTTACCAATGTAAACAGTACAATTTGAGTTGCCAGACATAGTTGTGTCGAGATCTGATGTGAAACCCTACCACGATAGTTGTTCAAAGGAGGAACCCCGCTTCAGGACAGGAAGACAATCAGCAAGTACCAGGACCTAAAATAAGGGAATCCAAATAGTTTGTGACAATGTTTTAGACACTTGGTATTTAGTATATATAGTTTGAATAAAAAAACGATTTGGTCATTAAAGCAGGCTGAAACTGAAGCAATAATTATGATGAATAACAAGATAGAGTTACAAGAATTTATTCTCAGAAGTTTCAAAATGAAGTCAGAAATCCTAAAATAAAAATAACTACTGGGACTCTGATTATGAGAAATAACATCAACAATCATAAAAGGCTACAAGAACCATTTATTATTCTGTTAAACAATGCAAAATAGAGACAGTTCAACAATTCTTCCCTTGTTATTATTTCTTGCCTAAATATTACAGCTGCTTGATAACTTTAAATTATCTCAACAATAACTAAATAGTGAGCAATTATCAAAGGCAATTAGGATATCAATTGACTCAAATTTTCAAATTATTTTTGCTTTTTCACATTAAAGAGTTGGTATTTTCAGTGTCTGTGGGCTATGTCTAAGTCTAAGTGAGCTAAATTCTTCACAGAGTATAAAAATTTGAGATAGTAATCCATAACTTTAATGTTCAACTTCAACCTAATAAAGAAGTTTTTAAAACTATATCGAATCTGGCGAAAATCAACCTAATATAATGCCTCCAACGAATTCAAAATATCATCAGAAAGACACCACAGTCGTAAATAAATGAACGAAAAAGCAATTAAAGTGAAAATTAGCCAACAACTGAAATAGACGACGGAATTTTTTTACGCAATGCAACAAAATTTGAAAGGTGAAACTACCTCGAGAATTTAGGAATGCGAATATGAGAATGATCAACACAGTGAATGTGTTGCAAACGACAAAAAAGCTATAGAGATAATTGAGAAATTAGGGTTAGGAATTGGGGGCACAATACTTACAGTGAATAACGTCACTAAGAGGAAAAAACGGTGACCCCAACATTGTTCTAGGATTGTATATTCCTGCATTTTTTATTTCAGTATTTTAAACATTAAAAAAAATAGAGACTTTAGAAAAAATTATCGATATTGTATCATCTATTATTTATATATGATTATTGACTTTTCATAAAAAATAATATTAATTAGTAGTAAATAATATAATAATTAATAATTATATTAATATAATAATAATTAGTAGGAAACATTTTGTGATAACTAACTTAACAATTTTATCAAGAAGACAATATTATTTTTAGCAAGTAATAATAGAGTCTAAATCAACTTTCTACTAACTTTTTGAGATAAATTTCTTTGTTGAAACAACTAAAGGATGCCAAAACAACAAGAGTGATAATTAAACATCAAACTAAAAAGTAAAACAAACATGAACTATAATACAATATAATGCATTTAGATTAAATGTACTATATTTGTGGTTTTAACATTTCATTTTCATCAAAACCAACCTAATAAATATATTGGGGTTGTTTTGGTAATAGATAGTATTTACTTCTTTTGAATATTAACCGATATGTTATTCTCTTCATATTTTGCTCCTTTTCTAATTGTGAATGCTAAACACATTTTAGTAAGACATAAATGATCGATGTAGATGCATCACTTTACATGGGAATAATGAGCAAGGAAAGAATATTCAGAGCATTTTCTGCTTTTTTATCTCCTTCATTTGAGAACAACCCTGATTAAAGGAAACACATTTATTTCCCTACAATCATAGAATATACCCTCTGATTTTTATAAGAACATTTTAAGTACTTTCATATAAATTAAGGAGCTGATTAATATGGGGCAACAAACATATAAAAATGGTAACTCACCATGTCTCATACAGAACCAAACTTAGATGCTATAATAATATTACATTTTACATGAACCAATCAAATTTCAGAATAACATAAGGGGTGATGAAGATATGATAATAAACATGCATTACCATGTTGATTTTGAATAACTCTAATACTGAAATCTTCTTACAAAAATAATTACCAAGAGAATTTAATTGCATTTTCTTGTTTGCATTCTTAAGAATCAATCAATAAATAAAAAGAACCATGAGAGATGAAGTTAAAAGTAGCGAAGAAATGAAAAGTCACTAGCCAGGGTAAACCAAACCCTGCCAAAAATATGCATGTACCCTAAATGATTAGACAAATAAATATTTCTGTTAGCTTTTAGACTTTATGATGTGATTATTTTGGTTTTATTCCGTATTGTTCGTGTGTCAAAATTACAACCAGATGATACAATATTAATAGAGATAAAAATCAAAACTATAAATTATATAGAAAAAAATGAAGATTCCATAATTTTTCATGAGCCAAAAATATATATAAGTTTGTTCTTCTACTTGGTTGAAAAAGGAGTACAAAACATTGGAAGCAGAATCCCACTCGTCCCCACCCACTTCTTCATTTTCTTCTTCCTTGCTTCTTATTTTGTCATTTTCATGCATTGTCAATTTGATTCTTTCTCCACCTTCTCATGTGGTCATTGCTTAAATCATTTTTTTAGAAATCATTGATGGTGGTCCATGCATCTTCTCGTTTTGGGCCTCCTTTTCTCCTAATATGTACTTATACTTCCTTAATCCATAATAATAAGGCCATTGTTAGCTAGGAAACAAATCTATTTTTTTTTGTATCATGGTGCATGAGGCAATCATGTCCGAGCCAAGAACATCCAAAGTATGTGAGACTACTTCCCAACAGATATTTTTTACATCCACAATACTTGAACCTGAGACATTCTTTAAGGGAAATCAAACATGTACAATTTAAAACAAATGTATTTGGCAGTACATTACATTTTTTTACACTATTATTATATCATCCACATCATTTATATTTAATAATGATTTACTTTTAAATATAATAACACAAATAAATGATATACTGATTAGATTAATATAAATTACACTTCATTATAATATAAATTTGAATTTAATATTTATGCACTTTTAGTATAAAGGTTTATACACATTTACTTTACTATTTATCATTCATTTGTATTATTTTTATTTAAGAGTCGATGAATATCATAAAGTGCTCAAGTAATAAGGGTAAAGGAATTAAAAAATGGAGTGATAAGGAGCTAAAATATTTGCTCAGCTAATTATTATTGAAATACAAGTAGCATTTCTCCATGGTTAAAGTCAATATTTCCTGTTGCAATTTGTTTTTTACTGTTTTAACAATAGTTTAAAGCAAGGTTTAAAGCAATTATTGGGAACCCTTTCCAAGCCGTTTTGGGTCGAGGAAAAACTGGTCCAACTGGGTTAGACCGTGTAAAATCAAAATAACCCGGTTGGTTAAACCGACCGGTTATAAGAAATAAAAAAAACATAATGCAGTAAAAAACGTAACTGCATGGTGCACAACAATTCTTCTTACCCTATGCAAAATATGATATGGATAAGTAAGTTATTCACGTATTTTAATTAATTATATAATATATGTATATATATAATATTATAATGTTGTCCGGTTAGAACCTATATTTTACCTCTTTCAATTTGATGTCTGACTCGAGTTTCACGAGTTTAAAGAGACTTATTAACATTTGGGATAATATTATATGTATTATTGTACTTGCTGGAACAACCAATGTCAATCCATTTTTTATTCATATGGGACTGTTCTCTGTCTTATTCCTCCACCCAAGGCTCTAGCTCTATCTCACGAAAGAAGAAACTGATTGGATTAGACAATGTATTCCACACTTTATTATTGTTCACATAATAATAACTAAATAATGGAGATCAACCATCTTTAATATAGATCTGTCAGAAAGTGATAGTTTAACCATTAAATGAAACACTAGTTTTCCATTATTATTAAAAATAAATTATAAGCATGGTAAAATAACATGTTTATAATTAAATTATTTAGTAAGTTAATATGGAAATATACTCTACTAATATATATCTTCATTTAAATACAAGCTTGCATTTATTTCTTGTAGTGGTCCAAATTTAGACCAGTATATTTTCTTGACAGAACAAAGATAAGGTAGTACATAAATTTTGAGAGGCTTCAAATGGCATGAAAATGTTGAAGACTAGGTTGTTTAAGATTCCATCATTTAGCGTAGGAGAATAAAGTATCTTCTTACACCAGAAGATAAATTATTTCATTCATTTAATAAAATTATGATATATGTTGTATTTTTTAAGTTTTTAGAAATATCGTTATAGAAAATGATTAAACATAATAAATGTCATAATTTTACTAGTTAGAGAAGATAAAATATCTGCACTATTAGAAGTGTATAGTGGATTCTTACATGTGCATGATGGGTTATTTATCCAAGTATTTGTATATAGAATATTAGGGTTTTCTGAGCATTCACTTTGAGACTGAGGATAAATAATTTTATGAACTTTGATAAAAAAAATCATTTTAATGACTTAATATGCAAGGAAAGAAATATATTTGGAAAATTGAGTTCAGTATTCCTCCAAGTATAAAAATACCATTTCTGATAAAAAAAATTATTTTTATATTTCTTAGACAACATTTTTTGACATTTATTTATATTCTCTTGCCTATTATATTTAATATTTTGTTTAATGTACCAATTTTCTAAACTAATTGAAAACTTATAAGATATGGTGTATAAATAACTTATTACTAAGAAGTAATCCCAACTTAGGCAAATATTTCATTCCAAGTTAATGTTTGGGTATGTGTGGAATATGACATAATTAATTAATAAGATATGAGTATAAAAAGCTTTTATGTAGAGTGATATTTGTTACCTATCAAATAATGATAATATTGAATGTAGTAGCCACATCAATGATAATAGTGATGTTCAGCTGTGTGAATAAGAGAGAAAATATCACATTATTATATTTTGCTTATTTCTAATAGTGTGTTCCTATGAGATAAAAATACATTAGATAAACATAATAAGATATACACATATCATAACTCTGATCTAATACTTGTAAGAGGTACATATAATAATAATTCATAGGTGAGAATGCGTATTATCATATATGCCACGTGGATACCTATATCAGTATATGCTTATAAATATATTTTTAACTAAATATTATATATATTTTTAATATTATAAGTTATCTATTTTATTATTATTTATAGAAAATTCTAGTGATTGAATTATAATGGTAAAACCATAAAAAATTCATATAGATATGATATTATTCATTTAATAATAATTATTTTTAAATACATTGATTATTACAAAAATATATAAATATAATTAAATTTGTTAACTTCTTCAGTTTTGTCATTACTCAGTTACTCACAAATAATGACAAGTATAGATATGGAAAACATTTTATCCAACAATAACACATATTTTATCTATAAAAATAATTATTTTATGTGCCACAACTTATAATTAATAAGAAAAAATACATAATCATAATCTTTTTACCTTAAATATATTTTTTAACCAATGTTGCCACATGAAATAATACAATTTTTGGGATAGCTGAACCCGTAAATAACATCTCTAGACCAAACTCTAGATTAAAACAATGAAGAGTAATAAATAGTATTGGTGTAGTGCATGGAAAGGAGTAACCATGCCATATTTGTCGGAGGCCGTAGCTTCATGGTAACCTCATTCACTCCTTTTCCCCACTTTCACTCTTCCCCACAACAACCCTTCCTTTCCTTGAATGAAGATATTCTCTACGACTTTTTTGTGTCACATTATATTCCAATCTAATAGAAAATTGTCATATATTTAAAAAAAATAAAAAAACATTTTGATGTTATTTCCTACAATATAATTGACTTGAAACATACATATAAATTTTGAATTTCTCTACAACACTTTACTTTTACTATTTTTCACATAGTAAAAAAATGGCAACTCATATTTACATTTCCATTATTCCATATCCATAGAAAAGAACCATCATCATATTGTTTTGTGGGACCCACACTTTTTCATCCCCTCAACAATATTTTTTGTCTTCTTCATTTACCACCACCAACGGTTGTGATTGATGGATACAGAAGAAACCATAGTGATAAGAAGTGACCCCACTAGTGTGGGACCCCTTTAAGTTAAAGGTTAGTGACCCACCAAATGGACGGTAGCAAAGGTAGGGTTGACCAAATATGGTTTCTTTCTACTGTGTCAAATCTAACACAACATGAGTTAAGGTTGTAACTTGTAAGTAACTCACATAATAATATTTCTTATATAAGCATTCACTTCACCTCCTATGTTTTCTTTCTCATCCCATCTTTTTCTTTTTCTCTCTCTCTCTCAGAAATGGAGTACTCAGATTTATAGAACATCCTTTGAGCTTTGAATCTGTAAGGGTAAGTCCTTTTTTTTATCTCTTAATCTTGTTTATGCTATGGGTTTTTATTTACTAGGTTTTGGTCAGAAAGCATGCCTCCTTTTTCTGCAGCTTCTCCTTTTATTTTCATGATTTTTCTCTTTTTGTTGTTGTTGAAAGACTCAATTTTTTTTGCTTGGTACTTTTAAGTGCTTTTTTCTCTTTCTGATTTTGCCTATTTTCTCTTTCTTTGGTCAAAATCTGAATTGGTATTTAGTTGCAGCCAATTTGGATATGTTTGAAAATGATTTGAAACAACAAGAAGTGAGATTGAATTAGTGGAGAGATCTTTCAGTTTGTAACTATTAACTGTATTAAGTTCCCCCTTTAAGAGATTTGATGATTAAATTATCTACAAATGGAGAATTGGAATATGCAGCTTTATATGGAACTGAAGGGGGTGATGAATTTATAGCTTCTGATTTTTTAATTATATGTTAGAAAGAGAAAATTTTGAACTGGGCTCCACTTGAATCTAAAGATTAACCTAAAGTGAAGAATAAATTGTTCATGAGAGTTGAGATTACTGTTCAGGTGTTGACTAAATTGAAGCCTTAGCTTTTACTTGCTAATGGGCCATATATAGCAATCAAAAGTTGATTTTTTTTTGTAGAGTCATTTTGATGTCAACAATTTGATACCATAATCATGCTTAATTACAAGTACTGTTCTGTTTTGTGATATTTCTATTTGCATGGGTAGCTGAATTGTATATTTGGTCATAAAATATTTTCTCACAGATATTCATTCAGATCCTTTTAGTTTTAGCTTCTAGTTGGATCTTTAGTTAATAATCTAATGCAATGTCGGATTTTATTTTGTTGATTGTTATAAAATATTTTATGCAAATCACATGTTCTTTACATTTCTACCTTTGATTGACAAGGATCTTGATTCCTCAGATTGAGTTTCAATTGAGGAAATGGATCCGAAAGGGAGCTTGTATGATAACAATTGGGCAAGGACCTCTTCCTTGACCTCTCCTGGGAATGGATTACCGACAAATTTGTCCTCACATCCTCCCTCTTTCTATGGTGCCAAGATTGAAGCACCTTTCAAACAATTCAATCAAATCTCTCCAACCCAAGGTTTACTTCCGGGTGAATCTAACAACGATATTAAGATCCTTGATCAAGAAAATTTTCCAATTAGTGACTCCTCACAAACCACTAAACTTCAAGATTGGGATCCTAGTGTCATGTTGAATAACCTTTCCTTCATGGAAGAAAAGATTCATCAGCTCCAGGATCTAGTGCATTTGATTGTTAATAAAAGGTGCCAACCTTTTGGACGTCCTGATGAACTTGTGACTCAGGAACAGCAACTCGTCACAGCCGATCTTACATCAATTATTGTTCAATTGATCTCTACTGCAGGTAGTCTTCTCCCTTCTGTAAGGCACACCCTTACAAACACAAGTCCATCGGTTGGACAGCTCAGCCAGCTTCGCGGAAATACTTTTCCTTTCGGGTCAGGCCCTAGTAGTGGTATTCGGCCACAAAATAATAGCGGAGATAAATTTTTTGATCAGTTCGCTCAGAATGGTGTACCTAAAAACTGTGAAGTGGAGCAAAACTGCCATATTGAAGAACATGAAACGAAAGATGAAGATGATGCGGAAGAGGGAGAAAATCTTCCACCTGGTTCCTATGAGATTCTACAATTAGAAAAGGAAGAAATCCTTGCACCTCACACACATTTCTGTACAATATGCGGGAAGGGATTCAAGAGGGACGCAAATCTCCGAATGCACATGCGAGGCCATGGTGACGAGTACAAAACTCCAGCAGCTCTTGCAAAACCACATAAAGAATCTGGTTCAGAACCAAAGCTTATCAAGAGGTATTCCTGCCCCTATGCTGGCTGCAAGCGCAACAAGGATCACAAGAAATTCCAGCCTCTGAAGACTATTTTATGTGTCAAAAATCACTACAAAAGAACACACTGTGACAAGAGTTACATTTGCAGCAGATGCAACACCAAGAGGTTTTCAGTCTTGGCTGACCTTAAAACTCATGAGAAACACTGTGGTAAGGATAAGTGGCTTTGTTCATGCGGCACAACATTTTCAAGGAAGGACAAGCTTTTTGGCCACATGGCTCTTTTCCAAGGTCACACACCAGCGATTCCTTTCGACGACACTAAAGGAGGACCGGCTGGGGCACTTGATCTCGAGATCAGAGAAAACAACAGTAAGGTGGGAAGCATGAACTTCTGTTTTGGATCAAACCCTTCAAGTGAAAATGGAGTTCAAAACATGGACGTGAAAGGTAATAATATTGACGATCCTACCAATTATTTCTCGCCAATGAACTTCGAAGGTTGTAATTTTGGCGGGTTTAATGAATTCTCTCAACCTACATTTGAAGATTCAGAAGGTTCATTCTCTTTTCTTATGTCTGGATCGTTCAATTATGCTCCGAAAATTGCAGGCGAAACAAATTCCGACAATCTGTAGTGACAGTTTGTACCGATGCTCACATGATACCTATGTTCTTTCTTTTTTTCTCTTGTGAAGGAATAAACATTTTGTTTCAGTTAAGTTGGTATAGAACATTAAATGTAGTTATTAACATTATACAATATTCACCTAAGGACTGTAGTAACAGTCTTGGGTTTGATTCTTAATATTAGTTTATCCATTTCAATACCATTGTTCTATCTCCATCAACAAGTATTGTTATTCATATAACATATATGACATAACAATCCCATTTTACCTGGCATACATTGTTACATACCATTAACTTATGGCAGGAAAAATATGGAATCAATTGCAGAATGTAAATTTGAAGTTTCCATATTTTCATAGGAAAGCACTATATTTCTCCCTCAATACTACATCGTAGAAGGGATTTCCTCGCCTTTTTGGTAAGGAACTAATCTCTTTCAAGGTTCGTGACTGATCCTTCTAACAATTGTCACTCACATGAATGAAACTCTCGACCTTGAGGATCCAGCGGGTCTTACACCACTAGATCAACGCCTTGTTTGTTAAATTATGATATGTAATCATATGAAACAGAGTTATGAAGAGTCCATTAACTTAAATGTTGCTCCAATAAGAAAGGGTTTAACATGGTTCATGATCTTACTATATCGAAATAAATATATTTACCAAATACAGTAATGTTATAAATTACCAACCAACAATGTTTTCATATCATTAAAGGGATTTAAACTCATGATCTTATAGTTTGAGTCAATTACCTAATATATGAATCAAAATAATGAGAATACATTGGAGTATGAGCACAAGTAACAATGGATATGATCATAAATGTGACAAAGGGCATAGCATAGTGAGTTAATGTAGATTTGAGGATGAGTTAATTGAAGATAGGTGTTGAGATAGAGAAGACAAAAGAAAGGAGTTATGGGACTTGTCGAGAAATATGAACAAAATAATGGTATTTTTTGGAACTTAAGAAAAGTGTTGTTTGAAGAACACATTTGGGTGAATAAACTTTTCCCTCTAAATAATAAACTTTTAACCTCAATTTAAAGTTAATTTATTAAGAACGATTTTTGTTGAGAGAAACAAGTATTTAATCCGATAAAATCCTTATCCATAATATAAAATGATACCCCTATCAAAGAAAAAGCCTGAAGCAGAATTTATAATTGATGGGTGAGGAATCAAAATGTGATCTACATGCCCTATTATGAATTGGTTCTATGCTATTAATATAAATAGGCCCAACCCGATATAGTAGACCCAAAATACAAAATGCAGCAATTTATAACAACCATGGAGTTGGGGAGAAATAGAAGTCAGATAAATATTTAATTGAAGTTATTGATCTTAAACTATGTAATAATTTCTCGACATTCCAAACATAAAAATATAATAATATAAATATAGAATGTCTAATCCTTTAACCAATATTATATACATAGTATTCCATTGGTTTTTGTTCTTTTATATTTAAGGTTATCCATATAATTTGAGAGATTATTAAATTATGTAAAAATTGATACAATTTAATTAAAATAATCTCTTAATACTCATTGGAAACTATATTAGAAGGAAATGAAAAGAGATGAGGTAAAAAAGATAAGTAATGAATAAAGGTATAACATGTAAATGTAGATTGGATTTCTAAACTATCAACAAATTTAGAACAATAAAAAAAAATAAAACCACAAAATGAGAATTTATATAAGATAGAGATAGAATAATAGACATGCTACATAGAGATAGAATAATAGGTAGCTACTACTAGCATGCATAGGATCTTCCCAAAGCCATTTCGTGTTCATTTGGGTTATGTGAGATGGTACACCACTTTCAAATGTCACTGTACAATTTTTTCTTACTTAGAAATGTCAGAATAGGCAATCATATATATA